>NC_034590.1:28086771-28093464 GCF_900095145.1 Mus pahari | reverse complement strand
TTTTTTTTGGTTTTTCGAGACAGGGTTTCTCTGTGTAGCCCTGGCTGTCCTGGAACTCACTCTGTAGACCAGACTGGCCTCGAACTCAGAAATCTGCCTGCCTCTGCCTCCCAAGTGCTGGGATAAAGGCGTGCACCAACACTGCCTGGCTCTTCAATTTTTTTAAAATCACTAGTATCTTTAGTAATATAAATCTTAATTTATTGAACAGAACATAAGTGGAAAGTGTTATGCAGCAGAATCAGTGTAATTTTAATACAAAGGTTTCTGAGGTAAGAACGTAGCTATACTAGTACAGTGAAGAAATTTACAATGTGGAAATTACCTTGTTCATTTTTGCTACTTCCCATGGAGTTAGTTTAAATGCACCTGTTGATATACCTGAAGTTTCAATCCACGATATACCATGAATATCCAAAGGCTAGTGTGTAAAGCAAAATTTTATAGTATTGATCATTCTCCTAAGGTTCTGGAGGAGGCAGCTCACCCAGATTCACATCTGGTTAGCAGATTGCTTCAGTAGGTTTCATGCTTTTGTTCTGGAAGAGCAAGTTATCACAATTAACTTCCAAATAACAATCATGAATAGGGCCTAATTTTCAAGTTGAATGTAGTGCACATGTATGTATCCTTACTATTATACAAATCCAGTTTTTCACAATTCACTTGGAAATGCAAAAGAAAATATAATTTCCCAAGTCAGAGCTCTGGGGGAAGTCTAGAATGCAAAAGAATCTCTCACTGGTCTCTCTAAAAGTGAGTTTATAAGAAACACTCATTTTGATATAGTTTTGGGTTTTCTTTCTGATAAAACTTAAGAAAACATGCCTGCTATGTGCTCCCCCCCCCATCTTTAAAACCATGAAAATAAAAACTTTTGGAACAACTTAGAGAATTACTCCTGGAAGACATTTAAGCCATTACTCCCCTCTTTCTTTTTATACAGTGCCCTTGCTCATAAATATCTTTACATTTGAAAAGGCTTTTTCCTGTTATAAGTACTGATCAAGTATAAAATCGGGTAGGGATTCCTACTGGAACCCAGATCCATGTGGGACATTTTCCTGGTCTGCACAAAGGCTGTGCGTTCTAGAGGAGGAAGACATAACTGCCTACCCTGGGACCTCTGGGGAGGAACTGTCTCCTTGCTGGTCACTGGGACTATCGCTATAGTTGTTTCTATTACACTATCAATAAAACATATTTCGCTGCCCTCTGTTCAACTGTAAGATTCTATTTCTACTGTTTAAGCCATGTTTCTGCTTTTTTTATTTCTTAAATAATCACAGGAATAATATATTGATCTTTCCCTCTCATTGAGTTTCACATCTGTTTTCTTCTCACTATTTGTGCTACCAGGAAATTCAGACGTGGACATTATGCATGCTAGGCAAGAGTTTCCCTCGAGCTAGATCCCTAGCCTGCTCGTGTGTACTTTTGATAGAACGATGTTCAACCCTGAAGTCACAGATCCTCTTCCTTTGTTCCTAACGGTCCAGTTCTTGGTCAGTGCTGTGTTGAACTTTTAGAAGCTAGTCTCTAGGCTTCTGTCAAGTACTCAGATGTAGTGACTTTTAGGTGTAGAAAAACAGAAGGTTTGTTGAAACAAGTGTTAGTGAGCATCGACTATTGCCTGCTGCATAATTTTCCTCTCTTCATCCCCTTAAAAGGGTCTTGTTGTGTGTCCCAGGGTGGCCTTGAACTGTGTTTCCTCAACCTCTCCAGTGCTGAGATTACAAGCATATGTCATTACACTGGGCCTCCTGCATATTCATACTTTTTGTTAGCAGTGACACTTTTGTTGCAGACTTGCCTAGTGGGGCAGTGCTCCTCTCTTGGGTAGCTGCTAGGTCTTGGTCAGTATTTCTGTGACCTTTAAAAGGCATCATGACTGTATGAATTAGATCTAAGGAAGTATTCTCAGTGTGTCTGACACAAAGGAGCTTGTTAGTCTGTTAAGCAGGGCTGGAGAGAATCTTGGTGTTAAGCCTTCTCAGGGACCCAAACTGTACTATCAGCTCCTTAGCACAGACTTTCTAAGGACATAGCCACATTCTTCCTGTGTTCTA
Source organism: Mus pahari (assembly GCF_900095145.1). NCBI lineage: Eukaryota > Metazoa > Chordata > Mammalia > Rodentia > Muridae > Mus > Mus pahari. The sequence continues at coordinate 28,091,395 of NC_034590.1, read as the reverse complement.
GTTATAGTCACTGCTAGATTCTGTTCATTTGAGTTGGCAAAAGGCTACTTGGCTCACCAGTCACACCATCAGCCAGTTTACCACATAGAAGGCCTACGTTTTTTTGTATTCCTCACTTACACATGATGGTTGTCACTGGTGAATTTTAAGAGTCTGTAATTTCATTCATAAGTGATTTTTTTGCATCTGGCAAGATCCGTATACTGTATTATCCATGCAAGAAGATTAAGAGTTATAGAAATAGTAATGAGCATTCAGCCCAATATCACTACTTACTTTTTATTATACACATTTCTCATATGCAATTAAATGCAGCGAAAGAATATTTTTAAAAGTAACAGCTGTTGTATCAAAAGGTATCTATTAAAAAATTGGTATTATATAGAAAAAATGACCATGTAAATAGACATCTGTTTCAAATGTACCCAAAGTAATTTAAAAGTATAGTTATAGGCCCATGGAGTCAGGAAGGATTTATTTATTTATTTATTTTTAAAAATTTATATTTATTTCATGTTATATGGACTTTTTCCCTGCATGTGTGTGTGTACCACCTGCATGCAGTACCTACCAAGGCCAGAAGAGGGCAGAAGATCCCTTGGAACTGGAGCTTCTGCCGGTTGTGCTGCACCATGTGGGCCTGGGAACTCAACCCGAGCCCTCTGCAAAGCAGCCGGTGCTTTTAAGCACCGAGCCATCTCTCCAGTTCCGGAGGACTTATTTTTTTTTTTTTACCCCAATTTCCTCCTGATTTGTGGATATATATGTGGATTTTTTAACCTTTCTGTGCCTCTGTTTTTCTACCTCGAAAGTTGTAGGAAAGTCGTCCAAAATGGATTCTAAACTGAGAGACCATTCACTTACTCTCCGGAAACAGCGGGTGCGAGCACGGTGCTCGGATCTGCTCCGGAAGCTTGCCGGCAACGCTGTGCTGTCGAGCGTGCAGCCCTGAACACCAAGCAAGGAGGGGAACCCTGGGTATAAAGTTTGCATGATTCCATAAGACTTTAGTTTTTGTTTTAAGGGTTTACTTATTTTGTTGGAGAAGGAGGAAATAAAACATGGACTTCAGAAGTAATGGGAAGGCCAAACTATGATGACATGCTGAGTTCCTTTGTGCTCTGCTTGGGTTGTGTGCTGTGTGTGGAGCCTATGTGTCCCATCAGTTCTGTCTCATTGAATTTCTCATGAGACGTGCAGAACTTCCAGCTTTCCAGGGCACCTTAGCCCTGATGATACTCAGTTATCTGATGCCAGGCAGATGTCAGGAACTCCCGAAACACTAATGCCAAAGAGTCACCGTGACATATCCCGAAGGCTTCTTTTGTCACAATGCCTTGCATTTCAACCCATCAGTATTTTTGCACTTTATGAAAGCTTAAAGGTGTGGCATTTCGGTTGTAATCCTGGTTTTGCTTTTTAAAAGGATAATTACTACTTCCTCATGAAATGAAATATAATGAGAACAACAAATTAAAAAGAATGCCAAATGATGGTTCTGTAAAAGCTTTTCCACATAGATGTAGTGGGGGAGATGTTTCCAGTTAGTACACACACACATATCTATCAGTGTCTAAGACTTGCTTATATTTTGCTTCATAGAAGTAGTCATAGCATGTTATAATTGCCTTACGTAGATTTTAAAAAGGCTCTTAAGTTTTACAATAATATTTATTATTCTGTATATGTTTTAAAATAAAGTAACATTTCTAGCTGAGTCTGTGTTGATTTTTCCCAATGCTTGGAATTCTTATGTACTCCGAGGTTCTAAATCATCCCAACGTATCGCATTTTTGTTTTATTTATGTGCAAGCTGCACATGGTGGTGCATGCCTTTAATTCCAGCACCCAGGAGACAGAGACAGAGACAGGCAGATCTCTTGAGTTCAAGGCCAGCCTGGTCTCCACAGTGAGTTCCAGGACAGTCAGAGCTATATAAAAAGAACTTGTCTCCAAAAGAAGTTATGTGTATTTGTGGTGTGCCTCAGTATACTTATGTGAGCCATTTAGTGCCCAAGGAGACTAGAAGGTGGCTTTGGATCTCCTGGAACTGCAGCTTTAGGTGGGTATGAACTGTCCAGTGTGGGTGCTGAGATTCAAACCAAGTGCTCTTAATCACTGAGCTATCATTCCAGCCCATAATACACCAGATATTTATTGTATAAACTGACAACATGACTGCTCCATGATATGGTTAAGCAGAAGGTTTTTGTTGTAGATGTGAGAGAGAACAGCCAGAGGCATCGGGCAGAGAGAGAAGACACCAGAATCCAGAGCAGAGAGGGAAAGTAGTAGACTGACCATGGCCAGCAGACTAGACTTGGGGAGGGGGGCAAGTGAAGAAAAAGAGAGGAGTAAGAGACGACCCAGAGAGAAGGACTAAAGAGAACAAACACCTCGCTGAAATAGCAGTGTTAGAGGGAGAAGTGAGTAGCTGGGGGGAGGGGAGCTCCTGAGCAGGAGGTTTATGGTAGGAGAGGAGGGGAGAGAAGAGCTGGGTACTTGTGGTACTGAGGGAGCATGGAGGACAGCATGCCCTCTGGTATGCTAATAGACATATGTCCCATATGTCCCTTCTGTCAGAGGTTAAGGGAAATGGCTCTTTCCTAGAGGGGAACCAGCTTCACAAGTAAGTTCCTGAGGAATGCTGGCTTTTGTCTTGCCACCTGAATTTGGGGAAAAGGAATTTCCTTTGGACTTGACATTTATTGGTTTACTTGTAGCATTTGCTATTTTTATGTTACTGTGATAAAATACATTTGCCTGAAGGACCAGTAAGTTTCATTTATCCCAGAGAGATAAGACAGCAGTCATGGGGATAGGAAGGCGTGTAAGTAGGGGGAGGGAGCTGGCTGATCACATTTTAAAATCTGTATGCAGGAAGCAGGGAGAACAGGCAGGATGGAAGGCAAGGCTATACACTCTCAAAGCCTGCCCCTTGTTTCTTCAGCAAGGTTCTATCTCCTAAGAGTTCTATACCTTCCCCAAACAGTACCCCCATCTGTGGAACAAATGCTCCACTACATGAGCCTACAGTGGACCACACTTCTTATTCACACCTCCACAGCTGGCCTCTGGACCACGTAAGTGCATGGTCATCTCATGATGCAAAACTATGTAGTCCAACTTCAAAAGTCCCCATAGTCTTTTAACAGTTTAACACTTCAAAAGTCTAAAACTCTTCTGACACTCAAGGCAACCTCTTACCTGTGACTCAAATAAAATAAAAAATTAAAAACATACAAGCTGGGCGTGGTGGCACACGCCTTTAATCCCAGCACTCGGGAGGCAGAGGCAGGCAAATTTCTGAGTTAGAGGCCAGCCTGGTCTACAAAGTGAGTTCCAGGACAGCCAGGGCTATACAGAGAAACGCTGTCTCAAAAAACCAAAAAAAAAAAAAACAAAAAACAAAAAACCAACCAACCAACCAACCAACCAAAACCCCAAATTACATAGTTTAAACATAAGAGGCACATAATATGCATTCCCGTTGCAAAAGGGAGGAATGGGAATGTAGTGAGGAGAGATTGGGTCGAAGCTAGTCTGAAGCCCCGCAGGACAACCATCAAATCCTGTAGCTCCATGTCAAGTACCTGGGCCTTCAGTTCCCAAGAGCTTAGATGCTCTGCCGATCCAGCTTTGCTCTCCAAAACACAAATGTTTCTCTTGTATGTATCTGCTTGGCAGATGTCTAAAAGCTCTGGCATCCCCAGCATCGTGGTACTTCCATCTTAACATAGGCTTACCACCATCTGGACTTCATTCAGTGTCCTCTCAAGGACTCCAACCTAATCACATATTGCTTGACCTTAGTGATTCAGTCTGTGGAGGAAGAATGTAAAATCCTCTCCTTTCTCTCTCTCTCTCTCTCTCTCTCTCTCTCTCTCTCTCTCTCTCTCTCTCTCTTTCTTTCTTTTCCATCTTTCTTGTCTCCAAAACCAGTACCACATGGACAACACTGCTAGATTTGGTTACTGTTAAACCTCTGAGTTATGAGGAGAAAAGATCAAATCCTAAATTTCCAATAAAGTAAGCTGAATTTGGGTATGCACCTGAGACTAGCCAACCAGCTGTCTTACCGTAAATTCGGTTTTAAAGAGAGCAGCCCCTACTGACTGCTTGAAGTCACTTTTATAGGCGAGATAATGTATTCACAGGGGCTAGAGAGTTGGCTGTTATAAGCCCAAGAAAGATGAGAGGTGTAGCTATGGCTTAGTGGTTAAGAACACTAGCTGCTCTTCTAGAGGACCCGGATTCAATCCCCATCCCCCACATGGCAAACTCACAACTGCCAATCCAGCTACAAGTGGTTTGGCACCTTCATACAGTCATACATGCAGGCAAAACACCAGTGCATATAAAATAAAAATAAATCATTAAAAAAATACAATAAAAAAGAAGAAACAAGGGTAAGGATGTGCATTGTGTGATTGAGTTGCAAAGCAGTTATAGCAGATCTAAGAAACAGGAACTTATTTTTTATTACAAAGAGAAACCTTAAATTGTAAGAACTTAACACATGCACAAACAGAAACTTATTCTTTACAAACAGAAACCTTAGCCTGCACAGGACAAGCAGGAACAACTCCTCCTCCTCCTCCTCCTCCTCCTCCTCCTCCTCCTC
>NC_034590.1:28064106-28086617 GCF_900095145.1 Mus pahari | reverse complement strand
TTCCTTCCTTCCTTCCTTCCTTCCTTCCTTCCTTCCTTCCTTCCTTCCTTTCTTTTCTAGAGACAGGGATTCTCCATGTAGTCCTGGCTGTTCTAGAACTAGCTCTGTAGCTAGGCTGATCCTTGAATTCACAGAGATTCACCTGCCTCTTCCTCCCAAGTGCTGGGGTTAAAGTTGTGACCTACCACCTGGCAGGGTGTGGGGAGGAGGATGGTTTCGAGACAGGGTTTCTCTGTGTAGCCCTGGCTGTCCTGGAACTCACTTTGTAGACAAGACTGGCCTCAGAGATCCTCCTGCCTCTGCACCCACGTGCTGGGATTAAAGGTGTACACCATCATGTTCAGCTCAGAACTTCCTAAATTACAGATAGAAACCCTTACTTACAAGGACTTAACATAGGACAAACAGGAACTAATTCTTAGCTTTTCAAGGATATTTTTTTTTTCCTGTTTTGGTCTCCCATTAACCTGCAAGGTATATTGTTCCTGTCTTGATCACAAGTTACCAGTTTAGGAAGGAACCTTCCTTACCCTTGTTCTACAGTAGCAGAAGTTTTTGTGTGCTGTTGCTTTTTAGAGGAAACCCATTAAGCCTTCTACAATTTGGAAGCTTAGCTGGGTGGGGTCTTGCCCTGAGGTAACCCTTCTTATTCTAATAATGAGCCGCAGGCTTCTCTCTAATGGCACCACCTTCCTTCACTGTTACCTTTTCAGCACAGGGCTTGGCTGTAGTTTTAAGCTTTGCTCTTTTCCTCTCCAAGCTACTCATTTTTCAGTTCATTCTACTATGCTAGTTGCTAGGACTGCAACTGAAGTGTCCCCAAGAGGCCAAGCTTTATTCTAGATGAACAGTCCACGGGGAAGAGGAAGCACGCTAGGGCGGGAAGTGCATTTGGGTTTTATTCTAAAGAGGGTGGTGACTATCTTTTCCTCCATCTGGTGGGCCAACCTCACTCTCTTGAGATTGGTTAGTTCAAAGAGAGTTTGCACCAAAGAAATGGAGGAAAAGGAGATGAGCCTGATGCTTTTGCACAACTGCTTTATCCCAGGGGACTAAAACAACTGATTAAAAGTCTTACAAAACAAATAATAATAAAAAACAACAACAAAATAAAAAAGAAAAAAGAATAAACAAACAAACAAAAAGAAACAAAAAACAACAACAAAAAAGTCTTAAAAAGGGAGAGAGGTACAAACAAAGGTTTGAATCTTCTTAAGTACACATCCCATAGTGTTTGCTAGGAAAGACTTGTCTTTACAAGAGAAATTAGCAATAACCATATCCCATACTCAATGTTATATTGTCTTGAAATAAAAATAGTCAATTTCTTAATTTAGCCTCATCAATGAAAATTCTCAGGAAACAGGCAGAATGCAATCAGAGTCCTTATATTCAGCCTAGTTGCTACAGTCCTTGTTTCCCTCAGAAACCTGGTGAGCTCTTCCTCCACTTCCCGCTTTACTCTTTGAATCGCTGTAGAGACAGTTCAAGGACAGTGGCTGAACTTCTAAGTTCTGCTTATGTGAACATTTAACCCGTCTTCTAGTCCAAGGCTCCAGAGTCTTCCACACTTCCCTCAAAACCAACACAGGCTCTTCACAGCAACAACCCTGCCCTCCTCACCCAAACTTCTGTATTAGTTACTTTTCTGTTACGATATAAAATACCATGACCAAAAGCTATTTAAAGGAGAAACAGTACTTTGGCTTTCCGTTTCAGAAGGGTAGAGACTCCATCACAGTGGGCAAGACAGGGCGTGGAAGTAGAAGAAAGATGCTGGCTGATGACATTTTGTATTTATGCACTGAAAGCAGAGTGGAAGCAGGAAGTCATGCTACTGCCACCAGTAATGCATTTTCTGCAGCAGGCTCCATCTACTAAAGCTTCCAGAGTTTATCCAACCACACACTGCCACCAACTCCAGCCAATGTTCAAATTTATGAGTAGGTAGATGACGTTTCTCATTCAGACCACAGCAGGAGGCATATTTATTATATGTGAAGGAATTCATTCTGTGAATTCATCTCCTAGTTCACAGAACGCCTCATTATTCTACTTTTTCATATTTTGAGTTGTATATTTTATATTTTAAACTCAGAAAAATTACAAGTACCATAGCACAATTTTAGTACTCTAAGCATCACCAAGAAGAATCTTGCCATTAAAATCTTTCTTACTGTCCTATAAGATTTTTGCTCTTTTGTTGTCGCTGCAGATAGGACCAATCCTTTTACACATACAGCATTTTTTTAAAACTCATTATGTTCTTCCCCTCTAACTTATTATTTTAGTTAATGAGGAAAAGAAACATCTATGCCTCTCATATAAGGAGGGCGCAGACAGACCAAGGAAAGATTACAACAAGTTTGGTAAAATAAAAATGGATTAGGGTTACTTATATGGCTATGGATGACATGGAACATTTCTGTCACCCAGCAATTACAGTGTCGTGCACATGAAGTTATTTTATATGGCTGTAAGTTCACAGCTGAATAAATACAAACCTGCATTCAGAGCACTAAAAGCAGTAGAGAGACTACTCACTAAGGTAACAACGTGTCAGCAAAACCAGACCTTGTCCTAATCAGGAATTCTGTTGATCTTGGAAAACACCATCCAGCTTTGGGGAGAATGGCTTGTGTTGGTGCAGGGTGGCACACAGACCAGCTTTAAGATGGAGTTACTCTGGCCAGGATTTGGACAAGACCCTCTGTAGGAAATAAGGCCTTGCCCCTGTCAGAGCAGCATTCCACCATGGAGCTACACACGCAGTCTACTTGTTTTGAACCTTGGATGCTTGTTTCAGGAAGGGCTTTTTAGTTGGAAATGTGGAGAGAAGAGTCAAGAAACAGTTTGAAACGGGTGCATTCCTGTTGAAAGTGTCTATGGGGTCTATTCATTCCATTTTGTCTCAACTCAGAAATGAGGCCATAGGTTATCTGTGCCAGGAGCAGACCATGAAACTAGGCCATAAGCCATCTGTTCCAGCAACAGACCCCAAACTCCAGGAACAAGATAATAAAATCCTCCACAGGAGGAACAGCCTGAAGACAGCCAAGTGAATGGGAGATTCTTATCTCAGGATAGGCCAGCTGTGCTAGGCAGCCCATCCTGTGATTAATCATTCATAATTCAGGAAAGCAGTCCATCTGGGGCATTCTGGCACCCACTAATGGGGTTTTAGATTATCTAACCCTATCATAGTAGCCAATCAAAACTGTACTAAAGTCAGGGCTTTGGGCCCTACCAATTACATTAGACATTACCTAATCCTTCTGGAAAATTCCCCCTGTTCCCTATAAAAGAGGCCTGAGTGTCTTTGTCTGGGTTGCCATTTTGACACGTTGGTGACATCTACATGCTGGTTGTTTCTGCAGAACAAATGCTCTTTGATCTTGTATACTATATGAGTCTGGGGTCTTCCATCAGCAACTCCTGAACCCTAACACCATAATCACAGCACTCAGAAGGTGCCAACAGAAGGATCAGTTCAGAAGGATCAGTTCAGAGTTACTTTCAGCTACACACGGAGTTCCAGGCCAGCCTAGGGTAGAGATTCTGTCTCAGTCATAAACAAAACAAAAAGAAACAAAAAAACCCAAAAACTTTGTTAGTATTTCCAAGAGAGGGGTTTTCAGTCAAGGACATGAAAAGGGGTTCAGAGCGGAACTGGGCTGTGTTAATGGGTGGCAAGGCAACTAAGTAACAAAATACAAACAAGATACAAAGAAATGAAACTAATTTGCCTGTGTTTCCTTTTTATAGTTACTTAAGATATCTTTTGCTATCTTCTCTTCCTCCAATTTTGACATAGTTTGACTGTTTTCAATTACCATAGATTTGGGGGTTTATAACAACATAGGTTGGTTTCTAGGCTCTGGAACTGAAAGCTCAATTCAGGTTCTATTCTGGTTATGGAAACATTACATCCTCTCAAAGGCCCCTCTTGTACTTTAGAGTGTGCTTGTTTAGAGTGTGTCTGTCTGTTCTTCCTGCCTCTTTCTGATTTGTTTAAAGCTTTATTTAATGTGCGTGCGTGCTCTATCTGCATGTACACCTACATGTCAGAAGAGGGCATCAGATCATATTACAGATGGTTGTGAGCTACCATGTAGTTGCTGGGAATTGAACTCAGAACCTTTGGAGGAGCAGCCAGCTCTCTTAACCACTGAGCCACCTCTCAGCCTCTGCTGCTTTCCTTTTCTGTGACCATTCTCCCATTGTTGTAGCACATGACCTAACTTTTGTGATTCTTACCCTGCTATTAGACATTTGAGGTCATCTATGGCTTTACATAAATTAATTCCTTCCTTCCTTCCTTTCTTTGAGACAGGGTTTCTCTGTGTATCCCTGGCTGTCCTGGAACTCACTCTGTAGACCAGGCTGGCCTCGAACTCAGAAATCCACCTGTCTCTGCCTCCCAAGTGCTGAGATTAAAGGCATGTGCCACCACTGCCTGGTTTAGCCACACTTTAAAAAATACTGTTTTAAATCCAGACGTTGTGGTGCAGGCTTTTAATCCTATTACTCAGGAGGCAAAGGCAGGTGGATCTCTGTGAGTTTAAGGCCATCCTGGTCTACAGAGCAAGTTCCAAGACAGCCAGAGCTACACAGAGGAACCCTGTCTTGAAAAACAAAACAAAAACTACTATCTGCTGGGTATGGTAGTGCATGCCTTTAATCCCAGAGCTGGGGAGGCAGAGGTGAGTGGATCTCTGTGAGTTCAAAGCCTGGTGAGCTCTAGGATAGGTATAGCTACCTAGTGAGAATCGGTCTCAAAAAGCAAAAACAAACGAATATCTACTATAAGTCTTGACTGGTTTTGTAGAAGTGACAAATAGGATTTAATTGCTTTATTGAGGTACAATTGGCACATAATGGGTTGTAATCCTCTAGTGTGTTTTCTGAGTTAGGATTCCATTGCTGTGAAGAAGCACCATGACTAAGGCAACTCTTAAAAAGGACAACATTTAATTGGGGCAGACATGATGCTAGAGAAGGGGCTAAGAGTACATCTTGATTCAAAGGCACTGAAGGATACTCTCTGTGCACTGGGTGGAGCTTACATATCTGACCTCACCCCCCACCACCACCACAGTGACACCTACTCCAACAAGGCCACACCTCCTAATAGTAGGCCAAGCATATTCAAACCACCACAAGCATATAATACAGTGTGTGTGATGAAAGTAACATCAGGAACAAACCTGGAAACAGTCATCATCGCGGTTTCCTTCCGGTACTTGAAACCTGCTTTTCTTGCCCCTCCACGCCCACATCATCACCTTTTGCCACTATGTGCTGCTTCCCACTTCCTGGATTTTCTTTCTCAAGATTTATTATTATGTGCATCGATGTTTTTGCCTGCATGTTTGTCTGTGCAAGAGTGCCAGATCCTCTGGAACTCGAGTTCCAGTGGTGAGCTGCCATGGGGGTGCTGGGAATTGAACCCTGGTCTTATGGAAGAGCAGCCGGTGCTCTTACCTGCTTAAGCCCTCTCTCCAGCCCTCATTTCCTTTTTATGTACAAGGAGAGGCTGACTTTCACTTCTCAGAGACTCAGTCATTTTATAGCATCTATCAGTAGTTCACTCCGTCTTATTACTGGTTAGTTTCCCACTATATAGATAGGATACTGTTTATTGACTTACATTAGGCTATTAGAGATGTATACAGTTGTGCTTGTCACTGCAAATATAACCGCTATAGAATATTTATTTACAATTTCTCTCAAGCTTATATGCATGCTTTCATTTCTTTTTGATAGATAACTTAAACTGTTGGGTCATATGGTTGGAGTATGTTTAACTTTTTTTTTTTTTTTTTGAGACACCGTCTGTCTATATAGCCCTATCTGTCCTGGAACTTCCTGTGTAGACTAGACTGGACTGAACTCTGCCTCCTAAGTGCTGGAATTAAAGGTATCTGTTACCATATTTAACTATATTTAAATTTGTAGAAGCTGTCGGTCCATTTTCCAAGGTGGTGCTATTTTAAATTCCATCAAGAACATATGAGAATTTCAATTTTATTTAATTTTCCTTTTGTTTTGTTTTGCTTTGGAAACAAAGTCTCACACTGTAACCAAGCTTCCCTGAAAATGTAGCTCAGGCTATTCTTAGATATGTGGCAATCCTGCTGTTTCTGTCTCCTAAGGGCTTACAAAAATTAGATTTTAAAAACTTTAAAGGTACCCACGGTCACTGCTTGAACAGTCACACAATATTAGATATGGAACATTATGCCTTAGAAAAATGATGCCTGCATCATACTAAATAGGCACACACACACACACATACACACAACACACACACACACACACCATACTCACTTCACTGTGTGATGTGAGTATTGGTTTGGAGGACCAGATAATGAGTGTGACAGTAGCTAAAGGATTATAATGATGAAAGTAGATAGATGAGAAGGATCTGTATCTTGGATGTTTAGGACAATGGGGTGGGGGTGGGGTGGAAAGAGGAGGGGAAGGGAGAGGAAGAGGGAGAGGGAGGTGCCACAAGATAATTCTTTACCTTGGTTAAATTACAATGCTGATCCCACACACCTGTTCAAATGGACCAACTAGTGTCTTTATGATAATCAACAGGGTTTTGGAGATGTCTCTTGTCATCTTTATCAGTTAAGTTATTGCTGCCTATCCGTTCAAACCAAAATGAGGTGGCAATCACTTATTCTTTCTCTTATGCCGATGGCTCAGTGGGGCAGTTTTGCAGATGTGAAGCAAGCTGACCCTTGCCAGCAATTATGAGTTAGCCAGGAAGTCAGTAGGATGGCTTTGTTCCTGGTCGACATTGTACTACATTTGTTCTCCATTGTTCTCTCCTGCCTACCAGTCCAGGCTTCTTATCAAGTTTCATTCAGATAACGTGCATTTTTCTTTGCTCAGTATCATTCCCCCAGCCAATGCAGATTCAGGAAGAGTGGAGATGCAGGTACTATAAAATTTGTGGACACATGGAAAGGTGGAGAAAATTGAAGTCATTCTTTATTTACCTACCAGATCATCAAAGTCCCACTTGCCAGTCATGACCTTATATGTCATCTAGAAATTAGCTGAACCTACGAATTGAGCAAAATAAGTCCTCAGAGTCAGTTCTAGGACACTTGGGTATCTGGATGTCAAGTTCACAGCGAAGTAGCTTTTAAATTAGCTGCTTAGCCACTCTCGCAATGTTTTAGGCCATCATTTCCAAAGCATTACAATAGGAAATAGGAAAACTACAGTGCTGTTTTTTTTTTCTTTTTAAGATTTATTTATTTATTATATGTAAGTACACTGTAGCTGTCTTCAGACACTCCAGAAGAGGGCGTCAGTTCTTGTTATGGATGGTTATGAGCCACCATGTGGTTGCTGGGATTTGAACTCCGGACCTTCAGAAGAGCAGTCGGGTGCTCTTACCCACTGAGCCATCTCACCAGCCCCTTTTTTGGTTTTTCGAGACAGGGTTTCTCTGTGTAGCCCTAGCTGTCCTGGAACTCACTTTGTAGACCAGGCTGGCCTCGAACTCAGAAATCCGCCTGCCTCTGCCTCCCGAGTGCTGGGATTAAAGGCGTGCGCCACCACGCCCGGCTTACAGTGCTGTTTTTAATGTTTCAATAAATATATAATTCACTTTACAAGGATCCCCCTCCCAAACACACCCAAACAAATGTTCTTGAGGTTAGGCACCTCCTGGAGTAACATATTCAAAGATCTTTTACACCCGTAACCAAGGATTTTCAGCAGCCCTCAATGGACTTTTCAAAGCAGAAGCAGCCGAGAAAAAGCTAGTACTGTGTTTCCTGTGCATCTCCTGGAAAAGACCTCTAGTGCAAGACAGGTTCTTACCAAATCACAAGGTCCTCTACAAGCTTCACCGCCTCTTTCCTGGAAACCTGTCTCCTCTCCCGCCCACTTCCGCCCTTTGCGGTCAAACCCACGTCCTCAATCCCAAAGGTCCCTCGTGAAGGCTCCCAGGAAATCAGATTTTAGATAACAGGGCTTGATTTTTGATCAGTTGGTGAGCAAAGATGACCTTAGATGACACCGCTCCTCGGGCTCGCTGTCAGGACGGAGCGAAGAGCCTTGCGGGGGGCGGGGCCTGAGCTGTGCCCGCCCAGCGCGCGCGGTTACGTCACTAATCTGCGTCCAGGTTTCCCGGCAGGTTCCCGGCGGCTCCTCCGGTGCTGGCCGCGGTGCGGCCGAAGGGTGTCCGAGGTAGGCTCCTGTCGGCTCTCCCATGGAGGAGGCGGCGCTCCCTGCAGTCTCGGATGCACGGACTTCCCGCGGGACGTCGCCGGAGACGGTGGCTGTGTGCGCGCAGGAGCGAGCTGCCTGCGTGCGGGTCTGAGCGGGCACCCTGGTCGCGTCCCGGAGGGAGCCGCGTCGTCCGCCGTCCTGCGACGGCCCCTAAGGTAGCTACTTCCTGTAAGCGAGCTCCAGGGCCAAGCCGCGGGCCGGGTCGGCCGCCCGAGGTCGGAGGAGGGCCCCCGGGGCGACTGGCTCTTTCGCGTGTTCCGAGGTGGACTCAGCTTCCCTTGTGATCCGCAGTGAGGAAGTCCATGGTGAGTCGGATTGATTGCCATTCAATCCGGCGGAAGTCTGGCTGGTTGGCCCTGTCCGGTGGTCGCGTACTCGATAAGTTCTGTATAGCAGTTTTATTTGCCTTCATTGAGTTTTCAGAAGATGGTTTCAGCGTGCTGTGACGTTTTGAGCATGCTTGACTCAGTTCCCTAGCACTTAATTAAGGTCGACTGATCTTCCTTTTCATGCAGTTACACAAAACGCGGGGTTTGGGGTTCATGCTTCTTTGATTTCTCTACGATAATGGCAAGGCATTTAGTTTAGGAGTGGCCTTGAGTTCTGTTTTGTAGATTCTATGTCATGTGCCCATTTGATACCATATTAAATATTTTTAAAGTTAAAAGAGGAAGTCTGAGATTGAGGTTTTTCATTCCAGTAAGCTGTATGTAGAAGCTCAGTTGACTGGTTCTTACAGTACTTACTAAGTGGAAGAACATGGAGGCCAGTAACTATATTTCTCAAAGTATTTAGTCATTTTTTTGTCCTTTCACCTACTTCCATATTTTCTTCTTTCCAGGGTGGAACTACTCTGCCGTGGTTAAATACTTTAAATGGGAATAAAGGATAGCGTTTCCAAGAAAATGAGAATGAATAAATCATCTCAGTTTTTTAAAAGAAAGACCATATTAAACTTACATGTAAGTTAAAATTTTAATTTCTAACAGTGTTGCTAAGTTAGATGATCTGAGATTAGGTTCTGTAGTTTTTTTTTTTTTTTTTTTTGGTTTGTTTTTATTTTTTGAGACAGGGTTTCTCTGTGTAGCCCTGGCTGTTCTGGATCTCACTCTGTAGACCAGGCTGGCCTTGAACTCAGAAATCCGCCTGCCTCTGTCTCCCGAGTGCTGGGATTAAAGGCATGCGCCACCACGCCCGGCTTAGTGCCTAACATTCTGAGATGTGTTTTCTGTGGCTGTCAAGGAGAAATAACACAATCTTCTGATATTGTTTGAAGCAGTAGCCCTTTGATGTAAGGAAAGCAGTTCTACTGACTTTGAAGCTCTGTGAAGATATAAAATGAGTCACACATGACCAAATAGTACCCATTTTTTTCTATAGAAAATATAAAAGGCTTCACATAAATCTGACTTATTTAAGGACGTTTGTTGTGGTATACACAAGAACTTCTCTGTAGAGCAACATGTGATGGTGGGGTAGAAGAGAGACTTAACTTGCATCAAAGGATGCAAGTAACAGGAAGTAATGCAAGTAAGAGTAAGTTGTAAGATTTAATGTATAACATGAAGGTTATAGTTAGTAAAAATTGTATTAGAGACTTTAAAACTCCCTACTTGACAAACTAAAGTTCTACATACTTCTATATTGTAAAACTAAGCACATATCTCAGATTAAAACATCCCCAGCTATAACATTTTATATATAGCTAGTTGTATTGATTTTGTGTAGATAAATTTGAAATTAACACATGTATAAAGTTCTGTGATGACTATAGGTAAGAATAAATGGATTGCAGGTGTGTTCATGTTTTTTGGCTTTGTGTCTTGCTTATAGGGGCTCCCATGTGTTCTAACATGTAATGTTACTCTACTGTGGTATCTCACATAACTTGCTCACTTAGGATCAACCATAGAAATCTTTCCTTTCCCAGAGAACAGCATACCTGCTCTTAAGTAGAGCCTGCATTTATTTTTTTCTTTTTTCTTTTTTTTCTTTTTTTTTTTGGTTTTTCTGAGACAGGGTTTCTCTGGCTGTCCTGGAACTCACTTTATAGACCAGGCTGGCCTCGAACTCAGAAATCCACCTGCCTCTGCCTCCCAAGTGCTGAGTGCCACCACGCCCGGCTAGAGCCTGCATTTATATTGCCACTGTGTTCCTTTTCCATCCCTTTCAGGTCTGCTCAGCGTTACCTCATCAAGGCCTCCTCCCTTAGCGCCTTAATGTGCATTATTTTTCACCATGGCATTTACCACATTGCAGTGCCCTTTTATTTCTTGTTTTACCCTGCCTCCAACTGGGAGGTAACTTTCATGAAGACCAGAGTTTTGGTCTGTTTTTTTTCTTCATGGTTCTATCCCCTGTTCATACATTATGTACTCAGAACACGTTTGTTAGTTTAAGTAAATGTGATTTATAGGCAAGCCAGTTCTTCACTGAGAGCCACAGTAAAGGATATTATGATCTATAAAAGTAACCTTAATACAGGTTAGGAAATTCAGAGTGGAACAGGCTGAAGACAAGGTAATTCAGGAAACATGGTAATTACTTTGGCTCCTGGAATTCAACTAGAACTTGCTTACAGGAGTGCTTTTTGATTGGGCCCTTTGCAATGAAGCCGGTAAATAGACAATTAGGAGTAGATTAAAGTGGCAGCCATGGAAAGAACACAAGGTGTGTGAAATGCAGTATTAGGAACTAATATTTAAAAGTTAGGTATGGAACAAAGGAAAGATCTTAGTTATTGGTAACTACATTGGGACTCCCCTTTTGCTGTGACTAGGAGGCATTCTTTGAGAAAAGGGTAGAACAAAGGATGGGACATCTGTTGAGTCAGGTCCTGCTTCCTGCTTGTGCGTAACAAGTTATTTAATGTCTCTGCCTACCCATTTTCTCATTCCTAGCTTCTTCCACTTAAAGATGTTAAATGTCCTGCTTTGTTACTACCTTGATATAGGGTCTCTCACTGAGCCTGTAGCTGTGCTGGTAACAAGCAAGTCTGAGAAGTCCTATTTCTCTGCTTTCTCTCTCCTGTCCCCAGTGCTGCTATTACAGGTACTGATGAGGCCATACCCAGCTTTTAAAAAGTTTGGTACAGGGTTTTGAACTTGGGTCCTCGTATTTGCTGAGCTATCTTCCATGCTTTGTTTTCTCTTTCAGCTGTCTTTAAGCTTGACCCTGTCTTATAAAAAAAAATCCATGTGGCATGTGCTCAGTTGTGTTTGACCTTCAGTTACAGAGAGTAGGAACAGGATTAGAGACTTATCAAAGCAACTCATTTCTTTCAGGACATTCACATGTATGTCCTATTAGTAAACTGTAAGTCCAAATGAGGTAATTTATTTTCAGAGTTTAGTGGCTTGTGGCTACCTTAGAATTTGAAGATAAGTTTGCACTCCTCCCCAACTGGTATATTTCCAGAAGTAAACAGACTAAAAAAGCAACCTTAGTAACCCAATCACAAAAGAAGTCACTAGATATGCACTCACTGATAAGCGGATATTAGCCCAGAAACTTAGAATACCCAAGATACATTTTGCAAAACACAAGAAAACCAAGAAGGAAGACCAATGTGTGGATACTTCATTCCTCCTTAGAATAAGGAACAAAATACCCATGAAAGGATATAGGTACAGAGACAAAATTTAAAGCTAAGATGAAAGGTTGGACTATCCAGAGACTATCCCATTCGGGAATCCATCCCATTATCAGCCACCAAACCCAGATACTAATGCACATGCCAGCAAGATTCTGCTGAAGGGACCCTGATATAGCGGCCTCTTGTGAGGCTATGCCAGTGCCTGGAAAACACAGAAGTGGATGCTCACAGTCAGGTATTGGATGGAACACAGGGCCCCCAATGGAGGAGCTAGAGAAAGTACCCAAGGAGCTGAAGGGGGATGCAACCCTATAGGTGGAACAACAATATGAACTAATCAGTGCCCCCTGAGCTCATGTCTCTAGCTGCATATATAGCAGAAGATGGCCTAATCAGCCATCATTGGGAAGAGAGGCCCCTTGGTCTTGCAAACTTTATATGACCCAGCACAGGGGAAGGCCAGGGTCAAGAAGTGGGAGGGGGTGGGGGTGTGTATAGGGAACTTTTGGGATAGCATTTGAAATGTAAATAAAGAAAATAATAATAATAATAATAATAATAATAATAATAAAGCAGCAACCTTAGTTCTAGAAAGCTGTTCATGTAAAATTTGCTACCACAAACAAGTGCTTTTGTGGAAAACCACCACAGATAGCCAAAGCAATTGTCTTTAAGGAACTTAGTGAGTTTGAAGATGAGTATTTCTTTAGGGGGCTGAAGATTTGGCTCAGGTTTTTTTTTTTTTTTTTAAAGATTTATTTATTTATTGTATGTAAGTACACTGTAGCTGTCTTCAGACACTCCAGAAGAGGGCATCAGGTTTCATTACAGATGGTTGGATGGTTGTGAGCCACCATGTGGTTGCTGGGATTTGAACTCAGGACCTTCAGAAGAGCAGTCAGTGCTCTTAACCTCTGCCATCTCTCCAGCCCTTGGCTCAGTTTTAAGAGCACTTGTTGCTCTTGGAGATGACCAGCACTGACAGCCATGTGTAACTGTTTCAGGAGACTGACCTTCCAGCGGCACCAACAGCGCACATGGGTGCATACATAAAATAATTATTTAAAGTTTGTCTTCAAAGACAGAACAATAATTGATAGTGTCTAAGATCACATGTACATGACTGCCGCAACTGCCCCAAGCCCGTCTGCTGTACATGTTTGCATGGGATGTAGTTAAAAAGGAAAGGAAATGTTAAACAGTGTCATGAAATGTAAAATTGTGAAGGAAAGTCTTATATAAGGCATAATAAAAGTAGGAGCAATTAACTTTCATTGACCTTAGAATAAAATGAATGGCTTTCTAGAATTAAGGTTGCTTTTTTACTTTGTTTACTTCTAGAAATATACCAATTGGGGAGGAGTGCAGACTTGTCCTCAAATTCTAAGTTGGCCACTAAACTATGAAAATGAATGCCTTTTAATCCCAGCACTTGGGAGGCAGAGACAAGCAGATTTCTGAGTTCGAGGCCAGCCTAGTCTACAAAGTGAGCTCCAGGACAGCCAGGGCTATACACAGAAACTCTGTCTTGAAAAAAACCAAAAAAAAAAAGAAGAAGAAGAAGAAGAAGAATGCCCTTATTTGAATTTAAGTGCATGCAATTAATGCATTATTTTAAGCACCCCTTTACCTTATTGATTGGGAGCCGGAGGGGGAGCAGTTAGTCCTCACTTCACGATCCTGGCGTGTAAGGTAGACCACAGTTTCTTAGTTTCCTGTACTCATACCAGAGAAAGAGAACACTGCACACACCATGCAGAGCCTCATGGGTGTGGTATTCAGACTAGAATAAAGAACTTTTTAATCAGAGGAGTAGCTTATAGCTCCTGAGGGAGATATGATTACTTGACTTAATAGTTTCATAGGCTGAGAGAGTATCAAAACCCACACTACATGATATAAAACAGTGCCTTGTTACCGTGGTAACGTTAGTTTGACTTTGGGTTTCTTTCTTTTTTTTTTTTTTTTTAAATCAACAGAAGTATGGAGGGGAATTTGTGGTGAGGAAGTCCATGGTTTGCCTAGCTGTGTCAGATGTCATGGCAACAAATAATATTGGTGGTTTTGTTTGCTTGCTTCACAAGCTAGTGTCATTTTGGATGTGGGAACCTCATTTGAGAAAATTCTTGCTGGACTGGCCAGTAGACAAGCTAATGATGCATTTTCTTCTGTGATGATTGGTATGGGAGAGCCCGGCTCACTGTGGGCCTGTAAGAAAGTCGGCTGAGCAAGCTAGTTAACAACACTCCTCCAGGCCTCTGCAGCAGTTTCTGCCTCAAAGTTCCTGCCCTGCCTTGAGTTCCTGCTCTGACTTGGATGATGGACTGTGATGTGGAACTGCAAGCAAAATAAACCCTTTCCTTCCCAAGAGCCCTTTGCCTATAGTGTTTTCTCACAGCCTGAGAAAGTCTCAGATACATATAATATATTTTAATCATATTTTTCCCCTCCTACCATTTCTTTTAGACACCCCTCCCCCATTTCATGTTCTCCTTTCTCTTGAAACAACAGTAGATAGAAAGATCCATCGATAGAAAGAAGAAAACCAATAAGAGGAAAATATAACATAGCAAAAACATGGAGTCCATTTTACATTAGCTAACTGTTCCTGGAGTGTGGTTTTATATATCCAGTATCACACCATTGGAAAAAACTGACTTTCCCTTTCCCAGTAGGGATTGGTTATAAATTGCTCCTTGAGTAGGAATGAGACTTTGCGTCTGCTTCCCCTTCTCAGTGCTGGGATTTGTGTGGTGGAACTTGTGTGTGCTGTCACAGACTCTGTGAGCTCATATTATATATAGTTCATACCAACCTTGTTAGTCTAAAGATGCTGTTTCCTTGGAGTCAGTCCAGCAACTTACGGCTCTTAAAAAATCTTTGTGCCAAGCAGGGCATTGGTGGTCCATGCCTTTAGTCCTGGCAGTTGAGTGACAGAGGTTCTGCTGTTTGACACATTTTTTCTGTTGATTTGTTGATAGGCATTAGCGGTTGGTATTTTGTGACTTGTGAACAGATCTATAGTAAACAAGTATATGAAGATGATTTTTTGGCCTGTCAGCAGTTTTTTTCAGGTACAGGCCTATAAATAGTATAGTTAGATCATGTCTTTTGTTTTTAGTTTCTGAAAGTATTTTCATACAAATAGGCTGTACTAGTTTACACCTCCATTAATATGTTTACTTATTCCTCCCCCTTTATTGTTTTCTTCATGATAGCCATTCTGACTGGGTTGAAATGGAATTGCAGTTCAATTTGATTTATGTTTTACTGATAGCTAAGGGTATTGAACATTTTTTGGCTATTTATTGGTCACTTGTAGATAAGAACATTTGTGTGTGAGTGTGTGTATTTGGGGTGTGTGAGTGTATTCTTTGATGCATATGTAAAGCTTAGAGGACAACCTCAGTTGTGAGGCTTCATCTTCTACCTTGTTATAAGACAGGCGTGTTTGCATAGTTAGTGTTTTTGGTCTTTGGTTTGGTTTGGTTTTGGTTTTTTTGAGACAGGATTTCTCTGTGTGGCCCTGGCTATCGTGGAACTCACTCTGTAGACCAGGCTGGCTTAGAACTCAGAGATTGGCGTGCCTGTTTCCCAAGTGTTGGAAATAAAGGTGTGTGCCACCACTGCCTGGCTGGTAGTTTTTCTTTTTCTTTTCTTTTCTTTTTTTTTTTTTTTAATTCTTTTCCCAGGCTGTGAGCATTGTCATTGCATTTTACTCAATATCTAATGTTATTACTTCCTATCATACTTTGATATTTTACAGTTCTGGCTCTGGCAATTTGGTTCCACATTACAATGCTAATCTAGGTGATGAAGCTATTTATTACATATTAAATGGCCACTCTAGAATAGGCAGCTTTAATTTTTTAGGGTCAATTGATGCTCATTCTATTCATCTGTATTGATCTAGAAAACATGAGGCATACTTAGGAGCTGCCAGAAAGCTGTGGGCTTAAAAGACCAATAATTTGCTTAGACCCTAGGTCACTTGCTTATAAACAAGTAACCAGGCATGCGGAGTATGATAGCAACAATGTAGGCAGAATTCTTTTTTTCAAAATTTTGATAGTATATAGAAATGGTTGTCCATCTTGTTCAGAAATTCTACTTTTCTCCTCCCTGCATGTGTTTCCATTTGTGTAGCTGGTGGTTACACTCAGATAGGGCACGAGGAAGTCACCTTTAAACACGAGGTGACAGGTGTTTGGGCACATAGAGCAGTACCTTAGATTTGTTAGCTTTTTTCTTTTCTTACATGTCTCTGTTACACTCAGCCTGACAGTCTCCAAACTCTTTACTTAGAACTTCATTTTACATCTTGCCTTAGGAGCTGCAGAGGGAAGGCTAGAAATCCCTTAAAAGAAGAATCCAGGAAATGTTTTATATAGATGACTACTGGCGTTAGTGTTATATTGATGCTGCTCTTTGACCTGTTCTCCTTCATATGATGGACATTAACTTAGACTATTGGGGCGATTTTGCTTTTGGAACTTGGTTGTGATTTCTGCCCTGAGATTCCTGCAGCTTTTCAGCATTGACGGGGTATTTTAAAACCTTTAATGTAGACTTACTAAGCTAAACACAAAAGTTTCTACATGCAGATCTTTATTTTTCAGAAGTTAGATGAAAACTGGGCATGATGGCTCACTCATACCTTGTAATCCCAATGTTTGAAATGCTAAGATAGGAACTTTAATGCAAGTTTGAGGACAACCTGGGATACAGAATAAGAGCCTCAAAAATAATAAAAAATTAACAAAGTTTAAAACAAGTAAATAGGACATGTTGGGTATGCTTTATGCAGTACTGGGGCTCTCCATAAGACCCACAAAAGAATTCTGCCTACATTGTTCTTTTCACACTCTACATGCCTGGTTACTTGTTTATAAATAAGTAACCTGAGCTCTAAGCAAATTATTGGCCTTGTAAGACTACAGCTTTCTGGCAGCTCTGAAGTATGCAGTAAAGCATGTTGGGTTGGTTTTGTGCAGTACTGGGGATCAAAACTAGGTTTTTGCAACTAAGCCAATATCCTTGGCTCCCATGTTGGAAATGTTATACTTACTGTACAAAGTTTGTTGAACTATTTAAGTTGGTCATCTAAGGGTTATATAGGGATAAACATCCTTATGTTCATAGGTTTGAGTTAGCTGGTCAGTTGTGATAATTCTGTATGTTTTCCTGTGTTGTGAACAATGGGTTCTGTGAGGTATAGTCTTCAGTAGGTGTGTTGGTTAGGATTATCTAAAAGAACTGAGCTTTTTGTATGACCATACATATTGAAAGAGCCTTAATTTTTTTTTTAAGTGGGTATGAGTGTTTCACCTGCATGTATATGTACTGCATGTGCCTTTGGTGCTAAAACTGCCCTGTCTAGCATGTTTCCAGATAGGCCAAGTAGATGATTAATCATATACTTTTATATCCTTACAGCTTCATTTCCCTTGACTGTCTAGGGGCTCCCTGTGTTGCCTAAGCTGGCCTCAAACTCCAGTTCCCTCTGCATCTGCCTTCTGAGTGCTAGGATTGTAGGTGTGTATTACCACACCTAGCCCCATGCATATTTCTGAAAGAACAATATTGTGTAAGAAAAAATTTCCTCTGCATGAAGATAAATATATCTATAAATATGTAGATAAATATATTGATGACCTAGATTCATGTATTGTTATATTTAATTCTTCTGTTCTTTTCCTAACAGCAAAATTATATTATGGACTATCAGTTAAGATTGGAAATAGTTAAAACAACACAAAGCCAGAATTTATAAAATAATCCAAACTTGACTTTGTATTACAGTCCACTCTTTTGCCTTAATTAGAAGAAACATAATTAGGTTAGTGCTAAATTTAGATAGTATTTCTTATCAATTATTAGATAATCAGATACCAGTTTTATAATGAAAAATAAGTTGTCAAAAGTAGTTAACTGCTTCCTTCTATAGGAGGAATAGGAACTGTCAAATTAGGAACAGGACTAGTACTGAAGTATTTTCTTTTTTCTTTAATGAGGAGGGAAGTGACTTGTATATAAGCTCTCATGATCATTTTGTGAAAAACCTCACCTTATTTTATATCATTTAGGTTTGAGGACTGCATCACCTTGTCTCCCGTATAAGCAGTTTCTCTGTTCGGTGATCGATGTCACTCACAGGAACTTAAGGAACTAACGAAATGACCCTGGGGCGTGGAAAATATGACTTTTATATTGGTCTGGGATTGGCTATGACCTCCAGCATTTTCATTGGAGGGAGTTTCATTTTGAAAAAAAAAGGCCTTCTGCGACTTGCCAGAAAAGGCTCCATGAGAGCAGGTAAGTTATGTCCTTTAGGTGTCAGAAAAGTACATAATACACTCATGTACTCAGGTTCTTTGAGTATAGACTCACTGTCTTCATTCTTGGTGATTGTATTTGAATATTTGCACTGCTCAAGAGATTTCTAAATATTTAATAGATAATCAGATACCAGTTTTGTAATGAGAAAAATAAGTTGTCAAAAGTAGTTAACTGCTTCCTTTTATAGTTACTGTCAAAATAGGAATGGGACCAGTGCCAAAGGAGTTTCCAAGGTGTAAATTTCATTATATCTGCTCAGGAGGAAATTTGATCCATGAATAGAACCAGGCTTTTATTGAAGACTGGGATATTTTATACGTGATAGAACTTGTGACTTCTGCTTTAGATGTTTTTCTTGATGATGTAAAATTGAACAAAGGAAAGAATGGTCTTGCCTGATTTGCATTTTTCAGTAAATGACCTGAATGGTGCATATTGCTTCCCCCAGATTTACAGATACCCTGGAGGATACTCAGTATAATTGAACTTTAGTTCAATCCATGGACATCCATTACAGTTCCCTTCACTATGAGATGTTAGTGCTTACATTCTATCTTCCTGGTTGTGCTTCATTTTAGACCTTATTGTACCTCATGAATAGACTATCTTTGTGGCCAGATCTAATTGAGCAATGTTAAAAACACAAAACAGAGTCTCTTAGGATTTAATGGACAAAGGAGAAAGAAAATCATAGCATCTCAGCTATTTTCTATAGCCATTCAACCTTAGTCTTAAGGCATCCCTGTTATTATTCCTAAATTATAGACTTTTAAAATTCACTTTTTTTTTTTTCTTAAAATGGACAATGGCTGAAGTACCAATTGCTTTTCGACTTAATTTGGTCAAGGAAAAAGTAGATTGTCTCCTGGCAGTCTAGTTTGTGAGCATTTCTCAATCTTTGTAGGACTGTAGTGTCTTCTTAGGTGGGGCTACATAAGTATGTCTAAAGAGCTTTCCTCTTTGCAGACTAAATCATTTGAAGTTGATCTATTTCTGCAGTCCCCCTCCCTCCAGAAAGACTCCTGTTCTAGTTCAGGCTCTCCTGGAGCGTACTCTGTACTTCAGGCTGGCTTCAGACTTGTAGGACTCATCTCACTTGAGACTTCCAAGTGCTGGGATAGCGGTGTGCACCACTCCGCCCCGCCCAGCTTTGTTATTTTCTGTTGGTTTATCTTTCTTATTCATTAAAGGCGCCTTTTAAAAGGGATGCCAAGTACAAGGGTTAAGTTAGTTCTTTAACTCCAGATTATAGTACAAAGATAAATATTTTTTTTAAGAGTCATGATCCTCATCTCTTTTCTAAGGCAATCATGAAATAGCCGAGAAATATCATATCAGACATTTTTAATTCTGTGATTAATTAATACTTTTTTATAGGCTTTAAAGAGAATGATAGTCTTCCAGAAAAATAAAATATTTCTTCATTCACAGGTCAAGGAGGCCATGCATATCTTAAGGAATGGTTGTGGTGGGCTGGACTGCTGTCAAGTATGTATAGAGAATATTTCAAGAAAGCATTATAGCTATTTGTTAAATACTTTACATATGTTGTTACAGCTCATATTAGCAAAGTTTAGAACATGCGTTTATAAGTTAAATTCAAAATAAATTGAAGGCTATAAAAGTAGTTTAGTTAATTGCTTATTTCAAATAATATCTTTATAAAAACTAATCTGATTAAAACATTTTTGATATATCTTTGCCTTTAAAAATAATTACCAGATAAGTAGGTTAAAAGGTGTGTGTATGTTGGGGGAGGGAGGAATAGAGCACTTGCCTAACATGTAAAATACCCAGAATTTGATTCCCTAGCACTTTAAAAAAAGAAAAGAAAAAATATATAAGATGAAAGTTAGTAGGAAAAAAAATCTGATTTTTTTTCCTCCATTATTTCTCAAGACTGTTCATTTTTATTTTGGTCACTAGCTTTATGAAGGTAAGTGAAAGGGGCTGGAAAGATGGCTCAGTGGTTAAGAGCACATGTTGCTCTTGTGGTTCTATTCCCAGCACCCATATAGTTGTTCACAACCATCCATAGCTCCAGTTCCGGGATATCCAACACCCTTTTCTAACCTCTGTGGGCACCAAGCATGCTCATAGTGTATATACATACATTCAGGTAAAACTCTGAGACACAAAATTAATCTTTTAATGGGACTGGAAAGATAGCTTAGTGGTTAAGAACACTGGCTGCTTTTCCAAAGGACCCAGGTTCAAATCCTAGCATCTACATGACAGTTCACAACTGTCTGTAATTTCAGTTCCAGAGTGTCTGACACCCTCACACAGACATACATAGAGGCAGGATACCAATGTAAATAAATAAGACTTACAATGTAAATAAGACTTATTGAATTTTTTTTTTCAATATGAAATAAATTGTCCTTCAGGCACCTGAGACATAAGCTGTGCAGTGGTGTTACACACCTTTATTTAATCCCAGCACTGGGGGGACAGGTGGATCTCTGTGAATTTAAGGCCAGTCTGGTCTACAGAGTGTATTCCAGAACAGCCAGGGCTACACAGAGAAACCCTGTCTCAGAAAACAAAAAAGAAAAGATACCTGAGACTTGATAACAGATGCTTATCTGTTGATCATCTTTTACATCCTGACATTGTTTTTAGTGCTGAAGATATACTAGAAAAAGGAGAAAAGCACCCCCCCCCCAAAGTGCCCACTTGTAAGAAGCTTACAAACAATAAGAAGGATAAGTAGGGTAAAAGGTGTGTGTGTGTGTGTGTGTGTGTGTGTGTGTGTGTGCGCGCTTGTACAGGGAAGAAACAAAGCTAGAAGGGGGATATAAACTGGAGAGTAAGTAGACTTTTAGATAGGAAACCAGGAAGGACAAACCTTACTAAAAAGTAATAGACAGCTGAGGATGTGAGAGATCTTGCCAAATGAGGAAATAACTTTTGAAATGAAGGAAATAGTAACTACTTTTGCTATTATGCTAAACTTTTGCTAGGACTGGGACTTGCCTGTGAATAGGTTAGCCTTCTCTTTGATGCCCCCAGTTGTATGAATGCCTCCTGGTATTCATACTTTTGAGTTATCCTCTCTTACATAGAAGTAGAGCTGGCCTGCTATGGTCACAGAATCCAGGAAATTTGATGTATGATTTCTAAGGCTACATCATAAATGGATGTGCAGCTTTCCCTTTTTTTCTTTGATTGTTTTTAGGGAAGCCAGTTGCTATGCTGTGAATACTTTCAAACTATTTTTACAAGGATCTCTGAACAGCAGCCAGTCATACCAGTGCCTGGAATATGGTTCAAACCTTCAGATACTGCAGCCTTGGTTTATATTTGACCCAGGCCCTTAAAAGATCCTGACCATTTGTTAAAGTCTGGGCCAGCAAACCATGTCAGTAAACTGCTAGTTTTAGACTGACATACTTTAGAGGGATTTGCTCCATAGGTAGTGCTAGAATATTAAAACTTCAGGAAGCATTAAAGAAAGTCAGTAGTAAGGGAGTTAGGGCAATAAGGACAGAAGGAAATAAGGTCAGAAAAATGAGGGCATTTATTAAGCAATGGGTTTTTTAGGTCACAGAAAGGATTTTGAATTTGTTGGATAGAAAGTCATTGGAGAGCTTCAGTAAAATGTATGATACAGTTTCTTTGCCTACTGTGTTAATGCATAGATTGACTATATAAAGAAGAGGTGACAGCATGGACCAAGGTAGTACCAGGAAATAGTGAAAGGAGTTCTGAATACGTTTTCAATGTGGAACTGACAAAGTGTATAGTATGAAAGGACATTGAAGACTTGGCCACAGTCAATAGAAATGACTGTTCTGTTGCTAAAGATTAGCAAGAACCTGAGCAGATCAACTCGGAGGAGATCAGGAGTTTGTTCTGAGTGCATTCATGTTAAAAGTTTATATTAAATAGTTAAACAGATACGTGAAATTGGCAGTTAGACAGCTCTGGACTTCCACTAGCTTATTCAGGCTGGTGAAAAAACAGTGGGATTGCTATCTGTTTAAGACCAAAAGATTGCAGGATATCATTAGGAAATGAGAATATATAGAAGTCCAGATATCAGATACTCAAAATGTGTGTTCAGGAGTAGAGGAGGAAAGAGATTGGAACTAAGCCTTAAAATAACAAGGGGAGACCAAGTAAGCCTTCTGTTTTTGGAGCCAAGTGATAGGGTTTGGGGAAACAGTTCTGGTTGGTGTCAAATGATGTTAATATAGAGTAAGTACAGTGAGGATTGAATATTGACTATTGGGTTTAGCAGTATGTAAATCCTTAGTGACCATAAGCAGCAGTTTTGATATTAAAATCTTTTGTGTGAAACTTTTTTTTTTTTTTT
>NC_034590.1:28052957-28064096 GCF_900095145.1 Mus pahari | reverse complement strand
GCCTGCCTCTGCCTCCCGAGTGCTGGGATTAAAGGCCTGCGCCACCAGGCCCGGCTGTGTGAAACTTTTTTAAAGATAGAAACTCAGAGTGTGCTCACACTTTTTTTTAAAGATTTATTTATTTATTATATGTAAGTATACTGTAGCTGTCTTCAGACACACCAGAAGAGCTGTCTTCAGACACACATCAGATCTCATTATAGATGGTTGTGAGCCACCATGTGGTTGCTGGGATTTGAACTCATGACCACTGGAAGAGCAGTCAGTGCTTTTATCCGCTGAGCCATCTCTCCACTTTTAATCCCAGTAGAAGCAGACAGGTCTCTGAATTTGAGGTCAGCCTGGTCTACATAGCTAGTTCAAGGTCAGCCAGAGCTACATAGTGAGCATTTCTCATTAGTTAGTTAATTAAAGGACATGGTTTTACAGAGCCTAGGCTGGACTTAAACTGCTGAGGTTAGTAGCCAAAGATGATGTTGAACTTCTGACCCTGCTGCTTCTGTGTTCCAAGTGTTGGGATTACAGGTATGTCCTCTCAGTTAGTTTTACACAAAACTTTTTTGAATATCAAAAAGAAGTGAAGGTGGATATAGTGGTACAGTGTTTGAGCCAGACACAGTGGTGTGCTACAGCCCCAGTTACTCTACAAATAGTTTTCCCCAAGACTGCATTTCCCTTGTAGCCTCTATAAACTAGTCTGGCCTCAAACTCAGGATATACATGTCTCTGCCTCTCAAGTGCTGGGATTAAAGGCATGTTCCACCATGCCCAGCACCCCAGTTACTCTTTAGGTGAGGCAGGAAATATCAGTAAGGAAAATATAAGACTTGAAATACAAATACCACACCCCTGCCATCTCTTTTGATAGTGTCATGTAAGCAGAAAACAGACTCCAGTCAGTGATGTGCTGATTAGTTTTTGTCCGTTTGACACAATCTGGAGTCACCCAGGAAGAGGGAACCTCAGTGGAGGAATTGCCTCCATCACGCTGGCCTGAGGGCTTATCTGTGGAGCATATTCTTAATGATTGATATGAGAGGGCCCGGCTCACTGGGCAATATCAGCCTGGGTGGGTGATCCTGGATTATAAAAAAAAGCAGACCAAGGTGGGCTGGATAGAGATGGCTCCATTGTTAAGAGCACTTAACAGAAAACCTACAGCCATCTGTAACTTCAGTACCAGGGGAGCTCAAGTCCTCCTTTGATTTACTTGGATACCAGGCACACAAAAACATTCATACACATAAAATATACATATAAAAATTTTAAAAAAGAAAGCCAGTAATCCTTCAGTGATGGACTGTGAATGGAAATGTCAGTGGAAGACATTACTTTGTGTGCCTGACAAAAAAAATGTAATAAAAACATGCAGCCTAGAATGGTGGGTAACACTTGCCTATCTATGATCCCGGTACTTAAGAGGCTAATGGGGAAGGATCAAGAGTTTGAGGCCGGGAGCTTGAAACATGGCTCAGTAATTAAGAGCACTGGCTGCTCACAACTGCGTACTGTCCTCTCTGGCCTCTGGAGGTATGAGTCATGCAAAGAGTACATAGATGTACATGTAGACAGAACACTCATGCACATAAAATAAACACAAAATTAAAAAGTGTGAGGCCAAGCCAGGTTAAATGATGAGAACTGGTCTCAAGAACAAAACATCCCAAAGAAGGGGGGAAAATGCCTTCTCACCACTACTAGGAAAAAAACCAGTCAAACAGAAAGCAGTATTGAAAGCATATAGTAATAGTATATTGGATGAGTCAATCAACATTTTCACTGAAAACAAGTTACCAAGCTCCTCCCCCTTCGAAGTGTCTGTTAAAGTGGCATGTGCTTGTAGCTCCAGCTGTGTGGGAGGCTGAGGCAAGATCATTTGAGTCCATGTGAGGTTCAGCCTGGGTAATACAATGAGACTCCATCTCTTAAAAAGGAGGCAAAGAGGAAGGCAGAGGCAGGAGGATTTCTGAGTTCGAGGCCAGCCTGATCTACAGAGTGAATTCCAGGACAGCCAGGGCTACACAGAGAAACCCTGTCTCGAAACCAAAAAAAAAAAAAAAAAAAAAAAAAGAAGGCAAAGAAGGAGAGAAGAAAAGAAAAAGGGAGTAGGGAAGAAGGAAACAAGATGAGCTGAAAGTGCACTTGAACTGGCAAAACAGCCTCTCAAAAAGTAAAAATAAAAAAAAAAGTTGACTTTTAAAAAAAGAAGAATCCAGAAAAAAATTATGAAATTTACCTTTGTATCAGTGTCAACTTCTTTTTTTTTTTTTTTTTTAAAGATTGTTTTATGTAAGTACACTGTAGCTGTCTTCAGTCACTCCAGAAGAGGGCATCAGATCTTGTTACAGATGGTTATGAGCCACCATGTGGTTGCTGGGATTTGAACTTGGGACCTTCAGAAGAGCAGTCGGGTGCTCTTACCCACTGAGCCATCTCCTCAGCCCCAGTGTCAGCTTCTTTAAAGTGTATTTGTTGTCCTAGTTGACAAATACATTAATGCCCTTATGTATAAATTATATCTTTTAAATTAAAACTATTGCTTTTAATTACATTTACTGACTTGGGTTATTAGTACCAGATGTTGGCAATTTACAGCACTTGTGCCTAGATGAGAGAAGATATGGAAGTTATTATGAACTACAATATAGTTGAAATAATAGATGTGTGTTGCATAAAATGCAGACATCTTCAAATTGAGTCCATTTCTGTCTGAGACTGGTCTTTATTGTTCATCTCTACAGTGGGAGCTGGTGAAGTGGCCAATTTTGCTGCATATGCATTTGCTCCAGCCACATTAGTGACTCCACTAGGTGCGCTCAGCGTCCTCGTAAGGTAAGACTATTTCACCTGAGAAATGGTATTTTAGTCTGTAAAATACTAACATGCTAATTGTATGTCAATGTACTTGTACACCCTTAAGGAATTTTTAATAAAGTTATCTTCTTTGCACAGTTAGTTATTAATTTGTGGGACAAAACCATTTTATCCTTCCTTCTGCTTATATCCAGGACCAGCATAGTGATTTAAACTTTAGAAATGTTGCTACTTGTCTTAACATTTACTACTCAGTATACATATACTGTTGTAGGTAGGATTTATTAACTATTATAGAACATCAAGACTTGGGGGTGGGGTGGAGAGGAGGTTGAATACCTCAAAAGACTGGCGTGAGGTGCTTGTTTTGTAAGACCAACTTAAAACGTGTCCTGTTTTATTACTGTAATGATTAGTCCAAATAGCTAAGCCTATTTCAAGTCTGGATTTTTGATACTATTTTGAAAGTTGAGAACTGCTGTTGCCTTTTCTATTAAATTATATATAAAATATGATTATGCTTTTATCTTTAACTTTTCTTTATTATACTGTGATCTTATTTGTTTATTCTGTACTTTATTTTTAGGTTTGAATAAAACTAACTATAAGTTATAAAAGCTTTGCAGTGTATAGGCAAATTAATAATGAAATGTTCTCAGATTATAGTTTACTGACTCTGTATTTTCAAATAATTTAGGATGACTGTAGGCAAATCATACACAAATCAATACATAAGGGCTAGCAAGATGGCTTAGCAGGGTGAAAGCACTTACTGCCAGGCTTGGTGGAAGGGAGACAGCCTACTTGTGCAAGCTATCTTCGCATCTTCGCACAAATAAAGAAAAACAGAGGTAGGGGTGAGGGAAGAGAAATAAATGTAATTTTAAAAAAGAAGGCAAACTTTAGTACATCAAAGTTTTGTAAACTTGGAGTATTGGCTTGGATACAGTTTTTATTAAGAACTAGGCTGTATAAATTATAGCACTTGATATTTCATTTGGAGTCTTGTAGTAAAAAGATGATAAATGCACAGTTTCAGTGTATATGAAGGAGGTGGTTCATTTTGTTCCAGGAGTTTTAGGGCAACAGTTATGATGGTCCTAGACTAGATTCTGCAGCTCATACAAAAATGCCAGTCTAAGAGTGAAGCAGTAAAGAAGACGAGAGGAAGGTATAGTAAGTATGCTGGAAAGGCAAGGGCGCAGTACTTTATTACATTGTCTTCTGGGTAGGACATGAGTTCCCAGTTGATAGAGAGAGGGATCCACAGTATTCACAGCCAAGTAGTCAGATTGGTCAGGCTAATTGATTAGGAGGGTGATTGCAGAATATACTTACTGAACAAAGGAGGAAGGTACAGAATGGAGGCAGAGGCCACATTTTTATCTGCTAGTTGGATGCTCACAAATTCAGGTGAAGAGACAGTGCTTTCTAGCTAAGCAGACTTTTAAGACCTCATTACAGTTTTATGATTGATTGTACATTTTCTTCGTCAAAAACATAGAAGTATTTTTGTGTGAGCTCAGAGATCTGCATTGCAAGTCTGTTAATTTTAAAAGTTTGAAAAGAGCTAATTTAAGTATTCAACCTTTATTCTTCCTTTTAGTGCCATTCTGTCTTCATACTTCCTAAATGAAAGACTTAATCTGCATGGGAAAATTGGGTGTTTGCTAAGTATTCTAGGGTCTACAGTTATGGTCATTCATGCTCCAAAGGAAGAGGAGATTGAGACCTTAAATGAAATGTCACATAAGTTAGGTGATCCAGGTAAGAAAAACTTCATAAATGTTATTGTACTTAAATTTTATTTTTATTTTAATTTAGATTTTGCGTGTACATAGATGAATTGTTTTGCACAGGTTATAAGAAATGGTTCTCATGTGTCCCTAGCCTCTTGTCTTTTTTGTTGTTTAATTATGTTTTTAATTTCTAAATACTATGCTTATATCACTGCTATTTCCTTATAATCATTATCTGGTACTTATTACATTTATATAGGATCACTATATTTCTTTATATTCCCCTTCCAATAAAACCTTTATTCTTAAACATTATGATTACTCCCTTCTTTCTCTCTTCTTTTATTTTCACAGGCTCTCACTTTATAGCCCAGGCTGGCCAGCTTATTGGAGGTTTCTTGTATAGCTTGAAATTTACCTCATGATTATTACCTTACTTGCTTACTTATTCCTAATTATCCTGAAGAAATCATCACCTCCTCTTAGAACTCTTCCGCATTGTCTGGTTGTATTCTTAAGTTGTCTAAAGTACATTAGGCAGCCTGGGTGGACTTTGAACCAGTTATCTGGTTCCCTGTCACCTCTGTACTGCTCCACAGTGGGTGTGAGTGTTCTGTACTACTAAGTCACATTCTGATGCAACATGTAGAGTCCAACTTTTTTTTTTTTTTTAAATACACATTATCACCATGTAACTTTGGCTTATTTGGAACGCTATATACACTAAGATGGCTTCAGATTAATACAGATCTACCTGCCTTTGCCTTTCAGGTACTAGGAATATAGGTATGTGCCACCATGCCCAGCTCAGGATTCAGTTTTCTCAGATTTACTGTGGTATTTGAATTACCTTGTACTTTAGATACACTCAGAAATATGTCTATTACTGCCTTTCTTCCCTTGTTTCTGTCTGTTTTAATAGCCTGTTATTTGTGGAATTTGAAGGAGTAGAGTGACTTTTCTTAGCCTTGGTTTGTTTCCTGTCCTTGTTTTTCTTTCTTTTCGACAGTCTCATGTAACCTAGGCCAGCCTTCAACTTTTGCTATAGCCAGAGACAATCATGAGTGCCACATGCTTCTGCCTCTACTTCCAGAATGTTAGAATTACTGGCATGTGCCCCTCCCCCTCAATTTTTCCCCTTTCCCCTTTTCATCTTAAGATACAAAAGGTTATTTTTGTACTATGTGCCGTGGAGAACTTCTGAGAATCACTGAGAACTGTGGCTGGCCCACATAATTGTACAGTTGTCAGCTATGATGTATACCACTATTCTCCATACTCAACCAGGACCCCAACAGTTTTTAGGTTCTCTTGTTGACTTGCTGCTTATCCTGATACTTGATTTTATTTCTAGATGTATCCCTTTAAAAAAAAAAAAAAAAAAAAAAAAAAAACCCAAAAAACCTCATAACTTCTGATTTTTACACACACACACACATACACACACACACACACACACACACACACACACGTTTTTCAAGACAGGTTTTCCCTGTGTGGCCCTAGCTGTGCTAGAACTCACTTTGTAGATCAGGCTGGCTTTGTACTCAGAGATCTACCTTGCCTCTTCCTCCTGAGTGCTAGAATTAAAGGTGTACACCATCACCACCTGGCTATAACTTCCTATTTTTGCAGATAGAGATGAACATTCAAGGCTACTTCCTGAACTTAGTCTACACTGGCATCTCCTTCCCCTGTTCTGATTATCATGTCCCCCTGCCCTGTGATTTAGAATACATTAAAAGTGTTAGTGATGCTGCCACAGTCCTTTATTCCTAGCACTCAAGTGGCAGAGGACAGCCTGCTTGGTGTACAGACATAACCAGGATAACCAGGGCCTAAGAGGAGAAGTCCTGTCTTGAAAAACCAATAAAAATAAAAATGTTAGTGGTGTTAAGTTTGTTTGTTTGTTTTTAATACTATGAAGCATATTTTAATTTTAGACTTTGTACTTTTACAAAGTGGTACTGAGGATTGAATCCAGGGCTTTCTTTGCACATTCCAGGCAAGCACTCTGCCAGCTGCACTGTCTCCAGCCCTCCAGTCTGTACTTTTGATGTATTTGTGTAGGTGAGACTTTGCTAGAGGAGGAAGAGAAAAGTCACCACTTTTGTAGAGTCATGCGTCTCTTTGGTGTGAATAGGAGTTACTTACAACGAGCACCTTACAAATTCTTTAACATTTCAAGATGAATCCATCAAGTAGTTGTATAGGCAAGATACTTCTGAGGATGCAGTACTGGGGCTTACCCTTCCTGGTGACTTTGTGTGCATTGTTTCAATATAGCTTTTCTTTGCTTCCTCTAGGTTTTGTGGTCTTTGCAACATTTGTGGTCATTGTGGCCTTGATATTCATCTTTGTGGTGGGACCTCGACACGGACAGACAAACATTCTTGTATATATAACAATCTGCTCTGTGATTGGAGCATTTTCAGTCTCCTGTGTGAAGGGTTTGGGTATCGCCATAAAAGAGTTGTTGGCTGGAAAGCCTGTTCTGCAGCACCCCCTCGCCTGGATTCTACTGCTTAGCCTTGTGGTCTGTGTGAGCACACAGATTAATTACCTAAACCGGGCTCTGGACATTTTCAACACTTCCATTGTGACTCCAATATATTATGTGTTCTTTACAACTTCAGTTTTGACTTGTTCAGCTATTCTTTTTAAAGAATGGCAGGATATGCCTGTTGATGATGTCATTGGGACTTTGAGTGGCTTCTTCACAATCATTGTGGGGATATTTTTGTTGCATGCCTTTAAAGATGTCAGTTTTAGTCTAGCAAGTCTGCCAGTATCTTTTCGAAAAGATGAAAAGGCAATGAATGGCAATCTTTCTAGTATGTATGAAGTTCTTAATAACAATGAAGAAGACTTACCCTGTGGAATTGAACACACTGGTGAAAATATTTCCCGTAGGAATGGAAATCTGACATCTTTTTAAGGATATGTTAACCTATAATTCTGTTATAAAGTGATTTTTGAGTATCAGAATGTATCTGAAAAAAATTATCCTCAAATAATGTCCTCTAAAGACAATCTTTTTTTAAGTTTTCACTAATTTGGATCAAGAAATTACTTTTCTTATCGTTAAAACAATGGTAGCTCACTAATATGACCTCAGTACATGGCTAATTTCTAATAACATTGTATTATTGTAAAGGTATTTTACATTTTTATTCATTCTCCAGAAATTTAAATGCACTAATGACAAGTTTTAAGCTTATAAAAATGTTTTATTTTTTTCCATTGGTGATGAACATTAAAATGTACATTTGTGATCCCCATTCCATCAGTACCTCATTATACTAAGGCTTTTTGATTATAGAGGTATGTGTGTGTGTGATTCCAAGAAAAATAATTCTCAGGTGGTGATTTGTCACCCAAACATCTGGTTTCCCACACACATCTGCTGGCCTCCTTTTGGAAAAACCCACTGTGCTATCAGTACTTGCTGTTTCCATAGTGTCATTTTATGTGAGCTCTTGGACCTTTCAGTGTGTGTTCAGAATGGATTAGATTGTCATTCAGCCCTTAACTCTGGGTTATCAACAGAAACTTGTGTTTCCTTAAATTTAGAAACTCATGCTTGCATAAAATGGCAGGTTGGAACAAAGTCCTTATTTTGATTCTAAATGCTTAGATTTAAAATGTTTGTAAAATAGTTCTCTTTGAACCAAGTGCTTTATTTTGTTTTGTTTGTTTGTTTGTTTTGTTTTTTTTTGAAACTGTGAAAAAATGTTTATAGAAAAGTACAAGCAGGTACAAAATGGTTAGGCCAATGTAAGGAACACTCTCCAGCTTTAGACCTGCCCACTTCAAAGTCATGTACTAGCTTAAAAAAAAATCACCCCCCTCCATTCTACCCCTCACTGACAGGAAGAACTGAAGTTTGGGCCTATGCCTATTTCCTGTTCCTGCCCATGGTTGTATAGTGGCTCAGTACTGGTTTTTTTTTGGGGGGGGGGATTTTTTTTTGGAGTGGGGGTAGCTTTGTTCTATTTATTATTGGCACTCTGCCTCCCTCTATGTAAGTCCTTTTTGGGCCATACTTGGTTTCAGTCACAGGACCTTGTATATTCTACACAAATGTTCTAAAACTGAGCTACATTTCCAGCCTTCCTATATAACTTAAATGTCAGAATAGGCTTCCCCCTTGCCCTCACAGATATAATTTATGTCTGTTTTATGTACTGTATCTATGTCTTATTTTGCACATTAAAAAAAAAAAGCCAATGTTCATTCCTTTGGGGGTGAAAGTACGCAAGCATTTTATTTGGCCTATCACTTGGTAATATAGTTGTTAACTTTTAAAATCTACACTTCATAGGGTCAGTACAGATGCCATTATGACTATTCATATCAACAAAAATATTTTAGGTAACTTTTTGATAAACAGGCTTGTTTAAAATGTAACTCAGGTTTACAGTACAGCTGAATAGTACCTGTGTTTTATTTTCTGTGTAAAATAAAGCTCAAAGCTTTTGGACCCCGGGGCTTCCCGGCCCAGTGATGTTTCTCTCTTTATGTTTGTTTTTAAGACAGGGTTCTTACTATGTTTCTTAAGCTGTCCTTAAACTCCTCAGCTCCCCAAGTAGCTGGGATGTGAGTGGCACATCACTGTACCAGATTTTCATTCAGTTAATTTCTCTCCACTTTGATACTTATGATAGTACAGCAAAATTGGGTTCTTGTTTTTCACATGTTCAAGTCCTATAGTGAGATAATTCCCCCAGCAATTGAGAAGGTATGCTGAGAGCTGTTAGGGTCAGGTTTCCCCCAGTCCCTTTTTTGCAGTATCAACTGTCCCATGTAAAACCCCTGCCCACCCCCACACTGTTGGCACATACCATCGAAGTTATGGTGTTCTTTTCATGTCCTTTATGGACAACACAATTACTGTCTTACATCTCACTGGTTTTCATTTCATCCCTGCCCAGACCTGAATGTTAAGTTCTAGTTGTGTTTGAAAGATGTCATGATCTTGTCCTACTGAACACGTCCTGTGAAATGTGGGTATGTACAGGAATGTTTATGCCAATGAACAAACGCAAACAGACTCCATTAATTTTTATTTCTCTAATTGTTAAGTCATATCTCACGAATCAGACTCACTGTTGGATTTACTTGAACAGAGGAAACAATTTCACTATTTTGGCATAAAAGGGAATGATGACTTAGAAAAGATTTCCTAAAAGGCCATCAGAAAAACCCCTAAACAAAGCTAGTCATTAAATTTAAAAGTAATTGGTAGAGGTTTTTTTTCTGTTTTTTTGTTTTTGTTTTTTTTTTTTTTAAAAATACAGTTAGTTGGTATTATGCTCTTACAGGATGAGTGAATTTAGCATTTTATAACTAGCTACTGGAATACTCAGCATGAAAATATTTGTTAAGACCATAATGGCAACAACTAGTAACCATATTCTCAGACTTCCCAATTCCAAAGGCATATACAATTTTAGTATAGAAAAATAAGTAAATTTTATAAAGTTAAGCTTTCAGATCAAAAGTAGGTTCAGACATAATGGAAAATAGCCCCTAAAAATTTCAATATAGTTTACATAAAGACAAACATGCCATCAGTTGCTGGGATGCTGTGAGCTTAGCCCTCAGCTACTGGCTAGGGACTGGTGGATGGGTGGCTGGAAGCAGCGTACATGTTCCACGGGTGTGCTCTCCCCATCACCAGATTTCAAGTACTTGTCCAGGATAGTGATGATCTCATCATTGAGAATCTGGAACTTGCGAATCCTCTCCACCATCTTCTTCAATGGCTACAATTAGATCAGGCCGTTATATTTATTGTACTTTAAAATTCAAGGATTCTACTTGAGAAAAATTTTAGAAAATGAAATTGACCCCTACCATCTTTCTAATATCACAGTTGGAATAATGAATACATTTCCAATTTAAATTCATCTTGTAACCTTGGTATTGTAAGTATAAAACTTAAAAACACGTTCATTCAATTACCAGTTGCCTATTGGCCAGGAGAGGTGGCTTATGTCAGTATTCTACTACTCAAGATGAAACAGGTTTACTTTGAGTTCAAGGCCAGCCTGGGTACATGGTGAGTTCCAGGTCAGGCTGGATGACCCTTTCCTCCAAAACCCAAAAGCAGACAAAAAGAACCTATGAGCCAGAAGCTGGAATATTAATATATAGTATATATTAGAATATATAAAAAAGTTTAGTATGCAAAAGTTGTATATTTCCAGTTTAACAGTTGTGTGGAGAAGATGCTCTGAAGAAGATCTTTTGAGAAGATACTGTGATAGAGATCAAAGAAACAGAACTTGAGAACATTGCTGGTTCTGCTCACACAGGAGGTAAATGTGAGAAGACTAGACTGGAGTGAAGAGACAATCCACACTATAGCTGGAGACTTCATGAGAAGCTCTAATATCCCAGGGTGGTAACAGCTGACAGTGAACCACGGCAAATCTTTAATGGAGACATTTAAATCAGGTTAAACAAAAAAAGAAGCTTGTCAGCCGGTTGGTGGTGGCACACGCCTTTAATCCCAGCACTTGGGAGGCAGAGGCAGGCAGATTTCTGAGTTCGAGGCCAGCCTGGTCTACAAAGTGAGTTC
>NC_034590.1:28050410-28052432 GCF_900095145.1 Mus pahari | reverse complement strand
AAAAAAAAAAAAAAAAAGAGGTATGGGAACTAGAATAACCATTCACACATGCCCACATTGAATTTCTTCGCAACTATGGATAGTCTTCTTAGTGACTTCAAGAGAGCTGGATTGCCTGAACAGACCACAGTCTAATAATCTAAGCAGTTTCCCTAAGTTGTTGACAGGAAAGATGTGGCAAAAGTGGGTAGTGCCCTGTCATTTGCAGGGGCCATGTAGAAAAGCATGTGAGGAAATGAGCTGACATCAGGAAAAGGACCTTGTTTCTATAGTTACAAGAGACTGAAGTTCAGCCACATTCATCTTTCAAGGCCTACGGGGACTAAGCAGGGGAATCAGTAGATGTTGAAAAGTGAGATAATCAATGGTGATATTTCTGTCATTAAGCCTATTATGATTAGTTCTGGGAGCAACTGAGAACTAATACACCAGAGTAAGTCATACGGAAAGCAGAAGAAAGTTGAACAGTAATGTTCTAAAAGAGAGAAAAGAGAAAACATTTGAGAACATATTTTCTGTAATTCAGTTGAGAACTTTATAAGATGACAAAAAGGTAATAAAAGTTTAAAAAAACGCATGGTTTGGAAGCTAGAGAAGGTTAGAATAGTGTGTCAATAATCTGAAAACGCAGGTAAGATAAGTAGATCTAATTACCTTAAAAAAAAGGAAATAGAAAATATTTTAAAAACTTTCTGGGTTATGTTTGTTTAGAGTAAACATAATGATGTTTGTTTATGCTTGAATTTTATGTTAGGATATTAAGCATTCATCGCCTAGACAAATGTATAAAAGATTTTTGTCCACATACCACATTTTTGATGATCTCATCTTTGCCATCATGTTTCTGAACTTTGAGAAGATGATAGCAGAAATCCAACACAGCAAAGCGCCGCTGCTGTCCAAGAAGTACAATGATCATGCAGCCAGCCCAGTGGAGCCCATCTCCAAAGCACTGCCTAGAGGCACCAAACAATAAGGAGAATGAACAAATAGGCAGACTCTAACAAGTGTCTCCAATCAGGCTACATTAGTTCCTTTGTCCACAGTTCCTCAGATGGGAGAAAGATGAGCACAAGAAATTTTCTCCCATAGGAGGAACAACAATATGAACTAACCAGTACCCCCAGAGCTCCCCTGGGACTAAAGAACCAATCAAAGAAAACACATGGAGGGACTCATGGTTCTAGCTGCATATGCAGCAGAGGATGGCCTAGTTAGTCATCAATGAGAGGAGAGGCCCTTGGTTCTGTGAAGGTTCTATGCCCCAGGATAGGGGAATGCCACATCCAGGAAGCGGGAGTGTGTGGGCTGGGGAGCAGGGGAAGCAGGGAGAGGATAGGGGATTTTTGGAGGGGAAACTAAGAAAGGGTATAACATTTGAAATGTAAATAAAGAAAATATCTAATAAAGTTTTTAAAAAAGGGTAAAAGCCAGAGTAGGTAAAAGGCACAAAGAACCCAGGATACATACCCAACTACATAGAAATTTACAAAGACTATGGTAGCATGCACATAGCATACACCAGTCTGTACCAGATAAGGTTCTAGAAATGAGATGGAAAATGAACATACACCCTAATTTCTAACCCACAGCAACCTCTAATTACTATACACTTGAAATTTGAAAAACTGATTTTTCTCCAAAGTTTCACTGGGGAAACAAAACTACTCTTAAGAGTAGGCCCCATGCTTATCAGTAAATGGGCAATAGGAGAAACAGTCAATGAGATCTCCAGTGGTCCTGTTTCTTACAGTGTTGTGTCAAGGTTTTCTCTCTCCCTGCTCAATCCTTTGAATGTGTTACGGCTTCTAGTTGTGTGGTTTTACAGGGTTCCTGTGTATGCAGAGACATGCGCCCCTGCATCTGTATGTTTCATTTCCTTGCCTCCTTTCCTTCTCTCTCTCTCTCTTTTTTTTTTTTTTTTTTAGATTTATTTATTTATTATATGTAAGTACACTGTAGCTGTCTTCAGACACTCTAGAAGAGGGCGTCAGATCTTGTTACAGATGGTTATGAGCCACC
>NC_034590.1:28032072-28049225 GCF_900095145.1 Mus pahari | reverse complement strand
TTTTTTTTTTTTTTTTTTTTTTTGGTTTTTATGAGACAGGGTTTCTCTGTGTAGCACTGAATGTATATGGCACACATAAATATACTTAAAAAAAATTTTTTTTTTGAGACAAGTTCTTTTTATATAGCTTTGACTGTCCTGGAACTCACTCTGTAGACTAGGCTGGCACTGAACTCAGAAATCCACCTGCCTCTGCCTCCCAAGTGCTGGGATTAAAGGCGTGTGCCACCACTGCCCAGGGGTAAACTTCATTCTGATACCTTGCCTTTTGTCACAATTTCTTCTAAGAAGCAACTGTATTTAAAAAGCTTGGGGCAATGGTGATGCACACTATTAATCCCAGCACTTGGGAGGCAGAGGCAAGTGGATCACTATTTGTTTGAGGCCAGTCTACTCTACAGAGCAAGTTCAAGGAGAGCCATGACTACACAGAAACCCTGTCTCAAAAAGAAAGGGAAAACAAACAAAAAACAACTGTTCATGAAAGGGTGGAGTATAACAACAGGCAACATCTGAGTACATCTTTGTTTCTGAGATAGATGTTCAGCCCTTTCCGAATATTATGTCAAATCCTCCCAACTCCTCCAACAGTCTTGACCTCACAGTAAGTTCTGGCTGCTTCCAACCCTCCAATGGCCTGATGTGAATTTCCACCCAGTACACAAACCCTAGTAACCATAGCATCTTACCTGTGGGGTCCCCAGCCTTTCAATCAGTGGGACGAGGTGCAGTGGGGCATACTTGGATTCTAGTCTTTTCATTTTTGCATCAACTCTCTCCCCCTCTGTATTAGAGAATACATTATTATGCTCTGTCCTTATGTAAGATTTTAAAATTGCCCAAGTTTAATTTTTAACAGAAATTTAAAGATCCAGTTAACTCCATGGGTAGAGATTCTCTTTGGAAAGTATATTATAGTATGTTAAAATATAGAAATATATATTAAATGGCTTATTTTAATTCAAGCTAACAGATTTACTAATGTAACCATTTAGAATCTGCTTTCAGTTTGGACTAGTGTAACTTTTTCATGTAATTATTTATAGAATAGGGGAACATGGAAGAGTTTAATGTGCAGTTTTCAAATTTCACTGAAAATTCTAAACATGATCTAAAGCAAAATAGTACAGTGAGCCTCTTTACTCATCATCTACTATGACAACTATCAACTTGGTGGCCATTGCTTTTATTATCTCCATTTAACCTATTTCTGTATTATTTTGAAATGGGTCTAGATATCATTATAAATACTTGAGTTTATGAATTCTAACCAGGTTAGACACTCCCCACAGGCACCAACGTAACTGAACATTGGCCTTTTCTCTGGCTGCACAGTGTGATAAGTATGACTCCTTTATGTGCAATGTGAACTCCGGTTTATGATGCAGACTTACCTTTTACATGGATTCGAGGTAAGATATTCTGGAAAGGAGCTGCATGCAACAGGTCACAGACTTCTTCTAAAGACTAAAACAGAGTAGGAAAAAGTCATCCCAGGAAGGGGATCTCATAGTGAAAAAGATGATAAATGTCTAGTACAGAAAAGTTACAAATAAACAATTGTCCACAGAATACTGGAATAGTGTTAAATGCCCATTGAGCTACTTTTCCGGACCAGTGGAAAAACACTCTTTAAACGAAGAAACATATTCTTGTTTTCTAAATGTAGGGAACCAGTAAACAGCTACATTGCCCACCTCATATCCTTACTAAAGAGGGGTGTGGGAAGCACAAAAGAGAGAAAAAGAAAAAAAGAAAACTTCTTTGTCACCAGCAGTGAAAACTTTGGCCCAGCTAAGATGAGCTGAACTGAGAACTCACCAGGCTTTGCTCGATAAGCAGGCAGAAGAGAACAGCATTTCCCACCTCCCGCAGGTTCTGGAAGCATACGGTTTTCAGCTCTGCATACTCCACAATGTCCTTCAGCTGGTGGTGGAAGAATTCTAGGATGCCTGTGGCAGCAGAAGTGTCAGGGATTCAGGCACAACACCTGCTATTCTAATACTACCTGACTATGGAGATTGCCATAGTCTGTCTCTGTCTGTCTGTCTGTCTGTCTGTCTGTCTGTCTGTCTGTCTGTCTGTCTGTCTGTCTCTCTCTCTCTCTCTCTCTCTCGTTTCTTTGTGTAGCACTGCTTGTCCTTGAACTTGTTTTATAAATGATGCTATTGTTAAACTCAGAGATCCACCTGCCTCTGCCTCCCAAGTGCTGGGGTTAAAGGCATGTATCATCACTGCCCAGCACTTTTAAGTGACAAAGGTTTGTAGAGCCAAGGTTAATCCTAAAGCAACACTGAGATCATTACGGATATTTATTTGAATAGCCTTATACCAGCCTGCAGCAAGTCATGTAGGTTGATCTAAAAGTACACATCCAAGGACTTTGGTGAAGTTCTTACAGCCTGTGAGCCAGATAAGGCAGAGCGTTTTACAGACCAACAAGACTATCTAATGGATAAGAGGCCAGAGGGAGGGTATAGGAAGTAAAGCCTGTGTGGCTGCTTTAAATGCTTTTCCCCAATAAGAGGGCATTAGGATCTGGTAGTTAAGCTCCCTCTGCTTTTCTTGGTAGGTGATTATTTTCAGGATCTGGGATAAAAATATGTTCAATACTCCATTACCAAAATCCTGGCTAGCTGACAAGCTGGGTCCCTCAGTTGTTTAACTGCAAATAATGACCCCAAAGTCCTACACACTTGCCTGCTACTCAAGTGTAAGGTGTGTTTGTTTGTTCTACTCTAAACAGGCAAATTCTGGTTTGGGCTTCTGTCAAATCTGGTCTTTATCAACTTGATTCCCTTCTCATGAGGGTTGTACTCATGAGGGGTACTCCAGCCACCTTTGCTCACCAGGAGAGCCGTACTCATGTCGTGGAAGACGGCAGATCTTGGGCATCACTTCCATCAGAGTTTTCACATACTGCAGGA
Organism: Mus pahari; assembly: GCF_900095145.1. Classification (NCBI taxonomy): domain Eukaryota; kingdom Metazoa; phylum Chordata; class Mammalia; order Rodentia; family Muridae; genus Mus; species Mus pahari. The sequence continues at coordinate 28,046,298 of NC_034590.1, read as the reverse complement.
TTGTGCCTTGCAGCTGCAAAAGACAAAAGCTGTCAGCTACCTCCCTCCATCTCATGGATGGCCCTGGGAAGTGTGTGCTCTGAAAATCAGTCCATGAGCAAAATACAGTTATGACCAAGTTTGTAGACTCAGTTTGGCTCGGGAATGAAATCCCACCTGTGAAAAGAGAGCACCCTCTACTGAGCATCTATAGAGGCAAACTATATTCACACTCTAAAATACAAGTCCCTTTCTAAGACATGAAGTAGTCAGGAAATAAAGCAGCAGAATTCACATTCCCATGTAGTTTCCATGCTGACCCACTGTCAACACCAAGAGTGCCAGCAGCTCTAGGAGCAATATCCCTTGGAAGATAGTTTCTATTTCCTCTGACAGGCTTGGGATGGCTTCCAGGCTAGACCATGTCACCTTTGTGTTTAGCCATATGAGGGCTGCAACTTTCAAGTATTTTAAGGCAGAACAGTCCATAAAGTGTGAGTGGTTCCAAAGATGACAGATGGGCAAATGACCAAACTCTTCTATATTCTAGTTAAGTGTGATGGTTTGGGTGAAAATGGCCCCGATTGACTCATCTATTTGAATGCTTAGTCAACAGTGAATTGGAATATCTGAGAAAGAATAGAAAGATTAGGAGGTGTAGCCTTATTGGAGGAAGTGTGTTGATGGGCATTAGGCTTTGAGTTTCAAAAGTCCATGCCAGGCCCACTGTTGATGTTTCTGCCTGCTGCCTGACAGTTGAATTCTCAGCCAGTTCTCTAGCACCATGTTTGCCCGATGGCTGTTTCATTCCCTGCTGTGATAATGAACTAACCCTCTGAAACTGTAACCAAGCCTACAATTAAGCAATTAAATGCTTTATTTTATAAGAATTGCCTTGGTCATTCATGGTGTATCCTTACAACAATAGGACAGTAACTAAGGCATTACATATAACCTATGTTATAACTCTACAACTTCTCAGAGTTGTTAACCTTTGCTACAAGTTCAAGACAATGTCATGTCTTTGATGGACTGAGGTTGTACTCAGGAGGCCACACATTCAGATTCAAACTTTCTTTACACTTAGTGGGGCTATACAGCATAGTTTGATATCAACTTCAAACAACTTAAAACTTAGAGTCATTTAGGAAGATGGATGCAACTGAGACAATGCTTCCATTAAGACTGGCCTGTAGACAAGTCTAAATGGTATTTTCATGATTGATGATTGATGTGGGAGTGCTGAGCTCACCGTTGACAGTGCTACTCCCTAGCCAGGCGGTCCTAGGTGCTATAAGAAAGCAGGCTGACAAGACACAAGGAAGAGCAAGCACTGTTCCAGATCTCTCTATGACTTCCTTGCTACAGATTCCTGCCTTGGGTTCTTGACCCGACTCCCTTCAATGATGGGCTGGGATTGAATCATGAAAGTTAAAATAAACCCTTTCTTCCCAAGTTTGCTTTTGGCCATAGTGGTTTATCACAGAAATAGAAACCCTAACTAAAACATGGGCATGTAGCCAGATTTTCCCTGTCCAATTAATTTCACTATTAATACAACAAGAAGCTCTCGATTGGACAGGGAAAAGGGAGGTGGAGTGAAGAGTTGCAGAGAGGGAGACTGAGGAGACAGGAAGGAGAAGGAGGAAAGATGGGGCAAGAGGAAGATGATCCAGATTTCACGTGGTTTTAAATAGCCACAGGCAGATATAAATATCATAAAGAGTAGAATAATTGGGATAACTTGTCTAATCTAGGTGGGCAGCTTGGTTTTTTGTTTTTGTTTCTGTTTTGGTTTTTCGAGACAGGGTTTCTCTGTATAGCCCTGGCTGTCCTGGAACTCACTCTGTAGACCAGGCTGGCCTCGAACTCAGAAATCCACCTGCCTGTGCCTCTCAAGTGCTGGGATTAAAGGCAAACACCACTGCCTGGCGGTGGGCAGCTTGTATCATTATCAATTGGCTCTGAAAATATTGTGCAGGCATCTTGTGAATTGAGAATTTATTGGTATATAAATCTGAGTGGTTAATTATAAGCTTCTAGAGTTTTGATTTTCCTGGGTTAATGGGCATTGTAACAGCTAACCCACCGGTCATTGCACGGGGCTGGCGTGGCAGCGACCCACCAGGTGAACTTAGCTAGTTGGGTGGAGACGTCTCAGGAGCTCTGGGCCAGAGAGTCCGCCGAGATGAGGACAACCTGCCGGAGCCATGTGGCATGTCAGTGCCTGGCATAGCATGGGAAATGCCATTCTTTTAATATTTCCCACAACACGGGCAGATCAAATTGCTACCTAGGGAAATATACTTCCCCAAAAAGATAAATTATGGAAGAATAGGTTACAACTCAATGATGGAACACACGTGTAAGACCCTTAAGTTCAACAATCAGCAACACAAACAGAAAGCAAGCAAACAAATAAATGTAAGGAGAAACGATTGAAGATTTTAAAATATCCTTTTACAGTGAATAATAATAATAAATTATGAGGGATGAGAAGATAACTCAATCCATAATGTGTTTGTCATACAAGAATAATGATTTATGTTCAATCCCCAAAACATGCATTTAAAAAACAAACAAACAAACAAACCAGCGCAGCACATTTGTAGTCTCAGCACCAGTAAGACAGAGAGGTCTTCCCTGGGGTTTGTGGTCATCCAGTCTGCCTCATAAAACAAGGTGGGAGCAAGGGAGATGGCTTGTGGGTAAGAGTGCTTGCTCTAAAAGTATAAAGATCTGAGATTATATACTCGAGACACAGAGAGAGGGGAGGGGAGAAGGAGGGGAGAGGGGGAAGACTGGCTGACTATGAATTAAAAGAAAAAGTCCACTGTGGTCTATAAATAATATCATTTTCCCTTTTCAAAAACCTGTACCATAAGGCTTTGTTCTGGCCAATTTTATGTTTACGTGATCAACCTAGAGTCACTGAGAGTAGGAAGCCTCAACTGAGAAAATGCTTCAAAATAAGATGGGGCTACAGGCATATAGGCAAAGCCTGTACAGTATTTTCTGGATCCATAATTGATATCGGAGGGCCCACCATATTGAGGGTGGGGCCACCCCTGGGCAAGTGCTCTGAGTTCTATGGGAAAGCAGACTGAGTAAGCTATGAGGAACAAGCCAGTACACAGCACCTCCATGGCCTCTATATCAGCTTTTGCCTCCAGTTTCCTGCCCTGACTTCTTTGATGATGAACAGCGCTATGGAAGTATAGGCCAAAAACAAACAAACAAACACAAAAAAACAAAAACAAAAACAAAACCCAAACCCCCTTTCTCCTGATTTTGTCTTGGGTTATGGTGTTTCTCATAGCAATAGTAACATAAGGCAGGCTTCTGTGCAGATGGTGACCTGTGTACAACCCTGACCTCACTCTGAGGTTACACATGTGCATCTAAGCCCTTTGCTCACATTTGTTTCCAGAACAAAAGCACATACCACTTGCCTCACTAACTGTGCAGCTCACTTTCATCTGTCAGGAACCTTTCTTACGGCGGCACTTGTGAAGAATGGCCCACAGCTGAAGTATCTACCCCTACAGTGGCTTCCTGCCCACCATAAATACCTGAGGGTCTGTAAACTTCCTGTGGTCAGTATGATCTCCATTTACCTCTATACAGTGTTTCCTAGAGATCGGTATTTTATGAAAACCCATACTTCACAAATAAAAAGAATATATATATAGAAATATATAGAATTGGGGGCTAGAAAGATGGCTCAGTGACTAAGAACACTTGTTCATTTGGGTCAGAGGACCCTCATTTGGTTCCCAGAATCTACATATCTACATATCATAGACAACCACCAAAAGAAACAAACTGGAGAGAGCAGACTGTGCCAAGCATCTTTTGACTGGGACTTTTGTCTTCTACTTTGTTTTTCATTCCCCTCAAGTTTAGAGTTACAGTGGTGGTCTTTGATAAGACAGGAATCACTTCTGCATAGAAGAAGCAACATTCTCTTATAATAAACATAATATTCTGGTTATCAAACATTCCCAATGCCTGGTATGGTGGTGCAAATCTCTAATACTAGCAATCTAGAAGCCAAGGCAAGATGACTGATGACTGAGGCCAGCTTACACTAAATATAGTAAGACTATATCTCGGACAGGCAGAAACAACAAAAAATTATAAATCAGTCCTCTAACTTCAATCTTTCCTTTTGGGAAACTGGGCATATTATTTGTAAGAGACAGATCAGATCTTGCTATGTAGAACGAGGCAGGACAGTGATGTCTTTTTATGTCCAGAACCATTCTCTTTAGTTAGGAGAAACGTCTGAAAGTTGAAGCATTTTTCTGTTTCAGCTACACATCCCAGACAGAAAGAGAAGACCCCCTGCCCCCATGGCTGACTTTGTCTACCCCAGTGAATCCATGCTACAGGGAAAACTCACCAGGCTCTTGACAACCTTGAGCAACTCTTCCATGACTACTGCAATGCCCTGGTAGCCAAGCAGCCGGCAGATGACTTGGAAGTGAGGAGGCCCCACAAAGTTCCGGTAGCTGCCATAAATGCTTGAGTAGGCTAGGTTCAAAGCCTGGGGAAAAGAGGACAGTTTTCAACATCGTTCTCACACATTCATGCAGATGGCATTGGGAGATGTGTTCAATTTTTACCACATCTTAAGCGAAGGAGCGACTTCCCTTGTAACCTATACTGCCCTTACTGATGTGGAGGTTTTCATCTTTTTAAAGAGCAAACTGTATGCAGAGAAACTAATGGGACAGTGGAGACCATCCCCTGGGGGAGACAGAAGATAGTCACAAGCTGACAGGAGCAGTCCCCATGGGTAGGGGATGAAAGATTTTCACGCAGGAAGGGTCACTAACCTTGCGGAAGGACCAGGTATGGAGAGCAGGGAGATGCAGAAATTAAAGGATTTCATTTCTTTCGATGTCTTTTCTAAATTTCCCTTAAAACTTCTCTGACCTGATGGCTTCTATCCCCACACAGCATTGTGGTAATGGACCCTCTAATCCTGTGCTATAACATGAGTGCTGGGGACTTGAACTCAGAGCCTCACATTTGCACAGGAAGTACTCTTATCCATGGAGCCACAGCCTGTTTTAACTTGTAAAAATGAGTTTCTAGTTTGAGTTTTCTATGTTTGTGATTTCAACGCCAGATTTAAGTTTTCTTTAAGTTTACTTTGTAGCTCAGGATATGGTCTAGCCTGGTAAATGTCCATGGCCATTTGAGAGCGTATCCCAATGCTATGAAGTGTTGAGTTTCAGTTCTTCATTGCTTCTTGTTTTGTTGCAACACACCTGTTGCTGAGAGAAGAGTTGAAGTTCTTGTGTACAGCCTATGGAGTGTCTCATTTTTTCTTTTAAAAATGAAATTTTTATTTCTGTATAGAAGCTCTCATTAGTATATTAATATGCTGAATTGGCATATCCCAAGTATTTTCATAGTAAGGTCCTTTGCTCTGAAGTCTAGTTTATCTTGTAGTAATATAGCAACATCTGCTTTGTTTTGACCAATACTTGTATCACACATCTTTTTCTATTCTCTCCTTTACCTTTTGGTATCATAAACTGAAACCAATCTAAGCTGAGCATATATAGTTGAGCTAAGAATTTTTGTTGCTTTTATCCTGAGACTCAAACCTAAGACTTCATACACACTAAGCACATATCTACATGCTGGTCCCGATCATCATTTAATCCATTCTGCCAACCTCTATCTTTTGAATGTATTTAGGCTGTTTATAGTTAACACATTTACACACTGGTATTGTGAGGTGTAAACCTATTGTTCTCATTTTCTGCTGGTTCTTTGAAACCTATTCTTCTGTTTCAGTCCCACTGGGTTATTGAAAACAGTTTTTAGAATTCTATTTCGGGACTGAAGAGAAGGCTCAGTGATTAAGAACACTGGCTGCTCTTCCAGAGATCCTAAGTTCTGTTCCCAGCAACCACATGGTGGCTCACAACCATCCGTAATGGTACCTGATGCCCTTTTTGGAGTGAATGTGTACATGTAGACAGAGGGTACTCATACATAAAATAAATAAATAAAGTCTTCTAAAAATATAATAAAAATACAATTCCATTTTGATTCATCTATAATATTTCTAAGTGTGTCTCCATATAGATATTGTGCTAAGTCTACTGTTGCCAGCATTTGCCACTTTGAACTTTTGGTCCCTCTGTCTTCCTTCCCTTTACTACTGCCTAGCATGCCCTACGCATACAATGAGAACCGCATGAAGGCTACAAGGAAGGTGTACAAGAAAGGAGATAGCACATCTGAAGAAGAGCCTCTTTGCATCTCCTAGGAGCTTACGCCTTAAAATAGTCATTGTGTTATTAGCCGATAAGGTTTTCTCCATCTGGAACCCATGGCTAGCATGGTCACCTAGGTAAACATATTTTCTATAATAACTGATATTCTCTGACGGGTTTTAGAAGACAGAGCTGGTTACATAGGTAGTATGCGCCTACCTCCCAGCCCTAGGGAAGCCTTTGTCCTGAGGATTTACATGGCTTCTCCTCCCTGTTTAGACCCAGAAGGAAAATTCACCTCTATCTCATTCGTCTTTTACCTGTGTGGACCCTGCTTTGTCCTTCTGCTGCAGGCCATGAACATAAATGACTATGAGCCCCAAGTCCTTCATGAATCTCAGATGTGTGACTTGTCATGGACCCCTAAAACAAGACTCTGAGCCTATACTGCTCTTGGAAGATTGGCTACACGGAACACACCCTGCCTGTGCAGTGCCAACCCCCATAGCATAGTCAGGTCAGATGACCCCTCCCTCCAGGTCTTCCTTGAAGTCTACCACTGTACACCAAAGACTGGGGATTCTGCGTAAGATATTTGCTTGGTAAGAGGTTCATTGCTTGAAAAACAACAAAACTTGAAAACTATTAGTGAAATGGATTGACTTCATATTGCAAGTGACGATATTGACTCCCAGAATAACCCTGCCTGTGGCCAGTGACTGTAGAGGAACCAGTGCTCAGTATATCCATGGTCGCTGGCTTCTTCACCCTACTGGGTGTTTAGTTACTCAATGGATTAGGCAAATCTCAATGAGGGATGGGGAGGCTGCTCTGTTTATGAGAGGGCACGGTTGTAAATGCTGTACTTAAAATATTTAGACTCTGAGGATGTCCAAACTCATAGCTCCACTCAAGATTCTTCTGCCTAAGTCTCCACCAGAAGACAACAGATGGCAGCCTGGCAAGGCCTGATCTAGGCTCACTGATCTAGGTTCTAGGATGTGAGGTGAGAGCTACAGATCTGCTTCTGGATGATGCCACAAGCATCCAAGAACAGAGCAATCACTGAAGACACATCCAGGAGCACAGAAGAGATAGGAAAGGAAAGGGTTACGAACAGCTTCCACTGTCAGGCCTGGTGGTCCATGCCTATACTTGCATCTGAGAAGCTGCAGCAGAGGGATCAATAGCTCAAGGTCCACAGAATGGATTCAAGGCCAGTCTATGCTGCATGAGACCCTGACTCAAAAGAGAAAATGTCCTCCAGATTAATTTCTGTTCTATTTCTCAGATCTAATAAAAGTGTTCATTGTTTTGGAAGTTTGGTAGAAACTAGAGTTATCCGAGAATAAGTAACCAGAGTTGAGAAAGTGCTTCCATATGATTGGCCAATAGACAGGCCTGTGAGGCATTTTCTTTTTTAAAAAACAATTTATCCATGTATTTATTATATATTTACAAACTTATCTAATGTAGGAGTACTCTGTCACCTATACAACTCCATGCCAGAAGAAGGAATCAGATCCTTTCACATGTGGTCAGAAGCCACCATGTGGTTGCTGGGAATTGAACTCAAGTCCTCTGGAAGAGCAGCCACTGTTCATAGGCACTGAGCCATTTCACCAGCCCAGCCTGTAAGGCATTCTCTTAATTAGTGATTGATGCAGGAGAGCCCAGCCCATTGTGAGTGGTACTGCCTTGGGCTAGTGGTCTTGGGTGTCAGAAAGCAGGGGAGCAAGCCAGTATCCTCCATGGCCTATGTACTAGTTGCTGCCTTGAGTAACTGTCCTGACTTTTTCAAGTGGTAGACTGTGATGTGAAAGTAAAAGCTGAAATAAATCCCTTTCTCCCCAAGCTGTTTTTGGTCAGTATTCCAGCACAGCTGTAGAAACCTGACACACAGACCCTTGTCCTCTAGGTCCGTGTCATCTGTCATGATAACCTTATAAGTATTCCTTTTAATGTGTATGTGTACTGTTTGGCCTGGTGCCCATGGAGTCTAGAAAAGGACATTGGATCCTTGGAACCAGAGTCAATCTTGGTCTTCAACAAGCAAGATCTGTTCCTGCTGTCAGCTGCCCTCTACAGCATAACACTTGAAAACAGCATGGAAAGAGCAGGGAGGTGTCCTGGTACTGGCCAAGCTTCTAGTCACACTGCCGGCCACCTCTCACATCCTAGGTTCCTAGCAGGTAAGGATTGTATGGAATTCCTGATATGGTTAAGTCGTTTAAGGAAGTTAGTAAGGTAGCTGAATGGAAGTCTAAGGAGATGGTTTAAGTGGTTTTGCCAGAAAGATCTAACAAAGTTAAAATAAAGACTAGAATGTGCCCCCTCCTTGTGGAAGATAATGGCTGCATAGGGTAGAACAGGAGTAGAGTGAGCTTTCATGTGTTCCAAGCATGTAATGTAGCAGCAAGGAAAATAGGCCGGGGACAAACTAATGATCAAAGGAAACATTCATTCAAGGTTGGCTCTGAGTTCCTGGGTCTCATATCTTGGGATAAGGCCACAAGTTTCGAAGCTGACCATGAGAAGCCAGGGTTATGAACTAAGAGTAAACAATTCCATTATGAGGATAAGAATGGAGAACAGATAATTTGTTTCTTGGTAAATACAAATTGTCAGCTAAGCATAGGAAAAAACCTGCTAATTGATGACAAAAGAATTATTGCTTTGAGTTACATTCAACTTGGGGAGAGAAAAATAGATGGGAATTGTTTAGGTTTAACTTTCAAAAGAATATAATCAATAATCCTATTATAATTTCTTTTTGGGTAATGATTTTAATCTTTTTTTTTTTTTGAAGAGTATGTTTTTGTGGTGATTGTTTTAAGGATATATGTAACCTGTGTCTATGAGATGATTTTCTTCTTACACAGAAACTGCCTTAGGGGGTACAAAAGGCTAGGGAAAAAAGAAAGTTGTTGGAGTCAGTTCGTTGGAGTCTGCTCCATATACCAACACGTGTGTGTATGTGTATGTAAAATGCTTGGGGCCTGCTTGTTCAAGTTTTCCTCCATCCATCCAATATTCTGTCTGTTGGTCTGTGTGAAGTTACTGGAGATTCTTTGAATTCCTTTCATCCAGCATGCAAGAGAGAGAGAGAGAGAGAGAGAGAGAGAGAGAGAGAGAGAGAGAGAGAGAGAGAGAGAGAGAAAGAGAAAGAGAAAGAGAAAGAGAGAGAGACCAGGCTGGCTTTTATTTCTCATGCTAAAGGGCCTTGTTCCTCACTGGGAGTGGTCATCGCTCAGCCTCGTGTTCTGTCTATCAAGCGCACTGCGTTAAATTAGCCAATGTAAGAACATGAGCCTGGACTCTGGCTGGGCGTGCTTGCCTTTTGGATCTCGTGTGCCTACGCACCACTCTGCAGAAGTAAAGTGTTGCCCAAATACATCAGAATGTGTGGTTATTTTCTTTGGACCTGAGACCCACTTCTAACATGACTAGAAAAGGAGATCATGAACTAGAGAATGAGATCTTAGGTTTGTTTGTGTGTTGGGTGGTGGTGGTGTGTCCCAGAATACATGTGACATGAGAACAGAAGGGGTGAGAAAAGGCACTAGCCAGAGAGGTAGGGGCACCAGAGAGAGCATACATACACATACGCACGAAAATGCTATAACAAACTACTATTTGTATGCTAAGTTAAAACAACTAACTTTTAACAATAATCCAAGTTTCTTCAAGGACTAAAAAGGAATACCTTTCTTTCTCAGTTTTTTATCAATTTGACAAAGCCTAGAGTTATTTGGGAAGGGGAACCTCAACCAAGAAGCAAGTCTGTGGGCTGTTCTGTATGGGAGGGCCCAGCCCACTGGGGACAGTGCCACCCCTGAGCAGGTAGACCTGGGAACGATAAGGAAGCAGGCTGAGCAAGTCTGTAAGCATGCTTCTGTCCTTTCCTTCAGCTCCTGCCTCCAGTTTCCTGCTGACTCCTCTTCAGGATGGACGACAACCGTAAACTAAAATAAACACTTTCCCTTCACGATTTTGGTCAGGTGCTTACCACGGCAATGGAAGTCTCTTGTTACATAAACAGAAAACAACCTACCTTGGATCCATGCAAATACTGGGGCTGTGCGTTAGGTTGTTTGTCTCTTTGAAATTCCTGAGAAAATGGTAATACTGTCCGAACAAACCTAGGTGAGAAAGTACAAGGTAAAAATAAGGAAAGCCAAGTTCAATAGCAAATTATTATTATTATTATTATTTTTTTTTTTTTTTTTTTGGTTTTTCGAGACAGGGTTTCTCTGTGTAGCTCTGGCTGTCCTGGAACTCACTCTGTAGACCAGGCTGGCCTCGAACTCAGAAATTCACCTGCCTCTGCCTCCCAAGTGCTGGGATTAAAGGCATGTGCCACCACGCTGGACAATAGCAAATTCTTTCGCTCCAAAAGTTTTATTATGTATCGTAAACCTTTCTCATTTCTCATAGTTAAGTGGTAACATCAAACAGGAAAATTCTAGTAAATCAAACCCCACAGAATTAAATATAGATGCATATTCTAAAATGCCATAAATAATAGTAAATCCAAGCCAGAGTAGAAACCTCTGTTGTTATCCTACCTATAAACACATCTTCTAGTTCACAAAGGTCTACTAGCATCAAAACTATCTTGAATCTAATGCAGTACTTGATACCTATAATAAACATATTCTTGAGTTTGGCATGTACCAGAAACAGAGGAAGACAGGAGTCTACAACATGAGTGGTGACATCCTGGGTACTTAAAGCACTAGTTCTGGACTATGAAGAAACCAAGTAAAATATGTTTAATCCAATTCAGTCAAGACTGCATCTAGAAAACTACATTACATTTCAAGCAAAAACTTTCAAATTGCTGTTGAAACATAGGGCTGGAGAGATGGCACAGCAGTTAATAGCACTGGCTGCTCTTACAGAAGGCTGGGTTCAGTTCCCTGGTAGCTCACAATCCTCTGAAACTTTGGTTTCAAGGGACCAAATGTCCTTTTCTGATCCTACATGCCCTAGGCACACATGTAACACCAACACAAACATGCAGGCAAATGTTCACACATATAACACGCACACACACACACACACACACACACACACACACACACAGGTTTGCTGATAACATACATCTGTGAACTTGGTGAACTCACATTGTAGTACAGTAAATTAAAAGGGAAATACCTTTCAACAGTTAGCAAAGAAAGCAAGTGCACCCGAGAGGCCAGGAACCTGACAAGTCAAGTGTTTCACAAAGAGAATTCGGTTAAGGGGCCAGATTCTCGACTAATGAAGGTTAGGTGTCAGATCCTAGTTATAGTGGGCTGCAAACCTTCCCAGTTTGTATTCAGGAAAAACAAAACAAAACAAAAACCTTTGTATGTAATCTTTCAAAAGGATAGCATGTAGCCCTGCTGAGGCATGTTGATATCAGAAAAATCCCATATACCCTCAGGCATTTGAACCTTTGATTCCCCAGACAATGGCACCATTAGGGTAGGTACTGGGGTGGGGCTTTGATGTTTCAAAGTCTGTTTCATGTCTCAAGATGCAAGTCCTCATCTTGCTGCTCCAGCTGCCATGCCTGCCTGCTGGCATGCTTTCCCACCATGAAGGTGATGGACTCTTTTGTTGTTGTTGTTGTTGTTGTTTTTCGAGACAGGGTTTCTCTGTGTAGCCCTGGCTGTCCTGGAACTCACTCTGTAGACCAGGCTGGCCTCGAACTCAGAAATCCGCCTCTGCCTCCCGAGTGCTGGGACTAAAGGCGTGCGCTACCACACCCGGCCCGGTGATGGACTCTTAACCCTCTGGAAGTTTAAGCCCAGACAAACCCCTTTTCCTTAAGCTGCCTTGGCCAAGATGTTTTATCACAGCAATAGAAGTGTAGTGGATGCACCCGGCATACACAATGCTCACTGATGGCCTCTTGGATCACACCTGGGTCTATGCCAAAAAGAAACCCTCAGAATGAGACTGGCAAGAGAGAATGACCAACCATGTGACGTGACTAGAGAGTGACGATGTAGGCTGGGTGACAGCAGAGGACAATGTGGGAGGGCAGTTGCTGGTGTTTTAGTGAGCATGGTCATATGGTAATAACCAGGTGGCCTCTGGCTGGCACAAATCTTCCAGTCCGTATCAGATGCTTCAGCACTAGGAAGGTAACACATCTCCAGGACGGAAACCAGCCCAGTCACTACCACTAGGAATCTCAGGAAGTTCTACTACCTGGGCAGAAATTTTTCCTGAATCTCTAGCCAGCTGGTCAGTGAATGGCAGACCACAGGACCTGAGTCACTAATAGCTAGTACTGAAATGAAGTCAGTCTTGTGAAATGCTACGCCCTCAGATACTAGAGTTCAGTGGGGTTGTCAAAAATCCCTGAATAGGGAAATTGTTCAGCACCAACCCCCACGGCTGTAACTGCACACTAACTTGAAAGTCAAGTCTCAGCACTTAATTACCCTGTTTTGAGCTGAGCCAGCAGTTCCCTTCCATGTCAGACCTGATAAGCTTTGTGAGCTTCCTCAGTTACAGCTGCACAGTTTTCACTAAACTTGCAAATTTGCGACTATTAACTTAAATATTCTTTCCACTCCAACGATAAGCTCTTACTAGAATTACAACTATAAGAACATGTGACATCATGCCACAGTTCACAGAGGCCATTCTCATTTTGCTCAGCAATTTTTTTCCCCTCCCAGCTTTGCGTCAGATATTTCCTACTGTAACAACTTTGAATTCACTGGATTCTGAAAAATAGAATCTAACATTTAGCTAAGCAAATGGAGTTTTCACTTTTGATTCTGTATTTACAGTATTAATTCAGTCCATTCTCTTCTATAAAACCATTATCTCTGTTGTGTTTGACTTTCTTAAGTCTTTACGAATAATTAAATGGCTAGCACTCTTGTCTTCTGACCATATTGGCACTGTCATCTCTGCCTGTGTTTTATGACCTGATTTTTCTCTTCATTATAGGTCACCTTTTTCTGATACTGGGCAAAGCTAATTCCAGATTGGGTGCTGGACATTGTGATATCTTCTTATTGGGTTCTGTTTTCTTTTAGAGTGTTGATTTTTGAGGCAGCAAGCAGCTAAGTTTATCTGCATATCAAGTGAATGTTTAATGACTTGTTTATGGTATTTCTATGTGAAGGCAAGGCAGGCAGTAGTTTAGAATTTAGACTAAGGCAAGAGATTTTACAGATTCCATCAAGAGTCTGGGTGCTGAATAAGTTTCTGAATTCGTGCTGACAAGGACAGCAAGTGATCCATCTTGCTATGAGCTCTGTGAATTACTCAGACTCCAGCCACAGAGCTCATGTGGTTTCAGGAGTTGCTTCTGTGAGAGTGCCACCTCTTCCATATTTAACTCTACACATCCCAGCTGTCTCGAGCTTCCCCGAGCTCTACTGTGTCTCTTCCTGCAGCAGGATTCCCAAGCTCTACCCTGACTGACCTTCTCTGGACTTTGTTCAGAATGTGCTTCTAGACAGGAGGCCAGGCCAGCCAGAAGAAACTTCTCTCGTTTCCTTTATGCAGAGCAAATGACTAGTATTAGAAAATAGGTGACCTGTGTGTTTTGTCCAGTTGTCCTCTTATTTAAAGAAAAGGAATAAATAGACTCTGCTCCTCTTCGTGTAAAGTAACTTTAACACACTATTACCTATGTACTTTTCATCTAAAGCCAAGATACCAAAAACAAATGCTGAACTATAGTAGGAAGGTTTGTTTTACAACAGTCGGAATCAGCAATTCTTAAAGTATTTTGCCTTTTGTGTAATTGGACAAGCCACCATAATAAGAGAAGGGATCTTTCCCGTGTTTAAGGAAGTTTAAAAACGCAGAGCGATGATTCAAATGAATACTGTGGTACTTAATTGCAACTGGAGATACCAGAATATACTCAGTTTTAATATATAGATAACTGTATTGGAATATTTAATATATAGATAACTGTATAGGATTATTTAATACATAGATAACTGTATAGAAATATTTAATATACAGATAACTGTATAGGAATATT
>NC_034590.1:28026489-28031942 GCF_900095145.1 Mus pahari | reverse complement strand
TATAGGAATATTTAATATATAGATAACTGTATAGGAATATTTAATATATAGATAACTATATAGGAATAAAATACAAGTATACATAAATACTACAAGTTAAAATGGGGCCATCCAAAAGATATTTTCAAACTCCTTTTCTATAGCACAGAAGGTAGAAATAGGGCCATCACTCATGGACTTGGTGATAAGATCAGGAGCTGAAAGTAAGACCCCTGAGCTATATGGCTATTATCCTTACAAGAAGAAAATAAGGGATGGAGAAAAAGATTCAGAAGAAGATAGTTTCATGGTAAATGCAAATCCTGGCCCAATACTGCTACAAACCTTGGCGTGTCAGGAACAGACAGTTGCTACATGAGCTGGCAAGAGTCAAGCAGAGATTCCACCCTGAGTCTAAAAAGGAAGTGTAGCTTGCTGACACATTGTTTTGGACTGTATGAGAACACTTCTCCATTTAACAGAAGCCATAGCTGCTAAATAAGCATATAAGGGAGTACTTATATGCTAAAGCAGTGAGCATATAAGTACTCCCTACTGTTAGCACCTAAAGGCTCTAGAACAGTGACATCCTAGTCCCAGTGGGCATACCAATTACCCAGACTATTCCATCTTGTGGTACAGAAGATAAAGTGGTACTTATAAAACAGTGGGAATACACATACGCCATTGCAATAATAGGTGCTCATGGTGCTGATTACAGAAATCAACTGAAGAGACAAACTCTAAGATGGAATACCTGATTATACTTATAATCATCAACAAAGAAAAGAATGTTAACTTGGAGAATGCTGATTAATATTTGCAAAGGAATGAAGGAATTAGAAACCCACTCTTCAACCACCAAGGGACAAATAAGATCAAGCTAAGCATTTGTCACAGATGCTGAAACTAGTGAGTTAGATGCCAACAAAGTATGACTATTAAGTAGTCTCAGTTGAGTTACTTACAAAATTTAAACAGAAAAGTGGTAACTGGAAACTGGAGAAACTTGGGAGCAATGACCTTAATCAGACACAGAAGTCAACTTGACCAGTGGTAGACCTGTCGCCTAAAGAGAATATCCTGCCCCTGGTAATCTTCACACAAAGAGACCACATTAGTCCTAAGGAAATGCCATTCTGCTGACCAGTGTAGGAATTATGATACTACCATTCTACCACCAAATTGACTACTTTACTCCCATTAATACAACAGCAAGAAGGTAAGCGGGAAGGAAGGCCTTCCTACACTCTCATGATCCTCAACACTTCAGATAGAAACATGAGAATTAGAATCACCTGCCACGTTCTGACAACAGGGAGACTTAAAGTAGGCAGTACAGTTCCAGCAGCCATTCCAATGCACATGAGATCCTGTCTACAGGCACAACTAAGTGAGCCTGCACAACCTTGGCTCTCCTGCCTCAACGGCCAGCCTTTCACCAGTAGTCTATTTCTACATGAAAAATGATGACCATCTTCCCAAGTCCTGGCCCAGGGCTATCCTTGTAAATAGAAGAAAGCAGGAAGGCCTGAGAGACCAGAACATGAGAAATCATAGAGGAAAAAGGAGGGACAGAGTTAAAGGGGGAAGTCTATGGAAAGTCAGAGCAGAAGATCACCCGCTGTAGATGCATCTGAACTGGAGTATTCAAACATGTCTATAACGCTAATGGCATGCTTACCGGTTGGTGGAGCCGTTATAGCAGTAGTTGGGCAAGAAGTCATAGTTTAGTTCCCAGAAGACATGGAGGGTAATTCTTCCATAAGGTGCAGACACATTGTGGTTGGCTTCCCGGAACATGGCATCAAAGCTGTCTAGTGTAAGGTACCTGCTCAACAGCTTGTGTGTCATACGGTTGATTTCTAAGAGTCCATCTAGCTCCTATAGGATCATAGAGACAAGGATATGAGATGAGATGGGCCATCCAGGAAAGTCCCTAGGAGGACTAGTACATGGGGAGATACGGACAGTGGAAGGTTGCAATGAGGTGGCCACCAAGATGTGGGCCATAACCACATGAAATTGGACTTTTGTAGGTGACCAGAGTTTGGTACTCAACTTAAGCTCCTCCTCCTATAGTCATATCCACTGGGCTCTGGTCTTTTCTCCTCTGTGGTCACTTTCACACATTTACTACTGCCCACAAGCCACCACCTACTTGGGAAAAGGCAATTTGGACAAATCACTACCTAATACCTGTCAATGTACTACCTAAGTCCGAAGCCCTGTCCCCACACTTGTATATAATCCAACTGGTGCTGGCCGCTTTGGGTCAGTTTTCCCAAGTAATAAACTCCATATAGACAAACCCAAGTAATGCACACTTTCTCTCTCTCTCTCTCTCTCTCTCTCTCTCTCTCTCTCTACATATATATATATATATATATATATATATATATATATATATATTCCTTGACTTACAATGGAGATATATCATGATAAAGCAATTTTAAGCAGAGATATCAGTAGGTGGTGAGTGAATTTACTATACTTAACCTTTGCAATATTATCATTGCTTAGGCCAGTGTTGAAGGTTCAACATGCTCAGAACACCTACATTAGCCTATAGTTGGGACAAAATCATCTAACACAAGCTTTTATAATAAAATATATATAAATTCTTCCTTTCAGTCTATTCATTTCATTCTTCTCTGTAATGGAGTTTGTAGACTTTTACCTTTGCCCTCAGTAGGAGTAATTTATGTAAGATCAGGATTATTTTCTCTCTTAAGTGAATGTAAATTAGAAATACCAGACTAGGTAGTAACATGATACTTGACATATTCAAAGATCAGTTGGTTCCCACCTTTTATCGTCTACTCAAGGACATTAATTTAACTTATCAATAGAAAGGGAAAAAAATAGTTCTAGTACTTACGACTACTGATGTTAAATCTTCACTTTCAAACCGTCCAATCGCCAGTTCTAGAGATTTGTACATGGCTGCTGAAACACGCTGTGTAATCAGACGATTGAGATCAATGGATCTCCCGAGCAGCTAGAGGAAGAGAGAGGGCAAGGGATAGCAAGGTAAAGAATAAACACAAGGCCTGGTGGGATGCATCAGTAGGGGAAGGCATTATGGCCAAGACTGACATCCTCAGTTCAATCCCTGGGACCCAAATAATAGAAAGAAATAAGAGACTCATGAGAATTGTCCTCTGATCTCAACATACAGTCCACAAAGCCCTCACCAAAAACATGTAAAGAAAATAAACACAAAGATCTTTAAAAACAACAAAAACAAACAAGCAGCAACATAAAACACCCAAGACATCTATATCAAAAGAAAATACAAAAAATTATGTGTGTGTATGTGAGAACGTGTGCGTGCATTCACTCACATGCATACACACATACAATGCTGAAGCTGGTACCCAATTCTACAGAGATGCTGGGCAAGGACTCTACCATTGAGCTAGATCCTCAAGCCAAGTGATATTGGGACTACTACTGTATTCAAAGTCTGCAATGGAGCAAGATATTATTTAGTACATTACTATTTGTTGTTTTTAAAAATACAATAAAACACAAGCACTGTCTATCTTAAAAACCTTTGCTTAGGCCAAGAAAAAGCTCACCTCTGATTTCTGTGATGACAAGTCTCTCACTTCATTCTATCTGTCTACGTAGTCTCAACTTACTTTTAATTAAAATTTTGTATTACAAAGTAAATGTAATAACTTACATGCATGCATAATATGTGTACTTTGCTCACAGTCACCTCCCATCCCATGATCTGCTCTGATCCTCCCCCATGGTGGTTCCTTTCTTGCTTTCCTGTCATTCATCCACACACATAGAAAATATAAATTCTGTATACGGGAGAAAACATGCCTTATTTAGCTTATATGGTGATTCCCACTTTTATTTTCCTGTAGATGACAGGATTTCATTCTTATTCTCAAGTCAATAAGTTTCTATTTTATATAGACACTACTCTTTTTCTTTATCCACCCATCAGTTGAGAGGCTAGTTCTATATCTTGGCTATTTGAATGATGCTTCAGTGAGCAGAGATGTATAACTACCTCTGTGGTATGCTCATTAATGCTCCATGCTTGATCATTATTCATGTAAAGGTCTGAATGCGGGGCTCTTGGAGAAGGAGCAACTCTCCCAGACTGGGCCTGTTTCTTAGAAGCCAATCAGGGTTTGGAGAGCTGCCATTTCACCCCTGTAGATAAAGTTGTCCAATATAAAATGTAACCTTCTTATACACAGTATAAGTATAAACCTAAAATTTCAAGCTAAGGTGGGAAGTCCAGTAGTGTAAGATGAGCCTGGGCACATAAGAAGCCCTTTAAAGCTGTTTGTCAGGGTTGTACAAGTGACTCCCAAAACCTCCTAAGCAGAGGTGGAAGCTATGTCCCTATTGCTGAAGACACCATGAACTTCAAGCACAAGGCCCAAAGGACCTGAGATGGATCCTTCCTCCCTAAGAATTAGCTTCCATAGTACCAGAAGATGCCATATAAGTTTCCCAAGAAGGCAGCCAAAAGTACCACCTAACATTAACTTATGAGCGACAACGACCAAAACCATGGCATAAGACCCTAAGAGTACAATAGTGGCACACAAACCTTGGCAGTAACGAACAGCTAACTAATTAGACTTAAGACCCACTCAACAAGAGGTAAATTATGCCGGGTACTGGAAACCTACCCAACTACCTAGTACTAATGAAGTCATGGATCTTAGAGGAAAACCTGTAACTGCCAGTTTAATATTCCGGTATATCCCCTAACTAAATTCTAAATATGCCCACAGGTAAATACAGTTCTCACCCCTGGTCAAGAGAACGTATCAGGGCTGGAGAGATAGCTCAGTGGTTAAAGAGCATTGTCTGCTCTTCCAGAGATCCTGAGTTCAATTCCCAGCAACCACAAGGTGGCTCACAATCATCTATAATGTGATCTGATGCCCTCTTCTGGCATGCAAATGTACATGCAGATAGAACACTCATACATAAAATAAATAAATGAATCTTTAAAGAGAGAAAACTTCTCTTTACAACAGACAAGAGACCGTTACAGAAAGACAGAACCAATCAGAACACAGAGTTATAGAGTTTAGTCCCAGATGATATATCTATAACACAACTCCTGCACTAAGGCTCAGGAATCATTGTGGGAAAGTAGTCATAATGATTATAAAAGAACAGAGAGTTTGCAGTGAGATTGTGTCTCCTATAAAATGTCAGAAAAACATACCCACAAAGTCTCATCAACATGGCTGCCTAAATGTGACCCGAATAGGGATGACACAAATATACAAGTTAACATGGAAAGGGGAATGCTTATGAGGAAGGCCTGACCCCTACACAACTAAGAAATGCTGAGAACGGAAGAAATCGTCTTCCCAGGGAAGAACACAAAAATTGGTTATCCATTCCAGGACAGCCAGGGCTACACAGAGAAACCCTGTCTTGAAAAACCAAAAAAAAAAAAAAAAAAAAAAAAAAAAAAAAAA
>NC_034590.1:28012472-28024972 GCF_900095145.1 Mus pahari | reverse complement strand
TAGAAAATAAAATAGAGATGATCTTACTGTCCAACAGAGCATATAAAGTGTGTTGTGACCAGGGATGACCACGATGCCAGCATAGAAAATTAGATGGGAACACTACTGAGAAAAGACAAGGCATGGTAGGAAGCACATTTCTGTCATAGCACCTGTGTAGCTGAAGAGGATCAGAAGTTCAAAGTTGAAGATAGGCTATGTACTATGTTCAAAGTACATGATATACTTGAGAAAATGATCCTTGTGAAATCCATGGCAACCTGCACTGAATATGCCAATAAACTCATTATACACTGAAGATGGTGGCTGCGGCAGGCAGGAAGGTCGCTCTTTCCTCAGTTGCTCAGAATATGAGTGCTACTTCCATGAGTATTTCTACTTTGGCAGTTTTCAGGCCTACTGCTTCTAGAAGAGCCTGCTTGACAGACCCACAGTGGTCTGCCTCTGCCCAGGCAAAGATTGCCTTTAGCATCAGTTGCTCATTTCACGCCCCAGCTGTCACACAGCATGTGTCCTATTTTAAGGGTACCATTGTTGTCAAAGGGGAGTTCAAAGAGCTGAGACTTGAAGACTGTAATCAGAAACACTTGGTGTCTACTTTCCAGCCTTTGGATTTCACATTTGTGTGTTCTATGGAAATCCTTGCTTTCGGTGACAAAGCCAATGACTTTCATGACTGTTAAGTAGTTCAGATTTCCATCTTGCCCAAAGAATAGTGGATCAATACACAAAGGAAGAATGGTGGTTTGGGCCACATGAATATGCTGTTGTCAATTTAACTAAGCAAATAGCCTGAGACTGCAGGGCACTGCTGAAGGTGCTGGCATTGCATTTAGAGGCCTCTTCATTATTGACCCTAATGGTGTCACCAAGCACCCGAGTGTCAACGACCTCCTAGTAGGAGCAACCTGGAGGAAACCCTCAGTTAGTGAAGGCATTCCAGTTTGTGGAAACCCATGGAGAAGTCTGCCCCAACATAGATACCAGAATCCCCTATGATCCAGCCATCCAACAGCTTCCAGAGACTACTTTGAGAAGGTCCAACAGTCGGTCATCCCATGTCTGGTGTTCAGTGGAAGCTTCTCATGCCAGAAAAGAGCCACACCTGGAATCCTTTCAATGCCCTGAGGGTTCTTTAGGGATGGTGAAACTACATCATGCCTATGTCTATAAGAACCACTCCATGGGCTTTTGTTTTGTAAAGCAGGCTCAGGCTCTCTATGAGTAGCAAGCTGTTTCCATTGCTGCCTTTACTAGTAGAGCCCTCTTCATGGCTAACCAGTTCCCACAGAATGCTTGGTGCCCTATTTCTTAGATTATGTCTTCAGAGGACAAGCATTTTTCTCCTTAGCCTACCTTGAACTTGGGCCTACAATTTAAGCTCCAGCACAGAAAAAAATCTGACCAAGGTCCTGAAATTTCCTCTTAAATTTCTGTGATCAAACTGAATTTTCCCATTATTTTTCTTTTTACCTCTCTCTCTCTCTCTCTCTCTCTCTCTCTCTCTCTCTCTCTCTCCCTCCCTCCCTCCCTCCCTCCCTACCTACCACTGAGCTAAATCCCCAACCCCACCCCATTATTTTTTTTATTGTATTCATTAACTCATAGTGTCCTTGTGTGTTCTGAGGTATTTATGAGGTATAATCAATCATGAAAGACTTTGTCTAATCAAGTGGTTGCATTTTTAGAACACTGTAAGTGAAAAAATAAACATTAAAATATTTGCATTTTTAACATAAAAAGCAAACCAACAAACCAACAAAACTGACTATGAGAGAGAGAGAGAGACGAGGAGGAGGGAGAGGGGGAGGAGGAAAAGGAGGAAGAAGAGGAGGACAAGGAAGAGGAAGAGGAGGGTGAGAGAGAGGAAGAAGAGGAGGAGGACAAGGAGGAGGAGGAGGAGCAGCCAAGCAAATGGTAACTCACGCCTTTAATGCCAGAATTAGGGAGGCAGACAGATCTTTGAGTTCAAGGTCAGCCTGATCTACATAGGGAGTACCAGGACAGCCAGGACCACAAAGAGAAACAGTATCTCAAACAACAAAAGCACACCCGCCTAATGACTGGGGGAAAAAAGTGTGTGTACCAAGAAGTTCAGCAAAGGACGGTTTTACTACCTCTAAATTTTAAAAACCCAATGACATTTAAAAAAAAAAAAAAAAGAGAAGGGTTGGTTTAGTGAATCGAGCACCCACCTAACATCGAGCACCCACCTAACAGAAACAGAAAGTGATGCAGGAACGGCTTACTGTTTGGTGGAAAAGCACATCCTACCATTTTCCAGTGTATAAAGAGAAGTCAGAAGGACTTACACCAAAACGTGTATTTTACCAAAAAACATACGTCACCATTTAAACCACTGTGCATTTTTAAAAAGTTTCATTCTTTGAATCCTCAGAAAAATAAGTTAAAATGTAAAAGGTATGTGATGGTTTGTATATTCTTGGACCAGGGAATGGCACTGTTTGGAGGTGTGGCCTTGTTGGAATAGGTGTGACCTGGTTGGAGTAGGTATGTCACTCTGGGTGTGGGCTTAATACTCTCACCCTAGGTGCCTGGAAGTCAGTCTTCCACTAGCAGCCTTTGGATAAAGGTGGAAAACTCTCAGGTCTGCCTGTGCCATGCCTGCCTGAATACTAACATGCTCCCACCTTGATGATAATGGACTGAACCTCTGAACCTGTAGGCCAGCCCCAATTAAATGGTGTTTTTTATAAGACTTGCCTTGGTCATGGTGCCTGTTCACAGCAGTAAAACCCTAAGACAAGGTATTTAATAAGAGGAGCTAAAGCTGGTCCCTTACCTCTGCCTCAATCTCATCATAGAGAAACTGCTTGTTGAACTTGGTGAGTGCGTAGTGGGCACTGTCGTTGTACAGGTCCAAGGAGTAGAGGACATACCTGCAGAGGGGGGAGACCAGTCACTTCCCAGCCACTGAAGCCAAGGACTTGTGGCCCTCACAGCTGCCTACTCTGGAGAAATTTAACTGTCAAACGGAGAAAACCACTTAACATATGAAAAAAAAAAAAAAAACAATGTCTTACTTCCCATGGTAAATGGTGTTCTGTACAAAGTTGAATGAATGACATAGGTCTACTACATATCACCAGAGTAGACACCAGATGCCTTATCCTGTATGAAGGACACACAAAAGCTACCCAGACAAATGCTTCCATAACTTTACCTTCTCCATGTTGTGGTTTAAAGTGTTTTATCATGATCAGTACTGAGTATTTTTTTTTTTTCTCTTTTAATTGTGAATGAATGTGTGAAGGTACATGCATGTGTGCCAAGGCCTCAGAGGTAGACCCATAGGACACTCACTCCATCATCGATGCCTCCTTGGTCTCTAGGATGTGGTCAGTCAGAATCCAGGGCATAGACATCTCAATGGGGAACTGGATCCTCCTGCCCATGGTCAGCTCCAGGAAGAACTCTCGGAACCACAGCTGGGAAAGGTCACAGCATTGCTGCAGTGTTTCTTGAAGGGTTCAAACGACAATAGGTTATCGTTCACGAGCACGAAGAGATTCAAAACAGAGGAAACAAGAGGTGTTGCACACGGGATGTGACTCCTCTATGCTTAGCTCCCAGCCATGCAGCATGGATGCAAGCAGGAAGGGGTCACTGGACACTTCACATGAGGGACAAGACGAACACGGGTATGCTATAAGTATAGGTCAGGACCCTACACCTTCTGAGCAGCTAGTGTCATCCTGCCATCAGAGACCTTAGGAGCCCTTCTTGTCAGGAACAGGGGCGACAACCTTTTGAAAAGGAGATGTGAAAATAGGACCACAGGTTTAACATCCCTAATCGGAAAACCAGAAATCTTAAGTGCTCCCAAATCTCAAAATGCTGAGGTACGATGTGACGTCCTAAGTGAGACATCACACAGCCTGTCTCATGTGCTGAGCTGAGATCCAAATGCACACACAGAGTATGGTATGGTAATGCAGCGTCCCAGTGACAGGGTCACACTCTGAGCAAGTGTGCAACAGTGTGCTTGGATGCGGACACAGGTGGAAATGAGTGTAGCAGCATGAGGCAGCAACTGCACTTGACAGAAATACGGTTATGCAACATGACTGTTCAATCCTCACACTATGCATGAGGTGAACCAAAATCAGTGCATTTAGACTGGGATCCCACCCCCCAAATTTGTCATTATGCATAGTTAGCTACTTGCTGTCCGCCCCCTAGACTCATAATCTGAAGCATTTCTGGTCCCAACCATTTCAGATGAGGGATATTCAACCTGTACTTCCCTTTAAGTAGGGCAAACACCAGTGACTAGGATTATGTGCACATTCAGGGATGGTTTAACCAATACAAAACTAGAAATGGAATTAAACTATCAGGATTTGCTGTATGTTCTCAGAGCTAACAATAACAGTGTTACTATCTACTTCACGGCCTGCAACACCCCAGGTAAGCCATGACCTCCTGCTCTAAGCAGAAGACATGAACAGCTGGATGAGGCCACAGGCAGACACAGAGGGTAGAAAGCACCCACCAGTGCCAGGTCAAAGTGGCCGGTGTCACCAAAATGGTGGCTAGTCTGTCTCAGAGCACTTTTGCCACCTGGGCGGTGGGGACCAGCGGGGCCGTGTCTTCTACGCATCAGTGCCTGGGTTTTGATCCAGGTGAAAGGTTCCATTCCCCTGTTTTGTGACCCTGATTTTGTGTTCACATGACAGGGCCAACCAAAGCCCTACTGTCCCTGTCCTGTTAAGGGTCATGTCCTACAGAGACCATGCCAGATGCCAGGGACGGCAAGGGACTCAGGGGCATCTCCAGGATGTCTGGCCACCACCACAAAGGTTAGGACGTGGCACCATGTGGGTGCGTGAAGAGATGGGCAGGAGAATGGTGAGGTAGGCAGAAGCGTCCCGGGTGGTGTTAGCAGGGTTAGAGCATGCCAGGCCGGATATTCTGGTCAGCACTGTCTCTTACCACTGAAATTTATCAAGTGAGTGTAGAAGAATGATTCTCGATGAAATTTTTCTATGTCCAATATGGTGGGCCCCTCAAGGCTACTTCTCAAGGTTTTCTTGGAACCACTTTTGTCTGCAATGAGGGACTCTAGCATAGTTCTCACCATGTAAAGCTGTATTATCCAAGGAGATATTTGTAGGGGAAAAAAATATAAATGGTACATTAGTTACATCAAATGGGAAAATCTATAGAAGAAGAACTGCTCCACTACACCCTGACTAAGTCCCACGCCCACAATCAGCCTGACATAGACAGGCTGTCCAGAGGGCCTGGGGATCCACACAGCCAAGATGCTGCCTCTTAGCATGAGCTATGTGTAGAGGAGCAGCTCGCCTCCGTGCCATAAGCATCAACAAGAAAAACAAACGATGTCTTACCACCAAAGGTTAAAAGAGGTGGATAGGTGTACGACTGCCTCAGAAACGCGTTTACCACATGCAAGAGCCTTTCCATGCCCAGAGACTTGAGCTGCCTCAGCAGCTCGGCAGAGCTCAAGGACTCAGCCATAGTGCGCACCAGGTAGAGCTAGACATAGACAGACAGGGAAGGAGAAGCGGGAGAGAGCCGTTAGTCACATGATGCACAGATCTGAGTGGGGGACACAGGGACAGGCAAATGGAATGGAAGAGCGGAGGGCAGTGATATGCCTCACACAGACCCCAAGAACGGCCAAGAGCCTTCCTCCTGATCTTCAAAGGGTCCCGTATAGACCCAGCCATGGGCTTGGCTGGTACCTATCTACAGGAAGGACAGAGAGTATGAGGCCTCTGAGAGAGACGTGTAAGGAGGACAGGTTCCCAAAGCAGAGGAGCATATACACCAGGTGTGAGTCAGTGAGAAGCACCCTGAGGAAGGCCTACACGCGTCGGAAGAGAAAGCAGCAAGGGTGGCTTCAGACCAAGACATATGAAAGCAACAGTTCATTTTTAGGAGCACTCGATTTCTAGATTCGACGTGAAAATTACAGTCATACATTTAAACACCGAAAGGGAAACACAGACGTGCCGGCACATGCCTGCAGTGCTAGGAGGCTGAAACAGAGGGCTGCTGAGGTCGAAGCTAACCTGAGCTTTGTACAGTGAGTACCAGGCCAGCCAAGGCTGTGAGACCCTGCCTTTAAAAATACAAAAGGGGTGCTGAGCAGGGAGGAGCATACTATAATCTCAGCACTCAGGAGGCCGAGGCAGAGGCAGTATGGTCAGAAGCTGGAGGCTAGCCTCGATTATATCAGACCCTGTCTCCAAAAAGCTAAAAGGACACAGCATAGATAGGAAAAATGTAGGCATATATTTCACAGACAGGGGTAGAAATGGTGTCAAATGACTTCTGCAGTTAAAGTGAACCAACCAGATACTCACAGGACAGTCTCAGGTAAGGTTTCAAATTGGGTTGGGCAGGGTATAGGAGAAGAGAAGAAAAGCCTCGGGCAGAACAGGAGTGCCTGGGCAGACCCAGCAACCACTATTTCAGCCCTGCCTCATCTGCCCCCACCCTTAGCCCAGTTCTAGGATAAAGATGACGAGAACCTGCGTGCTGGAGGGTCCCACAGCACGGCGTGGCACCTTGATGTCAAAGCCACTCTTAGGGTCCTTCTCTCCCCGCAGAGCTGGGTCGTTAAAGGGCTCGTGCCCAGTCTCCCAGTCGCACACAGTCTTCCTGATGGCCTGTAGGACACTGAACAACCCCATAAAGTCATCAGACATGGATTTCTACAATCACAGCATCTCCTTACCTAATAGCCAACACACTAAGAAACTCCTTCTGGCTGAGACAAGCTAAGGGTCTAGTTCATATGAAAGTTACAAAGGCAGAGGGCATCCTTTAGTGCTACTATTATCCCCAAAAGGCTTATCTCCGCTGTAGTTTGCACCAATTAGTCAGGAGGCAAGGTTTAACTTCATGAGCATAAGCCAGGTGGCCAAGTGAGGGCAGAGAGAACAGAATTCTCAAAAGCTCACCCAGACAGCAGAGCTCCCTGTGACTGTGGCCAATCATTTTGTATGAGGAATGGGAAGTCATCACACAGCTCAGGGGATTGGACATCTATCTGCCTTGGCTCACTGGCAATGTAACGCCACTGCTAACAGGCTATATTAAAGGAGCGCCACCCAAGGACTTGAGAAATCTCATGTGGACTCTGGCAACCTCTTGCGGAACGTTGTAAATAACACACAAAGTACAGTATGCATTCTATAGACTCTCTGGCTAGTGGAGCAGGTCTGCTTTTCATCACGGGCAAGTACTTCTATATTCAATATGCCTCCAACAAAAAGTGTCTTTTAACTGAAAGGCTGCAACAAGGAGGGTTTCAGATTTCATATCTGTTTGAGGCTGTGAATATTTGAATATAAGTAAATTTTCTCAGGGGGCAAGACATAAGTCTAAATAGGATAATAATAATAAATATATATATATGTATATATGTGTATGTATATATATGTATGTGTATATATATACATATATATATATATATATATATATCCAGATGGATTAAATAATTTTGCATATAAAATTATCTTAATAAAGAATGGGATTGTCTACTATGGCATTATACTGTCATTACAAAGTTTTGGATTCATAAGATCCAGAAGTAGAGTATGTTTAGTATGTACAAGGGTCCATGCTCATCCTTAACACCACCCACACACCTGTAAATGTGCATACATGTAAATGTACATACATGTAAGAGCTCTCTCTCTCAGACTTTTGGAGCATTACAATGTATACACAGTATGCACTTTTATTTATGCTACAAACCAATGTTATCTTAGGCAATAAGCGCACCGACTGTAAAGCAAAACCAGCACTATAAATCCCTGAATTCTGGTAGATTTCATTTACACACGTTTCTTTGAAAGTCAACTTATATAAAAAGCTCACACTTAAAACTCTCAAGATCTCTTAAGTTTTACCACATCTAGGTCATTTTTGCCAGACTTGTAGGAGAGTCTAAAAGAAACCTGCCAAAGATGACATGTTTGGGGGACAGAGAAGAATGTGGGGCCTCATATCCCTGAATACCTGGAGAATGGAATCATCTCTTGTCCCTGGATTGCCAAACTCCTTGATTTCAGTAGTAAACTAGCTACTGTTGTTCAGGGTATTAACTGGACTCACTACATTCTATGTAGAGATAATCATCAAAAAAATATAACTAGGAATTAAGAATAAACGTACTGAGCCTACTTATGAAACTATGACACTCCATCGGTCTGAATCTAGGCTCTATCCACTGCTTTGGGGCTGTGAGGGAGGGCTGCGAGGGGGGGGCTGCGGAAGGCTGACCTCTGGATGACGTTCTTTTTCTTCTTGATGGCCTGTCGCAGTGGTTCCCTGAGGGTCACCTGGGAGAAGTCCTGAAGTGCAGCGTACACCGTGTGCCTAATGGCGTGATTGAACACACTCTCCATCCTGCCCATCAGCACCTGCAGCCCTTTGATCATGGCAATCACCTGTAAGGACACAGCTTTCAGTGGCTGAACGGGGGCAGGGGACAGTCCTTCATTGCCTGGTTCTCTTTCTCACTCACAGACCTTTCCCTGACTTCCCTCCTTTCCACTACAAAGCTACCTTGTCCCATTGCCATCTTCCCCAGAGCAGAAGACCCGGTGTGCTCTGTGCCCGCCTGAATCTGATCTCATCTCATCTCACCGCGAGTACCCTGAGGGCAGCGGCACATCTGACTCAAGGACACCCTGACCACCATGTCCATCCGTGATGGACTGCGAACGCAGAGGTAAACATTCAAAACGCAAATATGGAAGGAATCAGAAAAGGAAAAGGAGTTGTAGGAGTTTGCGTATTAAATCCCACTTGTTAAACAACAATAGGAGATCGACTTAAAACGTGGAAAAAATACTAGAAAAAAACGAAGCCAACTGTTGGTTTTAAAACAGAAGAAACTTTTACTTTTTTTAAAAAAGTGCCTAAGATAGAGGCTAGAGACATGGCTCACCAGTTAAGAGCACTGGATGCTTTTCCAGAGGACCAGGGTTCAATTCCCAACCTTCGTATAGTGACTCACAACCATCTATAACTCCAATTCCAAGTCCAGTGATCACTTCTTGCCTCCATGGGCAACACCCGTATTCATAAAATAAGTAAAATAAACTAAAGAGCACACGGGAACTATACCTGCATAAAAATGAAGGCACTATGTATTTGGACTCAAAGAAGCAAAAGAAGGCTGAAAGATGAACCCAAGCTCTAAATATGAACATTAGAAATGCAAAACTTGAAGGTAATAGTCATGCAATCTTTATCATGAATTTACAAAAAGGATAGCAAAGTGTACCACTAAAATTATATGGGAAGGAATACTGAAGCATGTATGCGTGTGGGCTTATATCTTTACAACACAGAAAAAAATGAATAAAACATCAGAGAAGTCCAATGAGTGATCAACAAAGACAAAAGTTGCTTCATAAACAATAACTACTTAGCAGCAGGACTGGCCAAGGAAAAAGAAGTAAGATATAGATGATCAGATTCAGAATAAAAAGGTAGACATTTCTAAAGGTAAGATCAGGAAACTGGAGCAAGCACAGAAGCCAAGACAATAAAGGGGAGCAAGAAGCAGAGAGGAGCCTCAGAAAGAAGAAATGTGAAAAGCAGGAGGTGTGGGGGAATGGAAGACACTTAACCTGGGAGGGGGAGGAGAGCATTAGAGGGACAGATTAAAAACAGGGATTAATAACAGTAAGGATGCCTGCAAAGAGTCAGCTCACTTTATGAAATGTAATGGGAAACCAAATGGTATACACATCTGTATGCTTCTAACACACATACACATTCACACACACACAACCCTCTTTTTGAGTTGTTGGCCAGGGGATGTCAAGACACCCTCCCCCTATAAAAACCAATACATACCATTACTACTGCCCTTGGTTGCCTCCCTAGTTTGAAGAGAAGTCCCCATTGTAAAGACATCACATATTTGAACATATTTCATGCTTCAATAGCCTAACCTACAGGTCATCCAGACAAAAACTAAACAGAAATGTTGGAGATAACTGATGTTATAAACCAAACGAACCTAACAAATATTTACAGAACACTCCACCCAAACACAAAAGAATATACCTTCTATTCTGCACCTCTATTAATGGAATACAAAAAACTAAATCCTTACAAGGACAACTGATTTTCAATGATCAACAAGGTCCCGGGCTGGTGAGATGGCTCAGTGGGTAAGAGCACCCAACTGCTCTTCCGAAGGTCCAGAGTTCAAATCCCAGCAACCACATGGTGGCTCANAACCATCCGTAACAAGATCTGACTCCCTCTTCTGGAGTGTCTGAAGACAGCTACAGTGTACTTACATATAATAAATAAATAAATCTTAAAAAAAAAAGAAAAGAAAAGAAAAACAAGGTCCCAAAACAGTTCAATGGAGAAGGATTACCTTTCCATTAAACACTGGGACAACTGGATATTCACATGCCAAAGAATAAAGTTGGGCTCCTTTACAGTAAGACATTAGTTTAACAAGCTCGGAACGATTATAGCCTTGCATATAAAAAAGGACTGTGGCTGGAGAGATGGCTCAGTACTTATGAGCACACGGAGATACATAGAGGACCTGCATTTCCAGGTTTCATGTCAAATGCTCACCAGCATCTGTAACTGCAGCTCCAGAGGAAGCCAAAGACCTCTTCTTACCACATAGACAACCCCCCTACACACACACGGCACAGACAACCCCACCACACACACACACACACACACACACACACACACACACGGCACAGACAACCCCACCACACACACACACACACTTGGCATTCACATGCACATATACACACAGAAATAAAAACGTAATAGTAATAATTAATGATGATGATGATGATGACAATGATAAGTCTTCAAAAGAGGAAGGTCTACCCACTGGTCATTAAGCTAATGAGGTACCTCATTAACTCATAAGCAAAAACCCTAAGCTAATAATTAGGTAACTTAATATAACTATAAAACTATAAAGAGAACACAGACTAACCAAGATAAGGTGGTGGAAGAAATGTAAGGGTAGCTCAACCATACCTAGAGAGGGAACTAAAGAACTCTTACAATTCAATAATCAATTTTAAAAATAGGTGGAGATTCTGAGCTTCTCCAGAGACTATCTACAAGTAGCCAATAGGTACAAAAAGAAAGAGAAGGCAGGAAATCCAGCTGACATACCATTTGTGGGTTTATGACTGTTTTCTAAGTGGAAAACTACCCCGTGCCAAAAAAGAAAAAAAAAAGAAACTGATGAATATTTTACTGTAACTAATGAGCTTAGATATATATTTGTAGATACAAAGAAAAATATTTAAAATTTGCATTTTTAAGAGTTATTTGGAGACATTACAATTACATCAGCTAAGTCAATACCTAGAAATAAAACAAACAATTCTAGAATTTCCAGAGATATAAGACAGACATTAAAGAAAATCCAAACAAATGAAGAGATATATGACATACTAAAAAAGAGAAAGAAAAAGTAAGAGAAAGAGAGAGAGATGTACTATTAGAAGTTCATCAGTTATCTCTAAAATGATCTAGTAAGTTAGATATATTCTGATGGGAAATTTCAACATATTCCACTGTTGAGATATAAAAGGCTTATTCTAAAATGTCTATGATGGGCTAGTGAGATGACTAAGTGGGTACAAGCTAGACCCGAGGAACCTAAATTCAATCTCAAAACACAGCAAAAATGACAACCTCCATATATATATGTTGTGGTACACACACATACACACAATAAATAAATAAAACTAGAATTAAGAAAAAATTTCCAGTAGAAGGCTCAGGAGAAAAACTTTAAAAAAAATAAAGAAAGGAGGGACGGAGGGGAAGAGGGAGGGAGGCAGAAGCTCATGACTGCTGGGTCACAGATAAGTGCTGGTGAAGAATTAGCAGCCACTCTAAGTAGGAAACAACCAAGCCTGCCGTATGGCTCTCCTCTCATGGGGCAGAGACCAAATCCCAATCCATCGCCTGTCTTCTCACTTCTGAGAGACTGTTCTCCACTCACGAGCGCTCACCGAGGGGCTGGCTACCTGCGTTGGACAGGCTGCTAACACACACCTAAGCAGCTAACAGCCACTCTTCTCTCTGACAGACGCAGTGGGCTGCCCACCATACAAGCAACGGCACCACACAACAGTCTGTCCATGCCTTGCCCCTGCCTTTGGAAGGCAGCACTATCAGTGGCACAGAGAACAGGAGGCAGAGCTTTCTCACCTCCACCAGGGCAAACTTCTCCTCGGTGGTGTAGTTGTAGCGCGTGGCTCGTTCGTACTCCTCAGCGTTGTCGGGGCAGTCCTTGTTGGAGTACTTGTCAGTTGGATGTACAAGTTTCCAGGAATACTACAGACAATAATAGCATGGCTGAGTCCACCAAGAAGTCAAGAAGTGAACCTTTAATACATGTATGGCTTTCTGAATCTGAATCTGAATCTCTCTCTCTCTCTCTCTCTCTCTCTCTCTCTCTCTCTCTCTCTCTCTCTCTC
>NC_034590.1:27988469-28012282 GCF_900095145.1 Mus pahari | reverse complement strand
ACACACACACACACACACACACACACACTTCAAAAAAATAGCAAACACTCAGTCATATAAACCAAGCTTAAGAACTAACCCAGGCAAAATGTCCAAATTACTATATGCTGAACAAGTAAAACTTGAGCGACTTGTTTCATTTAAAACAAAAATTTGCCTTTTAAATGACCAAGAACTCTGCCAATTAAATAATTTCTAACTGACTAAAATAAACTTTAAATGGGAAAAATGTATGCAATTTATAGTTGAATGTTCATATGTTACCGGGAACATTTTATTAAACCTTAAAGATGCTAATGGTTACAAGTCCAAAGGGTGAGATGCTGGACAAAGGAGAATGCCAGCTAGAGAGATGGTAAGGGCACTTGCCACCGAGCCTGATGGCCAGAGTAGCATTGCTGATGAATGTTCTTGCCACTGCAAGCTGTCCTCCAACCCCCGTAGCTTTAGTTCTGTCTGAAAAGATGAAACCCTTCATAGGACACTGCCAAGGTCCAGAATAAAAGCACTTCTAAGCAACTAGGAGTGACAGCAGTTACTCCAATGCCCACACACATTACGAATGCTGTGCCTACCACTTCCATCACGTGTGCGCTCCACTGCGACAGAAGCTGCAGGCCCTGCAGAGCCAGGTCGAAGAGCTTCCGGTACTCGGCGTCTGTCTTCTGGGCTTCCTGCCGGCCAGACCCTGTGACTACCTAGGGCACAGAGGCAAAGGCTTTAAGAAAACCCACCCAGCTTCCCTCAGGACTCACTGCCGTGGCTTGCCCTCCTGAAGGACTCTTGAACTGTCCCAGGAGACCTGTTAGCATTCATGAGGGCTATGTGGAGAGGTCACTGGAGGGAGGGCCTGCTCCTCTCCTAGGAAGAATGTAAGCAGTTCATGGCTGCTAGGTTCAGTCGTATGTAACTATCTGAAAACTACCCACGCTACTGCAAGTACCCCGGTTAAACTCTTAGTTCGTGAAACTAGACTTAGAGAGAATTGTTTCTTTGATTTGCCATCAGTGCCCTGTCTGGAATAGACAGTAATTTCATCTCCCCCAGGAAAGCTCACGTAGCATCCAGAAATGCTACTCTAGAAATCTATTTCAAAGTCCCATATGCAAAGGAAGAAAGGAAGGAATTAAGGGAGGGAGGGAGGGAGGGAGGGAGAGAGGAAGGAAGGAAGGAAGGAAGGAAGGAAGGAAGGAAGGAAGGAAGGAAGGAAGGAAGGAAGGAAGGACAGAGTCTGAACACAGCTAAGACTGACTTGAACCCACTGCCGATCATCTGCATCTACTTCCTCAGAGCTGGGGTTACAAGTAAGTACCACTTTCAGTTTTGGTTGTTGTTATTTTGTTTTTTGTTTTTTTTTTTTTAGATTTTATTTATTTATTATATGTAAGTACACTGTAACTGTCTTCAGACACTCCAGAAGAGGGAGTCAAATCTTGTTAAGGATGGTTGTGAGCCACCATGTGGTTGCTGGGATTTGAACTCTACACCTTTGGAAGAGCAGTCGGGTGCTCTTACCAGCTGGCCATCTCACCAGCCCTGTTATTTTGTTTTAACTACACGGTGTTGGAGATGGACCTCACACATGCTGGATACTCTTGTGTTGAGGTATAAGCTCAGTGCCATGAACAGACCTTCGTACAAAAGATGTACAACCGCCCAATGAATACATGAAAAGATGCTCAACAACATTAGTCAGGAGATAACTTAAATCCAAGCCTGTTGAGAACTGGCTGTGGTCTGACCTAAGTCACATCACAATATGAGAAATTGCTTTTTCAGGTTGTGCCCTGCCCTAATAAACTTTATTTTACAAGCAGCATTTGCCTCTGGACTCAGATACGTGGTAGGCATATAAGCCTATAGAGCCATGCTACTACAGATACATAACTATACCACGGGATAGCCTGCTTAGACCTGTCACCTGACCACTCGGCATGTGTGTCATGAGATGGGCAGAAAGCTCAACTGTCCCAAGGCTTTAGTGCAGCTCGGTCTCCATGGTTACCACAGCCTACTTACTCATCTGCCTGTCCATATATTTGTCCATCTGGAACCGCTGCCTCCTCATCAGTCTAGGCTTTCCTGCTCTCTGTTCTGCAGCCTCTATGGTCCTGAACCTTGCTTCTACAGTTCTGGTCAACCCTGAGGCTCAGCTCAAACCTATGACCCAGAAGTACAACCTGTAGAACTGCTCTTGCTCACTGTCTGAGCCCACACTGAGCCCTCTGCATTGCTGTCAGCTTTGGGCTTGACTCCAGTCAAACTTCCTTTCTTGAAAATACTTGAACTTGGCTGCAGCCTCCTTTAGCCTTCATGGTTACCATTCTGTAACCTACATCTATACGTATCTGTATATAGAGATACAATGACTGTGCGATTTTTGTAATGTGTCATCTGGGAGTTAATATTAGCAAACTAAGAACAAAATTAAAAACAAAAACAAAACAAAACAAAAAAACCTCTTTTGGTCTCAGCTCTCAAGAACTTTAAAACTTTACAGCAAGATGCTTTTAATGAATCCCAGCACTCAGGAGGCAAAGGCAGGTGGATCTCTGTGGGTTTAAGGTTAGCCTGATCTACAGAACGATCAGAGCAAGTTCCTGGACAGCCATGGCTACGCAGAGAAACCCTGTCTCAAAAAACAAACAAACAAAAAAATGCTCAACTAAACCATCAATTTGTAAATATATCATTATTCAATAAGTTCTAACACCGAATAAAGACACATCATGCATGTTCTTGTAAGCTCCGACATAACACACTCACGGCTAAACCACGACCAGAAGCCACTTCCGATTCACCGCAAGTCAGGATCAAAAATAAAAAGATGGGTGTGGTGGTGCGTGCAGGAATCACAGCACTCAAGGGCTGGGGGTTCGTGGCTACCCACAAACAAAAACCTTACCGTCTTGTTGTAAAGAGACTAAGGTGGTGGTGCAAGCCACCTGGGAGCAGCTTTAATCCCAGCACTAAGGAGGCAAAGACAGATGCATCTCTGTGAGTCTGAGGCCAGCCTGGTCTACTGAGTGAGTTCTAGGACTGCCAGAGCTGCAAAGAAGCCCTGTCTCAAAAAAACAGAGGGAGGTGGGGCAAAAACCTATCGGAGACTTTAGGAAGAAGAATGCTATAAAATGCATTTAACTGCAGTTCTTGATTCCTCCAGATGTTCATATTGTTTAAGAGTTTCCTAACTCATTTTACAAGCACAGCCTGAAGTTCCGTGGAGCTGGGATCCACTAACCATTTCTACACTCCAGGCTAGACTAGCAGCAGGAACAGTGGTCTGGTGGTACCTCTTCACTGAGAACTACTCAGTTAGGTAGGGTATATCCTGGGTACGGCAGACAACCTGAGACATTTGGAGAAGCAGGCTTTTTCCCCGTCATTTAGGTTCCATTACTAGAGTTTCAAATCTTGCAATGCATATGACCAGAAAGCAGAAGTATTCTCCAGTTGTGTTAACTGTTCTCCTATAAACCTGGAGAACCAAGTGGTTCTCAAAACCAGACTAAGACCTGCATTCCTCCTAGTTGATCTCACATAAATACAAGGTAAGACTGCACTGTGGCCTTCACATCACTGCCTGCTCACTGCCATCACTGCCTGTTCACTGCCATCACTGCTGCCTGCTCACTGACATCACATCACTGCCTGCTCACTGACATCACATCACTGCCTGCTCACTGACATCACTGCCTGCTCACTGACATCACATCACTGCCTGCTCACTGCCTGCTCACTGACAAGCTCACTGCCTGTTCACTAAGATCAGAAGTGACTTCCATGCTCCTCCTGGCCAGATCCTCCCAAAGGCTGTAACTACCCTCTTGCTTATCCCACAAGTCGAGTAGCCAAGCTGGATAGGTAAAATAATGTGAGTGTCCAAAAAAGGAAACAGTCATGGCAACCTGACTACAGAAGAGTTAAGAATTATAAAGACCCATTTTTGGGGGATCTCTCTTCCTAGGCCCAGACTTCCCAGAGAACAGAGGAGTTAAACATCCCTAAGAGGCCAATAAAGGTTCCACAGATGGATAACTAAGGAGGTCACAGTCGTCCCGCTTTGTCCTCACCTTCTTAATTTGAGATGAAGACCTGGCGGGGAGACACGGGCCAGACAGGCGTTTTGTACCAGTAGAGGCCCGACAAGCAGACCAGTCCAACAAGTCCAAGGCTAGAGCAGACACATTTAGCCAAAGTTGTGGGTGTGTCAGCTTCCCTTTATTTAAAGTGACTAACCAATCCTACATAGGGGAACAAGGCTGCCCCGATTCCAGCACACCATGAACCCTTCAGAGTCCACCTTCCGCCTTCTTCCCAGGGAGCCTTTCTGTGTGCCTGCTGCCGTGCCTGCTCACCTTTAATAAAAGTGTTCTCCACTGGCTGGTTATGTCTGAGATGTCCCCTGATGCCACCTGACCTGCTTCATTCTTCCTGACTTTCAGTTCTTTACCCAGCAGGGGAAATGAACCCAGCCCAGATCCACTTGAGGATATCCCCTGTACCAACCTAGAGGGTACCAGCCTCGGGACTGCCAAGGCCCGTGGACCAGAAGGTGACTTCTTTCCCCTGACAGACCCCTCTCCTTCCAGTTCCCATTGCTCCACCCTCTTCTTAGTTTTTCTTTTAGTTTCTTTTTCCTGGTCTCTTTTATTTTTTTCCCTCTTCTGACCTTACCCCTTCCTCCCCCTCATTCCCAACCCCCTTTGGACTTTAGACTCAACGGTCATATATGTGCAAAGCAAATAAGTGAGCTACCAGTTCCAGTCCTCCCAGTGTTTCCCTGATGCAAAGCTGTATTTTATATATCTGAGAAGATGCAGACAAGGCTAACGGCACCGATTCATCAATTCTGAGGGGTTTTGGTTTTGTTTTAAGTATTTAGCTTTGGGTTTGGGGAATCTCCCCTTATTTAGTTTTGCCAGTTTAAAGAAATGGCTTTTTTAAATCTGAGATTTTTCAAAACAATGAATGTAAATATTTGCATGCAAAAGAATAAAATCAACACTCGGGAGTCTATGTGGCTCTGCGGGCTGAATGGTGCAGTGGGCGCATACCTCGCTATTGCTGTAGCGTGCCAGCTCAGAGATGAAACGCATGTGGTCCTCACGGATCTGGATCATCTGCTCACAGATGTTGTACTGCGGGCTGCTGCTGGAGGACGTGCAGGTCCACCTGGGCATGGAGAGAGAGCCCTGTGTGACGAGAGGCACCAGCACAGTGTCTAGGACAGCACTGGCTGCAGCGGGGGAAAGCACTGGGGTGCTAGGATCATTCAACAACTTTTACGTTCACAAAAGAGTTGTTAAAGGAATATTTGACAGAAACCACGTGAGGTTTATAAAACCTGAAGCATGAACTACATAGCTTTCTCTAGGAGAGGCTGGCTGACTCCCTGAGGGAGAAATCCAATGTCTAAATCATAGCTAAGTAGGTAAATACAGGCTGGTTACGGGTATGAGTGCCCAACAAA
Source organism: Mus pahari (assembly GCF_900095145.1). Classification (NCBI taxonomy): domain Eukaryota; kingdom Metazoa; phylum Chordata; class Mammalia; order Rodentia; family Muridae; genus Mus; species Mus pahari. The sequence continues at coordinate 28,006,809 of NC_034590.1, read as the reverse complement.
TCAGTAAAAACACCTGAGAAATTCAATGGGCTATGCACACCATACAGTAAGTAAGATCCTATGCATCTAGTAAGTTGTAACGGGAAGCTACGGAACCTTGACAGCTGAGACTACTCCCTGCATAGAGACAAAGCAGCTGCTTCAGGACCGGGGGGCCAGTGTCTCTGCCACATTCTGGTACAGTCATTCTCTCTCTCTCTCTCTCTCTCTCTCTCTCTCTCTCTCTCTCTCTCTCTCTCTCACACACACACACACACACACACACACCTTTTTTTGTAAAACCCATTCCCATTAATTAGCACATAAGATCAGTCTTAGTTCTAGGGGCCTTACAAACATAGGCCTGGATTGGTTTAGCTCTCAGGTGAAAATTTTGTAAACTCTGTTAATATACATGAATAGCCCCTGCTCCTCTCCAGGGTTGATTGACAAGTGTATTTCACCACATCTCTGGGTCCAGAAAAGTATTTTTATATTCTCAACTAGCACTGTGTGGTAGAAATCTTTATAATAATAAAAAATATTTTAAGCCTTTGCTGCCCAACATGCTAATCACTGGCCACTGAACATTCAAACTGTGGTTTGCTTTACTAAAGAAATTAAAATGTTTAGTGCTTTTATCAATGAATTTAATTAAACTTAAACAGCCACACTTGGGAGGGGCTACCATATGGGACATTTGCTTCCATGGCCCATGAGAATGTCGAGGTAACTACGTTAGATAAATGCATCTATGGAGGTGCCCAGAGAGTCCCGCAACCCCCAGGGACCAGTTTATTCTTTTCCTACCGGGACTTATTCTCCTCATAGTGCGCGCTGGTCTTGATGTATCTTGCCAGTTCTATTTGCATATCTCCAAAGAGTGGAACCACCTGCAGCTGCTGTATTCACATAAAAGAAAGAATGTCACAAAGTGTATCTAGTCACCAAATGAATAATCACTAGGAAAATAACTAGAGCCGTTAGCTTGAGTTGAACACAGTTGTAAATCATCCAATACATAAATATCTACTTTAAAAAACACAAAATAGCCGGGCGTGGTGGCACACGCCTTTAATCCCAGCACTCGGGAGGCAGAGGCAGGCAGATTTCTGAGTTCGAGGCCAGCCTGGTCTACAGAGTGAGTTCCAGGACAGCCAGGGCTACACAGAGAAACCCTGTCTCGAAAAACCAAAAAAAAAAAAAGAAAAAACACAAAATACAATTTAAGAAACAACACATGAAAACATGTTTAAAGACTTAACTTACTGTGCTACATTTCTGTATATTCGTAACACTTAGGAGGTAAAAATTTATTGGCAAACAGTCTACAATAGATCTACATACTCATGAACAAAAGACATATAAGATGTTAAAGCAAAAATTCTATCCTTAAAAAAAAATCCTAGCAAAACCTCTCAATGAACGGAATATCATGTTCATGTATTAGAAGGCCCAATAGTTACTGATTGTTTGATTGTTGTATAAACTTATTATATGACTATTCCATGGTACGGTTAAAGGGGAGGTTTTTTTTATTGTAGGTATGTGTGAGTGTGTGTGTGTGTGTGTGTGTGTGTGTGTGAGAGAGAGAGAGAGAGAGAGAGAGAGAGAGAGAGAGAGAGAGAGAACAGGCAGAGGCATCTAGAAGAATCCAGGCAGAAAGAGAAACCAGCAGACTGAACATGGCCAGCAGACTGGACACGGCCAGGGCTATCTGCAAAAGAGGGACGAATACAGGGCAGAGAACAGAGAAGAGTGAGAAGCAGCAGCAGAGAGGGGGGAACAAGACAGCAGGAGCTCGCACATACCAAAAATAGTGGGGTTCTAACGAGTATGAGTAGCTGGGGGGAGGGAAGCCCAGGAGCTGGAGGGAGTTTAGGGTGGGGGGAGGAGGAGAGAAGAGCTAGGAGGCCAGCAGGACATGGAAATGTGGAACAGGTATGTGTAATACGGAGAGAACCTGGAAGCCAGCATGAGCTTCAGTATGCTGACAGGCACCACAGGTCGCCATATTTCCCTCTGCCTTTTGGAATTTGGGAAATGGAGTTTCCTTTGGACCTGATAGTTTTCATTAAGTTTATTCTTGGTTGTTGCTAGGAATCAAATTCCAGGATTATGTATATATCAAGTATAAGCACTTCTACTACCAAGCTATATTCCCAGGCCGGAACAATAGTTATGGAATGCCAATAGATATTTCAGTAGGAAAATGCTTTTGTCTGTAAACCAGCAAACCAGTTCTAAAATATATATTGAAAATCACGCACACGCACACAACCTTTAAAAGGTCCCCCTCAACATCTGAACAGCAAGGATCTCTCTCTCTTCCCCGGCCTGCCTCAATCTCTCTCTCATGTCCCCACTCCAAGACAGCCTTTCATTCTCCCCTCTCCCCCAATAAAGCTCTTGCATTAGATCTGTCATGTGACATGATCTTTACAGCATACCTTGGCCCGGACCCACCGAGGCACCCTCTGCTGCCTAATCTCAATAGTATCTAAGATTATCTTAAAGAATAAAACTGGAAGAGATCGACTTCTAAGTAAGTACACGTGGAAGGAAGCTGCAGATAGTCAGGCAGTGTGGCCGTGCATCAAGGAAGGAAGCCAGAATACAAGACAGAGACCCAGGTAGATCCACAGACTAATTTATGAGCCGGAGAGGCTGTGGAGCAATGGAGACATAAATGTCTCTGTAACAATTAACAGGGTAAACTGAATAACCATACTAGAAAAAAAAAAAAATCCCCAGAATGTCAACTCTTAACACCCCCCCTCACACACCCCCACACAAATAAATATGGAGCCAGTTCCAGAGAGGGCTTATAGTTCTAGATGAAAAAGGAAACACAGAACTACACAAAGGTACCAGAGTAGAAGATTCTTGAGATGCCTTAAAGTGTATAGGGATGAAAAGATTGGCTCTCTCAGGGACACAATCAAATCAAGAACTTCTGTTGATTAAATGACACCATAAAGCAAGAGAAGGGCAGAGAGGTTGAGGACAAAGCTCTCACAGCTCAATGACAGAGCCAAATGCTTAGCATGTGTGGGACCTTGGGTTCAGTCCCCAGCAGCAAAAGGAAACAGAATCGGAGTAAGAGGAAGGGAAAGGGGAGATGAAGTCTAAGGGCATAAAGTTTCAGCACTGGAATGGATCTAACGCTGACAACATTAACGATCTTACATTGCTTGAAATTCACTACTAAAAAAAAAGAAAAAGAAAAAGAAATTCACTACTAGAGTTTAAATGCTCTCTACATGAAAAATAAGTATGAACTCAATTAGTTCACAGTGGATACATGTATTAAGATTATCAGATTATACACCATAAATATAAACTGGATTTATTTGTCAACTGTCTTTTTAATTGCAGGGCCGGGTGGGGTGGTAGGTGTCCTTGCAGATTTCCCCCCAAGCAGGGCAACCTCAAAGAAATGAGTGCATGAAAACTCAGCAGAGCTGGACTTGGTCAGTCTGACTGGATCAAAACTTCCGAGTGTGATCCTCAAGGTTTAGGGAAAAGTCTCCATGTGCAATTCCCCTAACAAAGTTTTAGGAGCAGTGACATTGAAAGCACATTGAAGCAAACCTTTACAGGAAGAATCTGGGCAAGGCTTAAGGAGGAATGATTTATAGTAAGCATAAGGATAGAGTCTATTGGTGAAGGACGCAAAATATATAGGACCTTTTTCATAAGAATGGCTTCTAGCCACTGAGAGACAAGGCTCAGGATTAAGGCCTAAACAATGCCCAGGATTTGGGGGAATTAAAGAGGCTGGCTCCACAGAACAGCAAAAGCTCACCAGATTGTCAGACATTTACTCCACCCTCTTCCAGGTGAAATCATTGCCTTTCTTCTCTCTCTCTCTCTCTCTCTCTCTCTCTCTCTCTCTCTCTCTTGGTTTTTCGAGACAGGGTTTCTCTGTATAGTCCTGGCTGTCCTGGAACTCACTTTGTGGACCAGGCTGGCCTCGAACTCAGAAATCCGCCTGCCTCTACTTCCTGAGTGCTGGGATTAAAGGCGTGCGTGACCACGCCCGGCTACCTTCCTTCTCTTGAAGAAAATAAAAAGCCATCGCATTTAACAATTCTGGATCTTCTCATGCTTTCTGTGAGCTGTGCCTCCTACACTGCATGTATTCTTAAACCATATATCCAATAAAAGACTTAACTCTACAACATACGAACAATTATAAATCAATAGAAAACAGAGCAGTAAAGATGAAATAGCATTAACACAAAGGAACACACCAGGGACACATCAGGAAGTATCAGCCGATAAGAAGGCAGTGAGGCTGAGATCCAGTGGGTTGTATACTTGTCATGCAAGCTTTAGCACCTGAGCTCCGTTCCCCAGAACCCTGCAAAAGCTGAATGCAGAGCAAGCATGGACCCCTAGAGCTCAATAGCCAGCCAGTCTGGCGAAATCAATGAGCTCTAGGTTCAGGGAGAGATCCTGTCTCAAAAAGTAAGTTAAGGGCTGGAGAGATGGCTCAGCGGGTAAGAGCACTGACTGCTCTTCCAGAGGTCCTGAGTTCAAGTCCCAGCAACCACATGGTGGCTCACAACCATCTGTAATGGGATCCGATGCCCTCTTCTGGTGTGTCTGAAGACAGCTACAGTGTACTTACATATAATAAATAAANAAATCTTTAAAAAAAAAAAAAAAGTAAGTTAAAGAGACAGAAGGAAACATCTGACATCACCCACACCTACATATCCCACACATATATACACACAAACAAAAGAAACACGCCTTATGCAGGCAAACTATCCATACTCATAATGTAATGATAAATCACAAAGAGGACAAATCAATGAGTTCATGATGCAATCCAAAATTTTGGAAAAGACAAGGGAAAAAAACCTAACTCAAACCTACACAGCAAGAATTAGTTTAAAAAAAAAAAAAAAGAGCAGAATCTAATGAAATAGAAACAAGGAAAAGAATACAAAGAATCAACAAACCTCTGAGCTGGTAAGATAAACAAGGTCACCAGTCCTTTACCCAACAGATGAGAAGAAGGAACAAATGCCAATTAACAGAGCCACATTCCCACAAACATCAAAGAAATTCAGAATATTAAGGGAATTCTTTAAACAGCGGCATTACATTGTAAAAAGTAAAAGGCATGGATGGATTACTAGATTAAGCCAAACTGTCTAAATTAAATCTGGAGTTCTGTGACCTGCGTGGCTTAGACCTCACAAGTACAGAAAAGATGGCATTGAGTGGCCTTGCATCTGACCCAGGCTACTGCACAGACTCAGCACATTTATTTTTAAACTTCTGAATCGAGGGAGCGGGTTTACTGTAGACAGCTAAATGAGGACGTGAGCCTACAAAACATTCCACCCAAAATTTGCTCTGCCTACCAGATATGCAGGGATAAAAATGAAACAGAGATTGGGGTAATGGCCAACAAATGACCTGTCCAACTTGAGACTCACCCCATGGGAGCCAACCCTGACACTGTTAATGATACTCGGCTATGCTTGCAGACCGTACCCAGCATCACTGTCACCCAGTAGCTGATGGAAACAGATACAGAAACCCACAGCAAACAACAGGCGGAGCTCGAGGAGTCTAGTGGAAGACTTGGGGGAAGTCATGCGGGAGCCAGAGAGGTCAAGGACACAAAGACCTACAGAGTCAACTATCCTAGGCCCATGGGGGCACACAGAGACTGAGCCACCAACCAAAGAGCATGCAGCGGCTGGACCTAGGCCCCTTTACACTAATGTAGCAGATGTGAAGCTTCGTTATCATGTGAGTCTCCCAACAACTGGAGCAGAGGCTGTCTCTGACTCAGACTCTGTTGCCTGCCTATGGATCCCTTTCCCCTAGCTGGGTTGCCTCGTCCACCTCAGTGAGAGGATGCACTCAGTCCTGATGTGCCAGGGCAGGTTGGTACCTATGGGTACCTCAGAGAATGGGAGCGGGAAAATGGGGGAGAGAGGTTTGAGGGTAGAACTGGGAGGAGAGGAGGGAGGGGGGCTGCGATCAAGATGTAAGGTAATTAATGAAAAAATTGTGGAGATGAGGTTATTGTACGCAGCTGAACAGAAGGCAAAAATATTATACACAGCTGAACAAGGAAGCAGGCTGTCCAAACCCAAGTTGTAGACACTTGTGCAAAATGGACTCAGTAGGTTGTCCATGTGAACATGCATGGGTGTGTGTGCATGTGGGTATGTGTGTGTTACAATAAATAATTAAAGACACCATGAATTTGCAAGGGAGATAAGGGAAAAGTTGGAGGAGGGGGTAAAAGTGATGTAGAGGGCTGGTGAGATGGCTCAGTGGGTAAGAGCACCCGACTGCTCTTCTGAAGGTCCAGAGTTCGAATCCCAGCAACCACATGGTGGCTCACAACCACCCCTAACAAGATCTGGCGCCCTCTTCTGGAGTGTCTGAAGATAGCTACAGTGTACTTACATATAATAAATAAATAAATCTTTAAAAAAAAAAATGATGTAGACACAGTGCTTAAATATAAAGTTCTCAAAAAACTACAACTAAAAACAAAAATCAAGCTGTAAGGAAACGGAGACCTGTCTAAAAAGGACAGCATGTGGGCGGAAGGTGAGTTCCACTGTGTCCCTCTGGAGCACAACTTCCACCTTCACGCTGACACATCCCTTGTCTACCTACTCCTCCTGTTCGCAAAGACCTTACCCACTACCTCTATGCAAGCCTTTCGCCAGTCATGTCTGCTGACTCAATTTCCTGTTTGGGAGGCCATGGACTGTAGATTTTAAAATATCATCATCATCATCATCATGCATTATGATACAATCACTGCACATGCACAGCGATCACGTAGAAGCCAGAATCATCAGTTCTCTCCTTGTTGCAGCTAGGTCTCTCTCTCTCTCTCTCTCTCTCTCTCTCTCTCTCTCTCTCTCTCTCTCTCTGTCTCTGTCTCTCCATCTGTCTCTGTCTCTGTGTCTCTCTGTCTCTCTCTTCTCATCTTAGTTACTTCTCTGTTGCTAGGATAAAACACCATGACCGAAGGGGGTTGTTTTAGATTATAGTTCCAGAGAGAGAGAGCTTCATGATGGCCTGGGAGGCACTGCAGCAGATGGCTGAAGCAGGATGCTGAGAGAGCACATCTTCATTCAGATGAAGAAAGTAAACAGATTGAGCTGGACGTGGGGCGAAGACATAAACTCTCAAAGCCCACCTGGGGCTCCTTCCAGCCAGGCAGCACCATCTCCCTGGACAGCACCACCCACCCACTGGGGACCAAGTGCTCACACCTGAGGCTAAGGGGAACATATCTCATTCAAAGCACCACAGAGCTATTCTGCCTTCTCCACGTTGACTGGCTTCCAGGCTTCCAGATAATTCTGTCTCTACTTCCGATCTTGCTAGAGGAGCGGGTTACAGATGCTCAGCACCACATCTGGAATCTTATGTGGGTTCTGGGACCCAACGCTGGCTGTAAAGCTTATACAGACGATGCTTTTACCTTGCTGAGCCGTCTCCCAGCCCTGGATCGAGGATCTTATCTGAATCCTCTGCATCAGTACCTTCCTGGACTGGGGTCAAACAGTTACTAAGCTGCTCAGTCAGCCGCGTGCTTCTCTTCCCACCCAGGCATACGGAGCTTCAAACTTGGGTCTTAACTGATGTAATAATGCTGCTTGCTTTAGAAAGACCATTGCCTTCTGGAAGCTTGCCTGCAATACCAACTGCCTAGATTGTAAAGATCAGACATTCTTGTGGGAAACCCAGGTTTATGAAGCCCTGTAGGATCTTTTTATGGATATTCTTTAAGTGCACTGGGCAAGACATCTAGGTTTAGCCAGACATTGGCTAAAACAAAGAGGTAAGTATGAGATTCCTCTGATCAGAGCTCCACAAACCACAGAAGGAAATGCCAAGGGTCTTAGAGGTGGCCGCAACCACCACCACCAAAAAAGCGGGCTGAGCAACCTACTTAAGATGCTATTGTTTTAGATAATTGCCTTTTCTGATTTGCAAAGCAACTGATCAAACACATGCTCTAAACCATATGCAACCCCTCACCACTAAAAATAAAACCGAGCAACAATACAGTGTCTTAACCAACCCTTTAGAAAGGACAACGGTTCAAGCACACTCACTTCGCACATGGCACAGAAAAAACGATTCAGAGCCGAGTGAATTGTGTAACTGATTGTCCTACAAGCACTACTTTATTTAAAAATTAATATTCAATGGAAAGAAAAGGGAGGACAATAAAGATACACCTGTATTAAAACTTAAAGAAAAAGAAAGGTAAAAAATGTTAGGTAATAGTCAACGTGTAGTTTAAAAGAAAAGTTATGTGAGTCTAATATAAATTACACATCTACAAGTTTTTATTAGAGCTAAACTTCAAAATCCCAATCTCCTGGTATGGCGTGCGAGCCTGAACTCCATCTATCTCTGCAGGGGCTCTTCTGTAACTAAACACACCATCATTGCATGGAAGATTCAGAGCCAACAATTACTGAGCTGCATGGTAATTTCCTAGTAAAATGTTTCTAGGGCAAAAGAATGAGAGAAGCGAAGGGACACTAATTTATCTATAATCTAGTTACTATGACCGGGAGTAAAAACGCACTGGTCAAATACACAGGACAACTCTGCAAGTGACCTAGATCATTGTTCTTCGTGTTTATAGGTCTTACGGGAAGACCTAGAGGCATAAACCTTTTTCCTTCCTGGATCTTGCAGGTATATATCACTCTACTAAAATGGTTCTAGCACAAGATAAAATAAAAATAAGCAAGTCCACAAGCTCTCCCCCATGGGGATTCTTTTCACAAACAGAAGGTTGGGCACACGCAGGCAGAGGCAAAAGAGAGAAAAATTGTATGATTCCATTTCTACACTACTCAACCCAGGGGTAAGCAAGACAAGGAGCGGGAAGGGGACAGCAGCCACCGCTACAAAAGAGAGCTTAGTCATGTCATGTGTGTCACGATCACTCACAGATTCACACAGCAAAAATTCAATGCATACATCCATAAAGACTTTTATCATCAATGCTCTGAACTAGCCAAAAGCCTTTGTCAAAAATATTCAACCATGTATAGATTCAGACATACATATGCTTTTATACACATTACACATATGACACATGCGTATGTACATTTGAAACTCACCTTGAAATACTTGTCGATTTTGGATAAATTTATTCTTTTCTTGGCATCTAGTTTGTAGATGTTACTCACACTCCCATCCATCAGGTATAGACCAAATCCCATGACCTGCAAAGATAACCCACGGACCTGTGAACTGACCCACACAGATGCACACTGCCAGAGCTGCTAACTCTGAAATCACAAATCACCCTTCCTTCAACGGTGCTATGAAATAAAGGGCTTCCATCCGTGTCATCTCCTGTGGCTTCTTCAGCTTCCTCCGTAGACACTCAGGTGCCAGTGCCTGCGTAAGTAGTAGATGCAGGCAACTGCACAGGGGACTCATGAGATGGTTCCTCAATAATGCCACAAGTTTCATTCTGGCCTACTAAACCCAAGTGCTAGAATTATAACAGTACTGTCCCCGGAGTATCACGAACAAGGATAGGCAAGACTATAATCAAGAATACTCAACCTCTCAAAAGACACATGGTCAGATTCAGGAGTTACCTAGCTCACAGTGACTGTGACTGTGGTAAGCTGGATAATTTTTAAGGTTTTATCGTGGTTTAATACCTACTATTCCCAGACCGTATGAATTTTTCCCTTCATTGAAACTGGGTTACAAAGGGTAATTTCGTTTACAGGCTAGCTGCTAAGAACCAATGCAGCACTGATTAGCCTAACCTGAGTAACAAGGCTCTTGTAGAACCACACTATCCAACACAGAGCCATGCATTACTACTAAACTTAGCTTTCAGTGTCTATGTAAACTCATAAATTCAATCTGGCAACAGGCAGCCGCACAATCCCAATGGGTCCTGGAAACATGGCGAGGGCTGCGTCGGCCAGCACAGTCACCGTCACGACCTGTCTGCTATCACAGACCACCCATCAGGTGCTCTCCTGACAAGGATGTGTCACAAGCTGGAGCAGCAGGCAAATTCAGCAGACAGTGCCCCAGGCCGACGACCAACTGCAGGCTGAGGTGGTGAGCCAAGCAAAGGGAATGTGTGTATAGTCAAGAGACGCTGTCTGCATACGTCACAGCATGAGAATTAAAAAAAAAGGTTGGAGAAGAGTCTCGACTAAGTACAGCCTTTTGTACGGCCCTGCTTGATCCCTGAGGAAGGCTGTACCCTCTCTCTACACACGTACTTTGAGAAGCATGTGTTTTTCGCTGGGTGTCAAGTACATTCTGTTCTCATAGTAATCCACGCACAGATTCACGATGTCTGCCAGGAGCTCTTCATAGCCAGAAATGACCTCAAGCTGCTGCTGCAGAGACTAGAGCACACAGGAGAGTGATTAGCTACCGCCCTCACCAGCAACACAGGATGTCAGCGGTGTGCAGAGGCACGGGCCTTACCTGTGTAATCTTGTTGTGGTTGGCCAGGAACATGGACAGATTCTGTGACTCCTGGATGGATTGTGGATCTGCCATTTTACGTAAAAACTGAGCAGCCCTATAGAAAGAAAAAGAGTCAATTCTAAAACATATCTACAAATTGATTGGGGAGGGCGGAGGAGGCCCCATGGGGACCTTGGGGAGAGAAAAAAAAAAATCACTATTCTTCTCCTCTGCCTGAAGTCATTTGCAGAAATATGTGTTGCAGTAGTTGCCTTTGGTTTCAGCCTCTTGCAGCATCCCTGCCAACTCTGACATATCATATACAGTGCCAGAGAGCTTTTGTACTCTATTGTTCATGGTCAATGGACTTCATCAACAGATATCTATACTGGGGTCTCTCCTATGCATAGGTGAATGTCTACCTTTATCTATGGGTATAAGTGTCAACCCCTAGTCTCTGTGTCAGAGATCTTGTCTATGTGTATTCTGACTCCAAAAAGCCCTGAAACGCATTCTTAAGGATCTTTCCGAAACCCTCTCGGCCACCACTATTTCTAACAAGAAGTTCCCCAGTTATACTGTTTCAGTCCACTAGTACCGGAACTTCCCAGAGCCCTAGATTTGACATGTATTCAGCTGCACAATGTGAGGCAAACAAAAGGGCTTGCACAGTAAAATCCTCAAAGGCACATATTAAGTCTGTGTGGAGAAACTGTAAGAAATCTTTACATGTAACAGAAAATGCACATAAGGCTCTATCTGTGCAACCCAGAATCTTAAACTTTTACAGTTCCTAAAGGATCACATCCGCAATGAATTCACTTCTTTTTTTCCTCATGCTCAACCTGAAATGATAATGTGTCTTCCCTGCAGTGGCTATGGCCAGGTAACCAAGGGGTGGGCCATGAGATATGATGCAAAACATTGTCAGGAACTTGGATGTTTACTTCTAAGAAAGAGTATGGCTTTATGTTCTCTTTCCTCCCTGTTTACCAGATATATATTTGGGGTAGAAGTCAAGCAGCCATACCGGACCATGAGCAACATATGATAACCGTGGAATTAGGGAGTTATTCTCTAATTAAAATAATTAAAATAAAAAATTTTAAATTAGTATTTTGAAAATTTGAATGTAGTTCAATCATCACACTGACACAGTAATGTTTTATCTTTTCATGTATTCACCTTATTGACTCCAGTAGATGCTAGGGTAGAAGCCATGGCAACCAAGGAAGGAATGAACTAAGGACACTGTGTTCTATTTCAGTCAAGGCTCACCATAGCTGTGTGGGATACTTTTGCATTCTACTCAGAATATGTACTGAAAATTATCATCTGGGCACAAAAGAAATGATTATGAATGTGTGTGTGTGTGTGTGTGTGTGAGAGAGAGAGAGAGAGAGAGAGAGATACAGAGAGACAGAGGGAGAGAGAGACAGAGAGACACACAGAGAGAGACAGAGAGAGAGGCAGAGAGAGACAGAGAGAGGATGAGTATGAATGAGAAAGAATATGAATGAATATGAGAATATAAAGGGTAATGTGATTGCTAATCTTATTGTAAACCTGACTACATCTGGAATCGAGTAAAACTCAAGCAGCTTGTCATACCTATGATGGATTTACTTGATCGGTCATTTGCAGTGGGAAGACTCATCCTTAACCATTTAAGGTCAGAAAACCTACCCTAAATCTGGACCTCAGGTATTTCATCATAGCAACATAAAAATCTGATTAATATACCCCTGCTGGTCTCTTTCGAGAAGTTCTCTGCCTTCAAAGAAGGAAGCTGAAGTTGCTATACCAAAGAGCTAGAGCTGTCCAGAAGCCCTGGAATGCAGCCCTAGAAATGCTCAGTGAGATCCTAAGACACCTGCCACCTGGGCATGGGGCAACCTCGTGTCTGCAATGAAGTGCTAGGTTCCCTCAGCACCAAGGGACAAACAAGAGAGATGACTTCAACTTGGTATGCTTGGATGAAAAACCCATGTTCTCAACAATAATCAGTTCCTTAGGGCAAGCACCTTTACACAGTAAACAGAGATAGATGTATATGCTTACCATCTCAAGGGAACCAAGCACCCAGATCCCCCCAAACCATTGAAGCACACCTGAAAACTCCAGGCCGCACAAGCTGTGTAAGACCCTTCAACTGTCAGCTACTCCTGCACCTCACTCTTGGCACCATGTCTTCACAGTCCCAAGACAGATAAGTAGCTATCAATAAAGATGATGGGCTGGAGAGATGGCTCAGCAGTTAAGAGCACTGACTGCTTTTTCCAGCAGTCCTGAGTTCAATTCCTGGCAATGACATGGTGGCTCACAACCATCTGTAATGGGACCCAATGTCTTCTTCTGGTGTGTCTGAAGATAGCTACAGTATACTGATATAAAATAAATAAGCAAATAAATAAATCTTTTTTAAAATGATGATTTTAGCACATAGGGAATATGCACCTGCTGCTACCTGTAAAGCTAAGAAAGGCCGTCTCTGGGTAGACCGGCCACACGCTGCAAGTCTGAGCTCACCTCTTATATGCAGAGTGGTCATTCTTCACACTGCACTTCATGTTCTTCAGCTCATCCAACACAGCAAACATGTTGATAAATTTGCCCAGGGTGATCAAGTAAGCTTCAGAAACAAAGTCCTTTCTCCTCTCAGCGTGACACAGGCGTCTCACTTCCCCACAGAACCGCTCGATGGCATTTCTCTGAACACACAAGGAAGGAAGGCAGAAGAGCCCTAGTGAGCAGCTTATCAAACCCACGCTCACGCTTCAAGGACGGTCCCTCATTCACTGTTTCTCTGTTTGGCTCTAGGATCACCTTCCATCTCATAGAGAGACCCTTGTCTGAGCAATTTCCATGCCTTTGCTCTGTAAAAACCATTATTTTACAGTTCAGCAACTGCATCTTTTACTACAGTAAAAAGAAGTTCGCTGATTATTCCAGTGAAACTACTGTGATGGTAACCGTTGCTGCTGATTGTCAAATGACAGAATCTATGATCACCTGGCAGATGGGTTTGCAAGCTTGCCAACTGAGGATTACATTGATTATATTGACAGAGGCACAAAGACACACCTGCTATAGGTGATGCCGTTCTCTAGCTGGGATCTTGGGTTGCAGAAGTAGAAAAAAGGAGCTGAGACACAGTATGCATTCTTAAGTCTGTGTCATGATTATGGATGGCAGTGACATGACCCGGTGGTTAAAGTTCCTACTGCCTTGAGTCCCCCTGCTATGATGGACTGACTCTCTTGAACTGTGAGCAAAAGTAAACCCTTCTCCATTAAGCGGCTTCACGGGGGTATTTTGTTACAGCAACAGCAAACAACTGAAGACAGTTAATGAGCAAAATGCTCCAATACGACATCTATAATACTGATGTTGACTGTCAGAGGTGAAAACAGAGGGGATTCTTCTTGGGAACTTTTAAGATTAAACAAACAAACAAACAAACAAAAAATTCAGGGAAAGCTACAGTTAAAAACTGTTTAGGTAGTTCTACTAATTTAAGAACCAGCAAGTCTCTTTCCTTCCATGTGGCCCAACTGAAGAGTCAAAGGAGGTCAAGCACAGGGGAGCAGGAAGGCAAGAAACCAGCTGACACACTAGACATATACTGCACTTGGAAGTGATGAACTCAAGCTTTTGTGCAGGATAAAAGTCCATGCTAAACGAGAGGTGAAATACAAAAGAACGATTCACTCTTCAGACTGCGGAGGCCTTAGTTCTCCTTTGCCTGATGCGGCCATTCTGCTGTAGACCACGCTGTCCGTAAGCCTTAGCATTAAACCCCCCCTTATTATTTTAATGTTTTACCTGAAAATACATAAAATTCATCAGTTTTGTGACCTCGGGTTCAAGGACTTCCACGGTTTTCTCATAAATTTCAACTCTATTAGGCTGCTCGTTGCACTTCACCTGAGCACAAAGAAAGAAACCCCGAGTCAAGATTCTTCTCAGGCTGAAGCAGGCATTCCACAACCGCCCAAAGTGGGGCGAGATGCTGCGGCCTGGTAGGACTGGGGACAGGTGTGGCAGAAAAGGTCAAGGCACCTGAGGGATGGCACGGGAGCAGCTCCTCCAGGTGTACAGCATGACAGCATACTCTTGGCCTTCCTCTAGCATCTCGTTCTGCAAAACACACAGGACAAATCACGCACACGCAGAAGAACGAGCACAAAGAGAGATGGAAACTGTCGTAGTCCCACAAAGTACCCTACCTACCCCCTTGAGACACGGTAGCCGGCCAAGAGGCACACTGTAGGCAACAGACCACCATAACTACTGCAAACGTCCCCCTTCAGCTTCAGCAGGCTGCAAAGGATTCTGGGTGACAAGGCAGTCATTTCTGAGGAGAGCTGCCACAGAGGTACATCAACCCTAAGTAACTACCTGTAATGCAGACCTGAAGCTAGCGGTGTGAAAGCCTGGGCAGGACACGGCATGCTCATAGCTTCTCTTCCAGTCACACCAAGGTTCCTGGTTCACACAAGGTCCCAAAGCAGGGCTGCCAGCCCAGGACACAGGAAGCGGGCTACCATCATTTTTAAAATCTGCTTTTTGGTGTTCCGTTACATTCCTTCCCTATCATTTGCTTTGGTAAAAAAGGTAAAAACCCATAGGTGTTCTTTAAGATGTGACTAGAAATCTGGCAATGGTTTTTAAGATGCATTAAAAGTACTGTTGCTTTTCTTCTTGTAACTTCACTTTTGTAAATATTTAGGAATACGTTCATCATGATGGTATTCCTTATTACACAAAAGGGGAAACAGTAGATGTAGAAAAATAGTCAACTGTGGACACTGCAATATGGGTTATGCAGACATTAAAGGTATTTTCTCTGGTAAATGCCATGATTTAAAAACGTTCACAGCCGGGCGTGGTGGTGCATGCCTCTAATCCCAGCACTCGGGAGGCAGAGGCAGGCGGATTTCTGAGTTCGAGGCCAGCCTGGTCTACAAAGTGAGTTCCAGGACAGCCAGGGCTATACAGAGAAACCCTGTCTCAAAAAGCCAAAAAAAAAAAAAAAAAAAAAAGTTCACAAAACCATGAAAATACATAATTACAACAACAGAATTCATTTAGAAAACCCAAGCCCCATATGAGTATACACATAACATATGTAAGTACAGACACAGAAAATGAAAGATCACTAACCAAAAGAGGTACCCTTGCAATGCTGGCAGAGAATTTCTCTGGGCCAGAGAAATTTTTGTTTGTTTACTTATTTGTTTGTTTTGTTTTTTAAGACAGGGTTTTTCTATGTAGCCCTAGGTGTCCTGGAACTTACTCTATAGGTCAGGCTGGCCTCGAACTCAAAGATCCACTTGCCTCTGCCTGGGTATCCCTGGGATTAAAGGCGTGCGCCATTACCACCCATCTTGAGATTAAATATTTTAAAAGAGTATGCAAAGACTTCCTTAAAACTATAAGACATTTTCTTATCTTTCTCTCAACCTGACCTATCAGGAAATATATAGTTTGTTTGCTGTTCAAATATAACACCTGCAAGACAGACAGAAATAGACACATTACCATGCTAGAGTGGACAGTTGCTTGTTCGATGTATCTTGCAATGCCAGTGACAAATGCATTTCTGTCTTCAAAGTTGGTGTTGAAATTTGGCTGAAGAAAATTGGGAAAAACCAAACAAACAAACGGTCACGTTGAGAGGTCAGAGAAGCCAACTGCGTCACAAAACCATCAAAACAGACACCCACCTGATAGAGCAGTGAGGACGGTGGGGGCTCGATGCAGGGCTGCTGGTCAGGTAGAGGCAGTTCCTCCAGGAGGTCCACATTGGACAGTGCGTCCTCTAGTGTCACTTGGGCAGCCATCCTACAACAGAACAAAGCACAGAGCCACCCATGAGGAAAGATGTGGTCTGGAATACACAAGCTATCAGCGGGTCACCTGGGCTTCTCTTCCCTTTCTTTCAAGGGCACTGGAGACAGAGCAGAGCACAAGGGCCTGGGGACTACCCTTGGGAGCCTTTCCTTCCTCCAGGCTTATTGAGAAGGTTCTCTTGACCTTCAGAGTTACCCCAGTGTGGAGGTTTATATAGGAATGGGCCCCACAGACTCGTGTTTGCTCACCCTGTAAGGAGTGACAGGATTAGGAAGTGTGGTCTTGATGAGATAGGTGTGGCTTGTGGGAGAATGTGTGCCATTGTGCAGGTAGACTTTGAGGTCTCCTATGCACAAGCTACACCCAGGATGGCACACAATTGCTTCTGCTGCCTATGCATCAAGATGCAGAGAACTCTCAGCTCCTCCGACACCATGTGTGCCTGCATGCTGCCATGTTTCCCTGTTTCCCTCCATGATGATATAACCTTACCTTTGAAATTGTAAGCCAGCACCAACGAAATGTTTTCCTTTATAAGAGTTTCATAGTGTCTCCTCACAGCAAATAGAGACCCTAACTAAGATACCTGGTTACTATCGAGTATTCTGGATACATTTGCTGTCACTTCCCGTACCCTTTCTACACTGGCGCTGCAGTCCTAGTTGCTGGTGCTTAGGGCCCCCAGAGTACCCTCTACGCTAACCCTTCATATGGCTGGAAGAGGGCAGCGTCTCCTGCATGGTTATTCCAAATATATAAGGGATAGGCGTAGGTCACAGAGCACTGAGTGCCCTTGGCCACCAGCAGTACAGCTGGAATCACAGAGATGCTACTAGAGAGGTGTGTCCAAGGTGAACTAGGGAAGTGGCTGTTAGAGAGAAAGTCATAAACACCAAGGCGAGGACAGCGATGCAGAGAGGTGCAGGTATAACACAAGTCTTCTATGCCAGCTACAAAATGCACAAGAAGCACAGACCCTCCCTCCCACTGCAAGTGTTCTGGCCCTAGCAGGATGGGTGGTGGGGTACAAAGATTAGTCCACTCTCCTGGAGGGCAGGTATGAAGACCTGGGCTCTGTCCACAGGAGGAGCCACAGGACAGGTTGTGTTCTAAAATGGAAGCAACACAAATGATCCAGAGCAAGCACTAAGTAGAAGTCTCCACAAAATGGCAGTGTGGAAGCTAAAGACCCACAGGCCTTGGCACGCTGCCCCTGTGTCCTCTGAAGGAACGGAGTTACATTCCAAGACGAAAACTGAAAAGGGAGGTTCCAGAGACCCAGTAAGTCCCCAGTCAGTGTGGTGAGGAACACCGAGTCCTCAGAACTGCTCTTCAAATTCCAGACTGAATGACTGGCTCACAGCCATCTCTGATAGGATCTGATGCCCTCTTCTGGTGTGCCTGAAGATAGCTACAGTACATAAAATAAATAAATAAACATTTTAAAAAAAATATTCCGGTCTGACCTCAAACAGCACAAGTATTGATCTAAGACTCTGCACATACTTATGAGGCCACAGAAAGGCCTTCTATAGCCATTGAAACACACAGCAGAAGACAGGTCTAAGTGGCATAGCAGAAGCAGTACTGATACGGAGCCACAGCCCAGAGAACACAGGCCGTTTGCTTAATGCACGTAAAAGCAGCAACATCCTCCAGTGGTTATGGTAAGACCAAAGTCTCATATCATAACATCCACAATGTCCAGTTTCCACTCAAGTTACCCAGCACAGAAAAACCTCCCAGCCAACTTCCTGGGGCTACTGAGGCCATGGAGCTCAGAAGAAAATCTGCTACTTCCACTTTACCAGTCCAGGATAATTCCTAACTGCATTATAAATCTTATCATCATACCCAAAACAAACGCAGTATCATCCCTCATCAAAGAAGCTTCTTTTTAGAGCAAATGGAGACCATTGTAAGGAAGCACAACTGGACCGGGCGTGGTGGCGCACGCCTTTAATCCCAGCACTCGGGAGGCAGAGGCAGGTGGATTTCTGAGTTCGAGGCCAGCCTGGTCTACAGAGTGAGT
>NC_034590.1:27984082-27988414 GCF_900095145.1 Mus pahari | reverse complement strand
AAAAAAAAAAAAAAAAAAAGAAAGCACAACTGGACACAATGCAGAGATCAACGGATCTTGGAGAACCCACCCCTGATGAATACATTTACACCACATATCCTGCATCTACAGTTCAGGTCACTCACATGTTTGGGGTCTAAGAGCCAAAAACGCCAGGATATCTGCTGTGAAGCAGTATTTTAGAAAAGATTGCATAAACAAGACTTGAACAATGGCAGTATCAATACATATGCTAAGGCAGAAGGGGGTTGTCTTAGGGTTTTATAGCTGTGAAGAGGCCCCATGACCACAGCCTCTCTTACACGGAAAACATTTAATTGGGACTGGCTTACAGTTCCAGAAGTTTAGCTCATTATCACCATGGTGGGAAGCACTGCAGCGCACAGGCAGACATGGTGTTGGAGAAGGAGCTGAGAGTTCTACATCCTGATTGGCAGGCAGCAGGAAAACTACTGAACCATTAAGCCTGGCTGGAGCTCCTGAAACCTCAAAGTCCGTGACTAATAACACACTTCCTCCAACAAGGCCACACCTACTAGTAATACCACCCTCTGGGTACCCATTCGGGGCCATTTTTATCCACCATTTACCACAGGGGGTAAAGTCTCAAAGGGTCCCTGCAAATGCTATGGCTGACAGAGGTGACCCTCCAGTGATTTATTCTTGACATATTTAAGCACGGTACAACTTTGAAGAAAAGTTTCCTTCTGATAGTTATTACAACGACGCTTAAGGCATGACTACATTGAAACTCCCTTGCAAAGTACGTCGTATGCATGTTCTACTGAGAGACAATGCTCAGGACAACTGTCTGGGTAGGAAAGCTTTGTAATAAGAATAGTAAACTCTTCTACCAAGTACATGTAAAGTAAGCCTTCCTTGAGAGTTGGTTCTAATGAGGGAGAAATGATGCTCGTGAGTCTGGAGGGATTCAGGTGAGGCCTAGCACTATAGAATAGCAAAGGTCACCAAGCTATTAACAACATCCAGTCCCAGCCTCCTGGGTGGAAGGCAGGAATAAACCCCTTTAAGCCTTTGTGAGTGTAACATTCCTGGTTCCTCTAGTGCTATCTGTGAGGATGGAGGACCCTGTGCTCTTTCGTAAGTCCCACCCATAGGAGAAGGAGGAGGATTAGCCTCTCCTAGGGGGTAAGCCTTCTAGCTGGTTATCTAACACCAAGCAACCAGCCCTGAAACCATATACACACAGACTCACCAGGCTATGTTTATATATGACAAACACATATACCTATATGCAATAGTGTCAATCAAGAAAAAGAGGTTATGAATATGAGAGGAATGGGGAACTTGGAAAGAGCAAGAGGGGTTCCCTGAGGCAGGCTGGAGGGAGGGAAGGGGGAAATTGATGTAACGGCCTTTTCATTAATATACATGATGTGATTATACAATCAACAGCAACCAGTCACGGCTGCTAACGCTGACGTCAAAGCACCAACTGTGAAAAGTTCCAATAATCAAATGGAGAAGTTCAGGATGAACAGCAAGCAACCAAACAAACCAAAGAAAAGAGAACACAGTGGAGAGTTGGGTTTTTTTTTTTGTAATTTTATTTTTCATTTGAATTTAGGTGTATGAGTGTTTTGTCGGCATGTATGTCTATGGACAGTGGAGATTTTTAGAACTGAAAGATAAAATGATGAACACTTGACAATTCTCCACATGACCTTAAGCACTCAGGCAGGTCAGAGGGAAAAGGACGGATGCACTGTATGAAATTCCTAAATAATTAATAAAAATGTTATATTATGGAAAAAAAATGTTTAAAAGTTACTCCAACTGCTGGGCATGGTAGCACACACCTTTAATCCCAGCACTCAAGAGGGAGAGGCAGGCAGCTTCCTGTGGTTCAAGGCCAGCCAGCACTATGTGGAGAGCAATAAAAGCCTTGTCGGCCTCAGTGAGAGGATGTGCCTAGCCCTGCAGAGATTTGATGTGCCAGGGGATGGAGGGAGAGTGATAATGGGGCTTCCACCTTGTCAGAGGGGTGGGGGGAGGAACACTGGGAACAGGGCATCAATCAGACAGACAGACAGACAATCCAACTAGACATGTCAATTACCTGGACAGATTACCTGATTAGCTAATTCACCATGCTAAGGACATGGGAAAAATAATCATTCCCTTAATGAATTAAAGAACTTATATAACCCAGAAGCCCCTCCTTCGGGGTAACTGCCTGCAGATCTTCTCTGCCAAGGGTGCCCATCTTTTGAGCTGTAACTTCTTCCCTTTCTGCTGTCTACCTCTTCTTTGAACAGCAGCCGAAACCCTAAGCGCGATTTCTTTACCGGCTGTTTAGAGACATGCATTGCTGCTCCTAACTCAAGGCGTGGATTTTTCCAGCTCCTTCTCCCTGGGAACTGCCAAGATTTACAGCTTGCCTGCCCTGTTGGGTTTTTGTTTTGTTTTTTAAAAACTCTAATAAAATGGTTCTCAAGCAACCTTCTAAGAGTGTTTTTTCAATTATTTTACCGAGATTACAAAGGCACAAAAGGGACCTCAATTCACCAGAGAAAAGCAACCCTACATGGTGGTAAGATCTCCACTTCTCTAGTCCTAAAGGATTAGGGAAAGTTAATAGGCAAATACTCTGTAATCTTTACAGCACCCACTAACAAAAAGCTACACAGTGTTAAAAAGTAACTATTGGGCTCAAGATTTAGCTCAGTGGTAGATTGTTTTTCTTGAATGCACAAAGTCCTAGATTTAACTGGAAATTACTATTAAATAGACACGATGTGGGATAAATTCAAATAGAATACTACAAAATGCTCAAATTCTAAAAGAAGTCAGAAAGAGGGCTGACAGTGTAGCTCGGTGACAGACTGCTTCGTATGCTTAAAGCCCTGCACTCAATTCTGAGCACCAAACCAAACCAATCAATAATAACACAAAGCCAGAAGAGAGAACGAAGAATGAAAGAACTAATAACGCATCTAACAAAGAATAGTGCTTAATCCAAACATCAATAATTAAACTATAAATGATCAACTATAAATGATCTAAAATGATCTAAAAGGATTAAAGATGGGTAGATGGATCTGTTAGTGAGAGTAGAAGCGCAAACAGGTAAGAGCTAGTCCAATGGAAGCCAGTGGGTTTGGCCACCAGTCTTCAGAGAAGGAAGGTTACTGTAGCTAAACAGTGGCCTTACATCATAAAAGGAGCCATCCTCCAAAGGCAGGATGACCTTAGCTCTGTCTGCATCGAACCCAAAACCTTCAAATTCCACAGCAAAAATGGACAGAATCGGGAAGAAAACTAGGAAAATAAACATCTCCAAACTGGCGACTGACAGCAGGTCAGCTAGTAGGAGCAGCTTGTTTCCCTGGTAACACACTAGTTTCAAGGAAGGGGGAAAATATCAGAACTCCTCCTCCTCAGAATTTGAAATGGCATGTAGAGAGCACCACAGCTGTCCCTCTCAAAACTGAAAATGCCATTTGAAAAGATGGAGGCCCACCAAGGAAAAGCTGTCTCCTCCAGGCCAAGCGTGGCTAGATTTTTGTTTTCTTTTTAAAACAAAATGGTTTCCCAACCCCCATCAATGGCATATGTATTTATTAATGCTAGAAGTATTAATCTTTAATGCTTACAGTCCCTCACTGCTAAGTCTGCCTGAAGCAGAACTCTACAAACACTGGCCAAAATTCTAAGCCAGTCTGCTCGAGGACTCCTCAGAACACTCCCATGCTCTCCAAATGAGCCATCCTCCCAGCCCACCATCCCCGCCCTCCGTGTGCGCAATCTCAGGTCTCCAGTGCCACTGAGCTGGTCTGCTTTCTTGAACTTTAGAAAGCATAGGTTTCTCTCTTCCTCTTATCACAGTCTGCCTACTCCATTTTGCTTGGCCTGTTTACTTTCCTCTAATTCTAATAATATGTCTCTCATTTCCTTTTGAAAGAGGGCCAGCTTCCTTCTTCTGTGTCCTTTCCATAGGCTGACAGCAGAAGGTGTGGCCCAGATTAAAGGTGGATCCTCCAACCTCAAACCAAAAATTAGCAGTGGGTCTTCCCACTTTAAATGATTTCACTAAGAAAAAAAAAAACCCTCCGGCTGGAGAGATGGTACAAGAGTTGAGAGCACTGGCTGTTCTTCTAGAGGACAGGGACTCAATTCCCAGTGCCCCACGTGGCTGCTCACACCTGTCTGTACTTCCAGTTGCCAGGTGGTCCACTGCAGCAGGCATGCATGTGGTGCACACAACAGTGCATGAAGGCAAAATACCATACACAGAAACTAAAATAAATAAATCTTTAAGAAAAAAAAAAGTACCCAGCTGCTTGGGTTTTAATTAATTTCAGAAGTGGT
>NC_034590.1:27970986-27983333 GCF_900095145.1 Mus pahari | reverse complement strand
GAACTCAGAAATCCACCTGCCTCTGCCTCCCAAGTGCTGGGATTAAAGGCGTGTGCCACCACCGCCCGGCACAATCACATTCTTAACAAAAATCAACATTCATGTCAGTTATAATCCTTGTCTCTGTAACTGGTCATGTGATCTTGGCTGGTGTTTATAACTACCTTACTCTATTACTTGTACAGCCTCCTTCCTCAGCAAGTACCTCAGAAGATCCTGGCTCTTTTCTGGAGGAAAACCTGTACGTTCAATCCTGAAGGGTCTGGGTCCTTTGTCATTCTGCCTGGATTGGGTTGTTGTAGACTTTAATCACAGGACATGGTAGCACCAAGAGACATCCTGAAGTAGTGGATCTCAACCTCCATAACGCTGCGATGCGTGAATACAGTTCCTCATGTTATGATGACTCCCAAACATAAAATCACTTGTTGCTACCTCATAACTGTAATTTTGCTCCTGTTATGAATCATAATGTAGATGTCTGTGTTTGCCAATGATCTTAAGTGATCCCTGTGGAAAGGTTGTTTGAGTCCCAAAGGGGTCATGGGTTTAGAACCCCTGTCCTAAGGAATCTCCTGCACTCCAGACATGCTTTCTTATCTCCACTGTGGAGAAGCAATCCAATTTCCCCTTGGTAATTAGATCCATCACCCCACCTAACTCTGTTATTCCTTTCTTAACCTGCTGGTTTAAGGACATGAGAGGACCATTCCAGCTCAACAGAATATTTGTTCAGGGTCCTAGCAGGAACATCCCCTGTTCTGGAACCAAAACAGTTCTAGGTCAACAGAATTTAAGATTATGAAAAAGAAGGCAAAAAATCTTCCTAACGGGTCGCTAGGGATGATAGTGAGTAGAACTGCTCCTTTGTCCATCCCTGTGGATCCTGGCTTTGGGAGAAACTGTACCATATATTGGATGCTGATTCAAAGCATATACTGCCTTCTGGAGAATCCTGCCTCAGCCCTTCAGGATGCCACCACCTAATTGGTGCTATAACTGTAGCTACAAAAGGTCATCCCATCTATCAGGCCGGCTGCTTCAGGATGTCGGAGAGCATGGTAAGACCAGTGGATTCCGTGACTGTGGGGCTACTGTCGCACTTCTCTGGCAGTGAAATAAGTTTCACGGTCAGAAGCAAATCTGTGCGGAATATCCTGACTGTGGACAAGGCATTCTGTGAGTCCACGGATGGAAGTTTTGGCAGAAGCATTATGCACAGGAAAGGCAAATCCATGACCAGAATAAGTATCTACTCAAGGCAAGACAAAGCATTGTCTATTCCACAGTGGAAGTGGTCCAATGTAGTCAACCTGCCACTAGGTCACTGGTTGGTCACCTGACGAAATGGTGCCATATCTGGGGCTCAATGTTGAGCTCTGCTGTTGGCAGATCTGGCACTCAGCAGCAGCTATAGCCAGATCAGTGTCTGCCATGTTGTTAGGCCACTTTGTTTATGGGCCCACTGGGCAATGATGGGGATCACTGGGGAAAGAGGATGACTATCCACAGAATGCGACATCCTATCTACTTGATGACTGAACTCCTCCTCTGCTGAAGTCACCTTTTGATGAGCATGGGACACAAGTATCTTTATATCCTCCATCCATATGGAGAGATTTATCCACATACTTCTTCCCAGATGTCTTTCTTACCAACTTTCCAATCATACTCTTTTCAAGTCTCTGACCATCCAGCAATCCACTGGCTACAACTCATGAACCAGTAAACACTCACATTATCTGGCCATTTTTCCTTTCAAACAAAATGCATGACCATGTGTACTACCCTGAAGATCTACCCACTGTAAAGATTTCCCTTCATGGTTATATTTCAGGGCATCCAGAAATGCACATATGAGCATCCTTTGATGTGTTGTGGCAGAAAGGGGTTGTAATGCTACACCTGTCTACTTTGGGGTGGATCACGTATACCCCACTTTCAGTAAATCATACCCTAGTCTTCTCTTCCTCATGAACCAGTCATAGAGCACACCCCATGAAGCTACAGGTACATACTTGGCAGAAGACAGCATGGCAGTAATGGCAGTAGAAACCATAGCCATTTGGGAAACTTCTTCACATAAATTGTTTGTGCCTTCAGGACCTGATCAAGCCCAATCATGTAGATACCACTTCTGTCTGATAATGGATTGCTGCTGTACAATAACTTGGTGGGTCAGATAATACCCAGCTCATGACGGGCAGCTCAGGTTGCATGGTAACTTGGTGACCCACTGTCAAATGTTCAGTATCCACTAAGGCTCAATAGCAGGGCAAGAGATGGGAGAATAATTGTCTGCAGATGATGATGGGAGGCTTGTTCCAAAATTCCAAATGTCTCTTCTGTGATTCACCTGTAGGAGTCTGCCAAAGGCTCTAAAAAGCATTCCCATCTGCCACTGACATCCCAAGTACCATCGGGTCTGCTGGATCATATGGTCCAAGTGCAAGATCAGCCTGCACAGCATCATATGGTCCAAGTGCAAGAGCAGCCTGCACAGCATCATATGGTCCAAGTGCAAGAGCAGCCTGCACAGCATCATATGGTCCAAGTGCAAGAGCAGCCTGCACAGCAGCCTGGACCTGTTGAAGAGCCTTTTCCTGTTCCAGGCCCCACACAAAGCTAGCAGCTCTGTAAGTCATGTGGCATATGGGCCAGAATAACAGACCTAAGTGAGAAATGTTCTGTCTCCAGAATCCAAATAGGCCAACTAAATATTGTGCTTCTTTCTTGGTGGTAGGAGAGGCCAGGTACAATAACTTATCCTTCATCTTAAAAAAGAAAAAAATCTCTGCATGTCTCACCCCATTAGACTCCTAAAAGTTTCACTGATATAGAAGGCTTTAGAATTTTGGTTGGATCTATTTCCCATCCTGTGATGCACATATATGTTATCAACAAGTCCAAAGTAGTTGCTACCTCCTGCTCATGAGGTCCAATCAGAAAATGTCAACAATATGGTGCACCAATGTGATATTTTGTGGCAGAGACAGATGATCAAGATCCCTTCTAACTTAAGACACGGGGCTGGGGAGTTAATATAGCCTTAAGTTAAAACTGTAAAGGTAGACTGCTGGCCTTGCCAACTGAAAGTAAATTGCTTCTGGCGGTCCTTATGGACCTGAGTGCCATATGGACCTTATGGTCCTTATGGACAGGCATTGAGAAAAGGGCACTTGCCAGACCAGTAGCTGGATATCATGTACAAGATGTGTTAGTCTGCTTAATCAGGACACCACATCTGGTACAGCAGCTGCAATCGGAGTCACAACTTGATTGAGTTTTCAATATTCAACTGTCATTCGCCGTGATCCATCTGTCTTCTGCACTGGCCAGTAGGATAGTTAAAGGGAGATGTGGTGGAAACCCCTCTACACACACCCACGCCCAACTTTCAGGTCCTTAATGGTGGCAGGTCCTTAATTTCTTCTCTTAATGGTCCTTAATTTCTTCTCTTAATGGTTTCGGGTCCTTAATTTCTTCTCTTCCTCCGGGGATACGACACTGGTTTTTATTCACTATTTTCCCTGGCAGAGGCAGTTCTAAAGGCTTCCATTTAGCCGTTCCAACCATAATAGCCCTCACTCCACAGGTCAGGGAACCAGTGTGAGAATTCTTCCAACTTCTAAATATATCTATTACAATTATACATTCTAGAACCAGAAATAACTACAAGGTGAGTTCAGAGGCCCACTGGACTGATTGTGAGTCAGACTTCAGCCAAAACTCTATTAATTATCTGACCTCCAAAAGCCCCTATTTCAACAGGAGGGCCATGATGTTTCTTTGGATTTCCTGGACTCAGCATCAATTCAGAACCAGGATCTAATAGACGCGAAGTCTGATTGTTTCCTTTTCACGGTGTAGTTATCCTTGTAAAAGAAGCTGTAGGTCCCTCTAGGGAAGGAATGGAGAACGTCAAATAAACTTTAGAGGTATTTTATCAAATTCCTTCCTCAGAGGAACCTGACTATTCCTTAATTAAAGTGTGTGTGTGTGTGGGGGGGGGGGTTATAAACCGAAGTCTGGAAATTGTTCACAGGATGAGATTCCTTCTTGCTATGAACTAATAGGCCATTAATAAAATGTTCCACGGGCTTGCTTATAGCTTGATCTTACAGAGGCAATTTCTCTGTTGAAGTTTTCTCCTTGCAGATGACTTAAAACTAGCCAGCACAGATACCATATAATATGAATATCGCACAGTAAAATTTAAACCACATATTTGGAATAATTCTGACTCCTGTTGGTGTTACCAATAAGCAACTGACAGTTTAATGACATAACCATATACACAGATGTCCACCCCTTGGGTCTGATAAAAACAGCACATCATGTGTGAGCAGAGAGACTAGGAGAGGCCATGTTAAGACAGTGCTAGACAAAAACCAGCCCTCCTACAACCTTGACCTTGGACTTCTAGCCTCCAGAACTATGAGCACATAAGTTCCCACTGATTTGTGGTATTCTGTGTGACAGGCCTCAGAGAGAGAGAGAGAGAGAGAGAGAGAGAGAAAATCACCCAGGCAGGGGGCCAGATGCCCTTGGGTTGTCAGATTAAAAAAAAAAGAGTGTGCACTGGCATTTTGATAGTTAGGAAACAATAAATGCTTACTGTAGACTCAGAGGTCTGTTTCTATAGTAAACAACTGCCTGCTCAAGCTCGGCCTATAAAGCCTGGTGCTCCACGTATCAGCTCTGGGTGCTGTAGCCTCCTCAGGCCCTGTGCTGAGCCACACATCACAAACCCTTTTGTGGTTTCGCTGATTAAGCAATATCAAGGATGCTCTGCTTCTCTGACTCTGTTCTGGCAGCAGCTCAACGTTCACATTTGTCTCCAAATCCTACACTTCCTAAGTTAACAAAAAACCAATGGAAATCTCCAATTGGGCCTGGTATTTTAATAAGCCGTCAACTCATTTTTGTTATCGAGTGTTCCAAAACATCTCTTCAAGTGATTTCCCAAGTTAGTCAGCAAGTATCTTCAAGGCTCAGGAGAGTCTTGCTCTGGAGGCTAGCTGGTAATCTGCATCGAGCAAGTGCTCCGCATTCTGTGAGAGACCCAGTCTGAGCTTGGAGCTGCACAGCGCAGGTTTCTTTACTTCGCTGTCTGGTTAAGGGACCACAGGTGAGCATCACAAGGCGCCAGGTAAGATCAAACAGCACCATAGATAGAGAGGAGGCTGAGTGTCTCCGTGTGCCCAGAGAAAGAGAAGGAAGTGTTCGTCATGGTGGGGGTGTGGCAGGGCTGCTGAGCATCTTCCTTCCCTCCCCATGTCACTCTCCTATGACTCACTCCTTCCATAGAGGTTCCTCAGTAAGTCCTTCTCATGGCCACTCCCATGGTGGGGTCATCCCTATATACTGATAAGATAAGCAGAATCATGCCCAAAGGCCCCCAGCTCAACTGAGAGCCCTAGGCATAAAGCAACAAACACACACACACACACACACACACACACACACACACNGNNGGGGGTGCGGGGGGGGGGGAGATCTAGTCCTGAATAATGTGTGTCTGTTATCCAGTGATGAGTAACTAGAATGCTGGGGTCAAGGCCAGAGTTAGCAGACGAAACTGGCCCAGGCCTAAGGCTCAGGAAAGAGGCAGTGTAAGGCTGGAATAGCAGACAGATCCATAGGAGTTGCCAGCAGCACAAGAATAAGAGCCCTACCCTTCTCCGTTCTGGCCCCACTGAGTCCTGTCGATGCTAGCGGGCCGTGAATGAGGCAGGCCAGGTGGATAAACTCAAGCCATGTCCTAAACACGATGTCTCATGAGAGAACTTGTACCAACCTACAAAATGCAGCTTGGGACAGTTCCATCCAGCCCTGATGCTACACACTGTGCTCCAAGCCCAGCATTTGCCTGCACACTATGCTCACAGCACCGCACTTGCCATACTCCTGCTCTCAAACGCACCAGTTCTGGGAGCCCTCTCCAGAGGGTCCACAAAGTCAGTACCCAAGGAAAACGTGAAATGACTTTTGCAAAGCTATAGTTAGACAAGCAGACAGTTAACCACACTTTGAAACAAAGAATGATGAATAATTAAACTACTGTTTCTTTACAAAACCCAATTATGACTTGATAATTTTCCCGGTTTCTGGGCAATTTCAGGCAGATAGCCAAGAACAGATGCTCTCATGTTGAGACAAGCTGTCCTTGGAAACTTCAGGCTCACAAAAGCTTGTGGCACAAGCTTATAATCCAAACTACTGGACTAAAAAGCAGGTGGATAACAAGTTCAAGCTCTGCCTGAGCTACAGAGTAATTTCAAGACCAGCCCAGGTAATTTGTTAATCCTGAGATTCACTGGAGAAAAACCAGTTCCACCATTTTGAGCCAAAATTGAAGCATGATTTATTAAAGACTGACCAAGATAGACTTTGGTCAGGGCCACTACCTGGAATTCCCAGCTGAGTGGCCCGGAGACATGTGTTGTAAGGGCTTTTACAGACAAATCCATAAGACACATACTTTCCCATGAGGCTTTATTATTTTCCAAGAACTACAACTGCCATCATCCCAGGAAGTTGCAGGTTAATTTGGGGTGTTACAAACTTAGCAAGACACCACCTCAAAAATTAAAACAAACAAACAAAAAACACAAAAGTTCCTGGGCTGTAAGCTGCACAAAGGAGTAAAAATCAGAACACCAGGACTGAGGTTCACCCTGTTTGCTGACCCAATGCTAGGAGACCAAGAAGGACAAGGGAAAACCGTGAGTCTAGGTATATGCTCACGGGACAGCAACCCAGGGAACACAGGCTCCAATCAAGAGAAACAGACACACAGAATATTTTAAGGGTGACCTGTCAGGTCTTGTGGCCTTCACAGGCACTATACTTATTGTGATGTACTTTACATATATGCGGACAAAACAACCATACACATAAAGCAAAAAAAAAATAATAATAATAATAATAATAATTTTTTTAAAAAGGCCATGCACAAATGTTGGTCTGAGTAGGCTATGAAACTAGAAGGAGACCACAGGAGGGGGAAAGAGGTGTTTCTAAGGAAGCAGGATGGTCAATAAGACACAGGGACAGAAGCAGAAAGGAGACTACTTGGGAAGCCATGCAGAGAGACTGGGGTGGAAGAAACAGGGAGGAAGACCAACAAACCAAATTGTGTTTGAATGCCATGGTGAAACCTGTACTTTGTACAGTAATTTATAAAACAAAAAGGAAGGAGTGTGCTTGCCTAACTATAGCACAAACAGAAAGATAAATGATGACATGTTCCTGTTAATATATGCAAGGCGTCCCGTTTTCTTCCTCTTCTATATGCAAATGAAAGCCCTTCTCAGAAAGGCAGAAACATCCACTTTCAAATGGTTCAAACTAATAAGAAATCACTTTTAAAGCCTGTCTAACTGAATTGTTCCTTTTCCTCCCGTGTTTAACTCCGTTAAACATGGAACTAAGTCAGATTAAGCAAAGCTTAATCTGCAGCCACTTTTATCATATATGTAACTGCTATGACAACGTGGGTAAGATGCTTATAACTGAAAACCATTAGGTCAAATGTTGAGGTGCACATCTTTAATCCTAGAACTCAGGAGGCAGAGGCAAGCAGATCTAAGGTCAAGTTCCAGGTCAGCCAGGGCTACAGGATGGAGACAAACAACAAACGAATAAGCAAGCAAGCAAGCAAGCAAGGAAGCAAAGGAACTGGAGAAATGGCTCCATGGGTAATGGCACCTGCTACTCTTGCAGTTCAGTTCCCAGCACCCACATGAGAACTCACATTGGCTATAACTTCAGCCCCAGGGGATCTGATAACCTCCTCTGGCTTCAGTAGGCACTGCACACATACACATGCAGACAATACTCACATACATAAAATAAAAATAAATAAAATTTTAAGAACCAAAACAACAGACCTAGTGCTACTAAAGAAGAAATTCACTTATAGTACTCAAAAAGTTCCAAATTTCAACTTCAAAAGCAGCAACTCAAAAGTTCAAAGAACAACCCTAACAACACATAAGTCAGTCTGGCTTGCAATATTACAGGGATGAGGCAATGAAATTGTACATGCCCACATATACCACACACGTTGGCCCTCATCCTCAGTTGGCAGCCACTAGGGCCACTCCCGTGACACGGTGGTCTCCTTGCCCCCCCCCGCCCCACCCCACCCCGTACACTAGGCTTCACGACACTGCACCAAGCAGCCTATGCACTAACAAGTCTGGGTCGCTCCAAGCTGCATTCCTTCGTTTTATTTTAACTGGTGTAATGCAGACTTCTGATCATGTCAATCCCAGCATGCATCTCCAATAGCTTTCTCTGCCCACAGCTGTGTTGTCTAATCCTTGTACTGTGGAATTCTGGTATGTCTCACCATGGCAACAAGTACACATTTCTGTCTGTCTATTTCATTCGTTCACTCATTCATTCATTCGGTGCGCACGTGTACCCATGTGCGTGTGTGAGATAACGCAGGAATCAGAAAACAACTTTCCAGAGTCCATTCTCACCTTCCCCGTCGCTGACGCTGCCTCTCTCTCTCTCGTCTCTGTACTGCTAACAACACACTGGCTGGCTCACTAGTTTCCACCTGATTCTCCGGTATCCATCTCCATCTCCAAGTAGGAATGATGGGATTATATATGACAGCCCTACCCCACTTACCCCTTACCTGGCTTCGACATCAGGGATCTCATGAGGCTTACAAAGCAAGCACTGTTGCTCACTGAGCCATCTCCTAAGCCTTTAGTATATATTATATACTAGGACTGATGCCAAGGATTTACATGAAAGAGGACATTTTCAAAAAAAGAAAGAGCCAGGTGATGGTGGTAAATGCCTTTAATTCCAGCACGTGGAAGGCAGAGAACAGCCTGGTCTATAGAGCAAGTTAAAGACAGACAGGCACAGACAGAAACAGACAGACAGACAGATAATCAGTCTCTCTCTCTCTCTCTCTCTCTCTCTCTCTCACACACACACACACACACACACACACACACACACACACACACACACANCACACACACACACACACACACACACACACACACACACACACACACACACACACATATACACTGTCCCTGCAGTTCCCAATGCTCCCAGTATATCTCTCAGAAAGAAAACACTAGCAAAACTCCAGTGGCTGACCAATTTGACCATACTTGGATGACTGGCATGGGTCTCCCTTGTGGGGACAGGGGTGGGCTTCTTATAATATCATTAGAATTGTTCCTCCATTGGTCGTCTCTTGTGCTTAGGAGAACAGTGACACCCCAGACATGGGGGCTGGCAGTGTCCAGAATAGACTGCTGGCCAGTCTTCATTTACAGAAAGCAGAAGCTGAGCCTTGAGGCATCGAGTAGATTGCTCCAGCCGCCCACTGAGCAGCTTCGAGGTCAGCATGAGTTCACAGGGTTCCCTTTCACCCATGGACCACCTCCACAACCTTGACTCAGCCTGAACACAGGAAACAGCCTGTGTCAGCCTGAATGCTCAGACAGAAGAACTGTGGTGCATCTGCTCCACTCAGAAGAGCAGGTCTACACTCACGCACCAGGCACCACCCTGAGATCATCACCAAGCATCCCCCAGTGCTCATCACTACAGCCAGAAGTTATGTTTTCTCCAGGAAGGAACTGCCTGATGCCTGTCACTAACAGGCGATGGATCTATCTGCAAGCTCCTATGTCTTAGCAAGCATACAGCTCAGAACACCATCCTCATACAATCAATATCCCCCAGTCCCCACTTCTCCCTTGCTACCCTCACAGCTCCCTAGAGCAGCAAACTACAGGTTTTGGTACATGGCAACCACTTGATTCATGTTCTAGTAAGCTTTTTGTCAACTTGACATAGCTAAGCTCATCTATGAAGAGGGACCTCAATTGAGAAGATGTCTCCATCAGATTGCTTCTTGATGAATGATTGATGTGGGAGGGTACATCCCACTGATTGTGGTATCACTCCTGGGCAGGTGGTCCTGAGTGGTATAAGAAAGCACATGGATCTCTGTGAGTTCAAGGCCAGCCTACTATACTTAGTGATTTCCAGGACAGCCAAGACTTTATCTGCCTCAAAAATAAAATAAAAGAAAGCAGGCTACGCAAGCCATGGGAAGCAAGCTTGGTTATAGCATTCCTCCCTGGCTTTTGCTTCAGTTCCCGCCTCCATCTTCCTGCCCTGACTGCCCTCAGTGACAGACTGTGACAGGAAATGAAAGCCATACAAACCCCTTTCTCCCCAGATTGCTTTTAGTTATGGTGTTTTATTCGCAGGACTAGAAAGCAAGCTAGTAGTCTGTCCCTGGCAATCACATTACCAGTTCAAGCCCTTTTTTGACTCTTCCTTCCTCTTACCCAGAAAGGGCACAGTTCTATTGGACAGGACAGCCTTTTACCATCCACAGCCAGCCTCTTCTCTCTAGGCACTGCCACAAGAAGCATCAGCCCTCCATGGTCCTTGGGCCAGCTTCCATCCAGGATTTCCTAAGATCACCAATAACCTGTCTGTGACCCAATAAAAGGCCCATTGATTCCACAGTCAATTCCCAAATACCTACCAAGGTTCCTACCCGCAGGCTATGTGGGTTGAACCTATCCATTAGCGTCAACATCTCCCTCTTCCAGGGACCAAGACACTCCACACACCTCACAGGGCACAGAGTCTCACAAGAGACTGTCCCAGAGATGCCAATGCTACAACTACCACAGTGCACCTCTCCCCCAACAATGACCCAAAAGGAGGGGACCTAGAGGAAGAAGGTTTTGTAGATATTGCTGCAGCTGTTTGGGTTTTAGGTGAACCCTAATTCTAATCACCCAGCTGGCCCCCTGCTGGCTTTCCCAAGAGCGGTTCCCAGGTGCTTAGCCATCTATCAGCAGGGTAAGCGAAGAGAACACATCACTCACAAAGTTCCTGCGAGTCATCACCATTAAAATACCTGCCCACAGAGAGCGCCTAAGAAAGAGACACTTCGCCAGGCCCAGGCGTGGTGGCGCACGCCTTTAATCCCAGCACTCGGGAGGGAGAGGCAGGTGGATTTCTGAGTTCGAGGCCAGCCTGGTCTACAAAGTGAGTTCCAGGACAGCCAGGGCTATACAGAGAAACCCAAAAAACAACAACAACAACAAAAAACAACAACAACAACAACAACAACAACAAAAAAAAAAAAACCAAAAAGAAAAATGCTGGTGAGGATGTAGAGACATGAGAATCCTTAGATGACACTGAGCTGGTCCAGTCACTATGGAACAGTACACGGTTCCTCAAAAAAAGAATTAAAGATAGGTCTACCACAAGATCCAACAATTCCACTACTGAGTATTTAATCCAAGGAATTAATAACACTGTCAAAAAAGCAACTAGAATCCTGCTTATTTTTTTTATCACTGCCTATAATAACTGCTCTTTAATCTGCATTCCTCTTACTGCCTCTATGACTGGGCACATTCCTACACATTCCTATACAGTAGCCAGTTTGCGGCCTGCAGCCCCATCCCTTTCCAATGGCTTGCTGGTGTGGGCTGGCTGCTGCTTTGTTCTGAATCCCCTTCTTCACCCATTCATGAAGTCACTCACTACACTTCTGACATGACAACTTTGGCAGAACTGCAGCAAACTTGTTTCCAGGCCAAGCTACTTGCTTTTCCATTTTGCTTGCTTTTTCGGAAACTTAACTTCTGTTTTCTTGGGGGGCTGGGGGAGCTGGAGACTGAACTGAGGAGATATTGCAAGGTCTAAGGCTTTTACCATGCCAAATGTTTCAGCCTTCCACTCTGGAATTTCCTCTTTCATTTCTAAATTTACCAAACAGTGCCAGCCCTGGACCCAGGGAGGAAGTGGTTTCTAATAGTCCACAACTCAGCAAACTGTTGATGTCACTCTCAGAAGCCAAAAAAAACAAAAAAAAAAAANAAAAAAAAAAAAAAACTCTCATGTCAGACAGTGTTAAAGCAATGAGTAATTCCAGAGAATTAATTTAAAAGTAAAATTTGGATCTAAGTTCAATAAATTGATGATGAGATGTGTGTATTGATATATTCTAGAACATATATGTTGTCCTAGTATGCTTTTTAATGCTGTGATAGACACCATGACTAAAGAAACCTAGGAGGAAAGGGTTTATGTAAGTTCCAGGTACCAGCCCATCACAAGCAAAGTCAGGAATCTGGAGACAGGAACCAATGCAGAGACTGTGGGGGAATTCCACTTACTGGTTTGTTCCCTGTGACTTACTCACCCTGTTTTTTTGAATGCCCAGGGATGGCCCCTCAGTGGACAGGGCCCTCCTCATTAGTCAGTGCTCAAGAAAACGTCCCATATAGCCGGGCGTGGTGGCGCACGCCTTTAATCCCAGC
>NC_034590.1:27970002-27970975 GCF_900095145.1 Mus pahari | reverse complement strand
ATTTCTGAGTTCGAGGCCAGCCTGGTCTACAAAGTGAGTTCCAGGACAGCCGGGGCTACACAGAGAAACCCTGTCTCGAAAGACCAAAAAAAAAAAAAAAAAAAAAACAAAAACCAAAAAAAGAAAACGTCCCATAGACAAGCCCACAGGCCAATACCACAGAGACAATTCCTCAGCAAAGACTCCCTCTCCGCAGATCTGTCAAGCTTGATAGTCAAGGTCACAGAAACTAACGAGCACAACTGTAAAAATTAAAACACACACAAAACTTCTACCTAGTAAATGGACAAATAAAAACAAAGAGTTCTCCAAGGAAGTACAAATG
Source organism: Mus pahari (assembly GCF_900095145.1). Classification (NCBI taxonomy): domain Eukaryota; kingdom Metazoa; phylum Chordata; class Mammalia; order Rodentia; family Muridae; genus Mus; species Mus pahari. The sequence continues at coordinate 27,970,650 of NC_034590.1, read as the reverse complement.
ATCGATAAATACTTTTAAAACAATTGAATATCTTCAGCTATTAGAAAAATACATATTAAAGCTACTTTGAAATTCCATCTCACCCCAGTCGGAAAGATTACCATCAAGTTAAAAAAGATGAGGAGTTCCAGAGATGACTCAGTGGATAAACATACACACTGCTCCTTCAAAAGAGCCAAGTTCTGTTCTCAAACACCCATGTCGGGCAACTGACAACCACCACCAACTGCAGCTCCAGGGGATCCAATACCTTCTTCTGTCCTCTCTAGGCACCTACAGTCAGGTGTACATACCATAATTAAAAACCCACGAAACTTGAAAAAGGACAAGTGCCATTGAGGATGTAGGGAAACAACCCGTGTTTACAGCTGATGGCAAGACCCAACCATTAGAGCCACTACCTTATTCTGTATACTAAAAGAGACACTTGCACATCAATCTTTACTGCACCTCTTTTCAAAACACCCAGGGTATCACCCATTTTCAGAGTAAAAGATAATAAAAATAGGATATATATACACATTGGAATCTTTTTTTTTTTTTTTTTTTTTTTTTTTTTTTTCAAGACAGGGTTTCTCTGTATAGTCCTGACTGTCTTGTGAGCCACCATGTGGTTCTTACATGATGCCAAAGCCATGTCCATCTAAC
>NC_034590.1:27953937-27969991 GCF_900095145.1 Mus pahari | reverse complement strand
TTTCAAGACAGGGTTTCTCTGTATACCTCTGGCTGTCCTGGAACTCACTTTGTAGACCAGGCTGGCCTCGAACTCAGAAATCCGCCTGCCTCTGCCTTCCGAGTGCTGGGATTAAAGGCGTGTGCCACCATGCCTGGCCACGTTGGAATCTTGTTCAGCCATTAAAAAAATAAAATTGCAATATCTGCAGCAAAGTGGAGCTGCAAATTCCTTTCTTGTTCCTTGAGAATTTCATATAATGTGTTTTGATTGCATTCACCTCCAAACCACCCCCTAGGTTCCAACCTCACCTCCTTGCCCAGCCTCTAGCTTTCTTGTTTTGTTTCGTTTTTAAATAACGAACTGTCTTGAGCCTGAGCTGCCCACATACTCTTGGATGTGGGGCTGTCCACTGGAAGGTGATCAACATACCAGGAGCCACACCCTTACAGCAAAATGACTTTCCCCCAGAATCCACCAACCATCCACAATTCCTCAGTTACGAGTAGAGGCTTATTGACTGGCTTACTCTTGTACAGACAACCACTGTTACTATGAACAACTGAAAAGCCTTAGATTAAGTTAGGTAACCCAGGCTCAAAAACACAAATACCACATGATCTCTCTCGAATACGGATATCCTAGCTTCTAAAGGCTATACGTGTGCCCAGGCTATGTGGTGGTACAAGCACATCTTTAATGCCAGCACTTGGGAGGAAGAGGCAGGTGCATCTTTGAGTTCGAGGCCAGCCTGGTTTACAAAGCAAGTTCCAGGAATGCCAAGGCTGCACAGAGAAACTGTGTCTTGGGAGTGCTGGGGTGGGGGGAGTGTTTGTGTGTGGGGAAGAGTAAGTGTGAGGAGAACTGAGGGAACAAAAAAGGGGCCCACGAGACAGTACAAAAGAAGTGACAGGAGCCGGGCGTGGTGGCGCACGCCTTTAGTCCCAGCACTCGGGAGGCAGAGGCGGGTGGATTTCTGAGTTCGAGGCCAGCCTGGTCTACAAAGTGAGTTCCAGGACAGCCGGGGCTACACAGAGAAACCCTGTCTCGAAAACAAAACAAAACAAAAAAGAAGTGACAGGGTTGCCTAGAGCAAGTGCAGGACACATGAGCTACATACAGAAGAGGAAGAGGAGATGACTAGGGACAACACATATGGCAAGAAAACTGGGACAGGGAAGCGGGAGTTCACAGCTTCTCATAGCTGTATGTATGAGTGGTACAGTTTCTTCTCAGCTAGATTCCAGAAGACAAGCAACTTAGTGTATTCCCCACAAAAGGACCGCTGACCTGGCCTCTGTAGGAGATGGCAGTTCTCTAAAACACAAGCTATTAAAATACCAAGACTCACCCCTGTGACAACCACCTAGGAAGTTTATGGTCAAAGTCAAATTCTAGTCTAGACGTAGCTACGATGATAATCTTTAAATGAGATAAATATTAAAGTCAGTCAACTTTAAGCAAAGCAGACGACCCCAACTTAGATGGATCTCATCCAATGAGCTAAATAAAGGTCTTAAGAAAAAAAAGAACACAGACCGCCCTCAAGAAAGAGGGAATTTTGCTTCTGTGTGGTCTTTGGTTTCAGGTTGCATGCAGCATTTAAGTATTCTGTGAGGTTCCAGTCTAGTCTGCTTTGCAGAACCTGGACCTGCCAGTCTCCACAGCTGTGTGAAGCAACTCCTTAAAGTGGATCTCAGTGTTTCTGACTGCCTCCCCCGCCCCACGTGTATACCCTATTTATTCTGTTTTTCTGGAGAACTCCAGTTATAACGCTGATTACCACTCCACCCCCCAGCCCCCACCCCACCCCCGACTCCCGCAATCAAAGCAAACAATAACACGCAAAAATGAGTCTGTACAAAATCCTTTGGTGTGTGGGACAGAAACAAAGCTGAATTTCGACAGCCTCTGAGATTCAAGTACAGTGTGCTCACAGTCAATGACCTCTGAAGGCAGCTGACCCCAGGGAGCCAAGAGAAAAAGTGGCTTTCCGGCTCCCTGCTTCTGTAGAGGCTGCTGCATGGTTTGTGGGTGGTAAACAAAAGAACACGCTTTAAAATAGAAGAGCTTCTAGGCTGGGGTGCAGCTTAGTGCTGCAGCAACGCCAAGTAAGGCTCCGTGTGTGATTCTGAGGCAGGACAGAAAGGCAGGTTGAATTACATACGGGTGCATAAGTACGGAGACTCATCTCACTCCAGAGTCACCAGCTGAAATTCAAGAATTCCAGCACAATGCACATTTGCTGTGAAGGTCATGGAAATAGAGACAAGGCTTCCCTTTATGTTAAAATAGCAGCTAACCAGGCTTAATGTGTATGAGCTTCAACAGATGTTCTAAATCCATTTATCTTGCTAGGACAAATACACTGACAAAAACCAACTCAGGGAAGAAAATGCTTATCTGGCTTACAATGCCAGCTTACAGTCCATTGCTTCAGGGAAATCAAGTCAAGAACTGAAAGCATCACATCTACAGTCAAGCACAGAGACAGAATAAATGCACAGAATAAACCCTTGCTTGCTTGCTCTCCGCTAGACTTCTCTATCTACTTTTTTTTTTCCTGCGTAGGGAATGGTGCCACTCATAGTGGGCTAGGTCTTCCAGCATCAATTGGCAATGAATATAGTCCTCTATAGACCTGCCTGCAGCTTGATCCAGACACTCTCTCACTGTGACTCCCTTTCTCAGGTGGCTCCCTCCAGGCTAGTCAAGTTGACAAACCAACCAGCACAGTAAAGCCTCACTCCTATCATCCTGGATATTGTCTGGGAATCACACACACACAAAAAAACAAAACAAACAAACAAAAAAAACAACTATTAATTTTGTTCACAATACAGATATCCTAACTCTCTATACTCATACGACTATTGTAAGGACAATTAAGCATGTCTCTCTTAACTCTTGTACTAAATATCCATGTAAAATTTTTCTTTTGGGCTGAAGAGATGGCTCAGTGGTTAAGAGCACTGACTGCTCTTCCAAAGGTCCTGAATTCAAATCCCAGCAACCACATGGTGGCTCACAACCATCCATAATGATATCTGATGCCCTCTTCTGGTGGGTCTGAAGACAGCTACAGTATACATGATAATAATAATAATAATAACAGTAATAGTAATAAATAATAAATCTTAAAAATTCTTTTAATAAATTACAATGCTTCATACTGGCCAGTCTTGATATTTTGGCAAGGAACTGGTTTTACCTGAAGTCAAGAGTCCCCAAATATTAAGGGGACTCAGTGTGGAGCTGTGCCTTAACTTGTGTTCCCACTGACAAGTCTTCAGACCAAAGTCTTCCTTCATGGAGTGGCTTTAAGAAGAAATCTGATATTCATGCCAACTGTGTTAGCCAGGACAAGGTTACAAGCAATCACATTCAGGAGTGGAAACCGCTGCTTTCTGACTATCAGTTTTTCTTCTCTGTGGAACAAAATCCTTGCATGAGCTTGGGGAATACAAAGTAAAGAACTTGACACGTTTGGCCAGGAGAATGGATGTGGCGTGAATACAAATCACAGGCATTGTGGATTCAGGGTCATTATAGCTATCACTGTCCATCTGTTTTGTTCATAACTGAAAACCTTGGAAGCTGAAGTTCAATGCCCACCATTTCTGCCTTCACTGCCAGGCTTGAAGAAGCAGCATATTAACGCTGGCTGGGGAACAACTAGGAAGAACTATGAGTTTCTGCAGGGCTCACCCACCCCCTACTCGCTGCCACCTTCCCAGAAGCTAAAGGACAACATGGTTTCTTTGGGACCATCTGCTCAGAAGCTGTTAATGAAAATCTTTTAAAAATATTACAAATACAAATGCTGTGTTTAAAGTATTCTGGAAGCCTTATATTAGATACTTTGTAACCTGTGTTATGAAGGCTACTGGTAGCCATCAGTTCTCCAGATAATAGTAAAACAGCTTTAAAAAAATCATAATATTACCTGATTTTCATTACATGTAACTAGACAAGATATTCAAATTGAAAGGCAGAGATATTCAAAATGGTTTTTTTAAAAAAATCCAAAGGCGCCATGAGAAACACATTTTAAAGATACTAAGGAAGTGAAACAAAAGAATGGGAAAGGATACACCAAACAAGCATGGTGCAATAAGCCTTTAACCTCCGCCTCAGGAGGCAAAAGCAAGTGATCTCCGTGAGTTCAAAGCCAAACTTGGCCTACATAGTAAGTGCCAGGAAGACCCTGGCAGAAGAGTAGCAAAGATACAAAATGAAAAGCAAAACCCAAAAGTAATGGCAGTGACTAGCCCGATACAGAAAAAGGAACTTGAAAAAAAAAAATTATTACTGAAAGAAACATTGCCAGACATTGTGGCACTTGTTGGGCACCCCATCATTCAGAAGGCAAGACGATGACTGCGTGTCTGAGACCATCCTGGACTGCATAATGATACCAGACTAGCCAGAGCCTTGGCAGGGTAGGAATGAGGAGGCACTATGTGAGTCAATCACAATCCAAAGCTGTGATATAACAGTTATAAGCATACAGGTACTGTACAACCCGGTCAACACATGCAGCTACAGGTGACAAGGAGAAAAATCCTTGCTTGTGCAAAGCAGTTATCAAAAGAACTCTCAACAAAGTTGCACGATGTAAAACATTATTAAAAAAATTAGCCTGCAAACAGTCATTACTGAACTATCTGGCTCCCAAATCGTAAGCCAATCTAATAACTCTCTTTTTATAATCTGTATATACTCTAGAAGAACAGAACCCTAATTTATCCCTAGCAGTTGCTACTAAATGAAACAGATCAAAAACCATGTTTTAGACAGACACTGAGGGTGAGGTGGACTGAAAGGTTAGCTAAATTCAGGAAGGCACCCTGCTGTAATACTGATCAACAGATGCCTGGCTGTCCTGGAACTCACTTTGTAGACCAGGCTGGCCTCGAACTCAGAAATCCTCCTGCCTCTGCCTCCCGAGTGCTGGGATTAAAGGCGTGCACCACCACGCCCGGCTCAGACTTATTTACTTTCATGAGTACACTGTAGCTGTCTTCAGACACACCAGAGGAGGGCATCGAATCCCATTACAGATGGTTGTGAGGAATCGAACTCAGGGCCTCTGGAAGAGCAGTCAGTGCTCCTAACCACTGAGCCATCTCTCTAGCTCTAGCTTCTACATTTTAAACATTATTCTTCTTGGCTGAAGAATTCCCTACTTACTATATTTCATGTTATTGCCATCACTGATACACTCTCATTATTTGTTCATATTTCCCCAAATGTTAATTCTTTCATAGCATTCTGTATCGTAACTAAATAGCTAATATTCTTTCCTTTCCAATCTTTTTCTTAATCCTTTGTTTTTAAAAAAGAAGGCTTCTATGACATTTGGGGCACTAAAAATAAGTAGATGATTCTATGGTTTTAATAACTGACAATATTAAATTTTATGTTAGCACTGAGACGTTAAATGCTTCATCCTAGAACCTGGACAACCACACACTCCCTATGTTCTCTTACCACACAAAGGAAGAACAGAAGGAATGCTGAGAATTAGAGTAAAATCTGTCCCTAAAGCAGCTGGACAAATGAAGGACTTAAAGTTAAGGAAATTATCCATGGTCACAGCTAAATCATGCCCTAGTAAATCTCTAGCACTGAAAAGAAAACCGCGCTGCAGCCCATGAATTGATGATACAGAAGAAACAAACATGTTCATGCTTTGCAGTGGCATCCAACCATGAACAACCAGTTTATCTACTTCAGCTCTTTGACTAGAAGTCAAATTTCAAATGTGGACACTTAGCATATAGTGCTTTCACTTTTTCTCCTCACGAGACCTGGAACTAAACCTGGAACTCATGGTGATCACCCTGCCACAGCTCCCTGACAGATTAAAAATAGAAGCACCCATCTACATCACCGCCCCGCCCAAGGCTCAGGGGGGCAGAAAGGCTTTCAGAGCCGGAGGAACTAGGTTATGAACACCGTCTTCCCGGCACAGCATGGCCACAGTCTTGTGGCCACAGAGCAGCTGTGAACACCTGCACAACACTTGCACAAGATTGGGCCAGTCAGAATTCCTCCATGGATCAGAGAGGGGCTCAGGAGGCCCCGCCTGTCCCTGAGAATTTATTTAGTCTTTTAGTGGTTACTGAGGAAACAGAAGATGCTTTCTTCAGTAGTACTGCCTCTTCTAAGTTGCTTCTGCTCTTATAAACAACCATTTACCAATGATCTTGTAGTAAATCTAGTTACACCTGATGTGTTAGCGCTCTCTCTCTCTCTCTCTCNTCTCTCTCTCTCTCTCTCTCTCTCTCTCTCTCTCTCAGGACGTAGCTCTCAGCTACTGCTCCAGTGCCATGCCTACCACAATACTCCTGGCCATGAGGATGAACTACATCTCTGACACTTGTAAGCAAGCCCTCAGTTCAATGTTTTCCTTTATAAGAGTTGCCTTTGACGAAGCGTCTCTTCACAGCAATACAACAGTGAGACACCTTCAGAATGGTGACCTTGAGCACGTACTCAAGGATATTGACACAAGATCAACTGGAGTGGAGATAAATGTTAAAACACAATGTCAGGCGCTGAAGAGATGGCTCAGTGGTTAAGAACACTGGCTGCAGAGGACCCTGGTTCAATTCCAAGCGCCCTCATGGCAGCTCATAATCATCTACAACTCCAGTCCAGGGGATTTAATGTCATCTTCTGGCACCAGGTGCACACGTGGTGCACGGACACTCGTGTCGGAAAAATACCCAGAAGACCGATCAAATACATTATAACACACCCACAGTAAAGACTACAGTTGTACACTGCCTACCAATGTTTTAGTCAGTTATCACAGCACTCCTAGAACTCTATGATGTATTTAATATCTGTACCTATTTTCCTTTGTCTAATTAAACTCTGATGCAGGGATAGAACTGTGTAGATAGACTTTAGCATATATCACTATAGTTTGAGCAACACATGGCTGTATTATACAATCAATAGAATTATTGAACTCTCTGTATATAGAAACATTTAAGGAATTCCAGCTGAGCATCAGCATGTGAAAATGTGTAACACATGGAATGCAGTCGGTGTTACAGAAATTCCTATTCAAACAAAAGAAAAGAGGCTAAAGTCGGAGGATGTTTCAGTACACATACAGTTGTATACACTTCTGAACTATTTAAAAAATCATTGAGGTGGTGTTTGTAAATGTTCTCACCTTTAAAAGTACTATTTCAGGCTAGGTTGTATCTTACTTCTGTAATGTCAGCACTCGAGGAGCTGAGATAGACAGGAAAGGTGGTGGCATTCACACTTCCAATCTCGGCACTCAGAAGGTGGAAGCAGGAGAATCGGGAGTTCAGGCCCCACCAGGACTTTGTGAAACCCAGTCTCAAGCCCCTTTCCCTCCCTACACACAAAACGGCTAATGTAGAAGGACCATGAATTCAAGGCTGCCTGGACCATGTAATGAAACCCTGTCTCAAAACTCAGGAGGGGTAAAGATGGCTCTTCAATTAGGAGCTTTTCAGGGGAACCTACGCTGAGTTCCCAGCACTCACATGGAAGCTCACAATAGCCTTTATCTCCTGGTCCAAGAGATCCAATGCCATTCGTCTTCTGGTCACCCACGGGCTTCTGATGAATGTGGTGCACACAAACTCATGCAGGCCACAACAAACACACATTTGTCAAATACATACTTAAAATTGCTTTTTTTTTTTTTGAAATGATAAGATAAAGGAAGAGAGAGAAGAAAGAACATTTTAGTCTTTCTTCCAGGTTGTATCCAGAACTACATTTTTTTTAAAAAAATAAATACTTATTTATTATTTGTGTATGGTGTGTGTTCATAGGGAGAGGGAGTAAGTATTTAGGCACAAATCACGGTCTCCTTGTGGATGTCAGTGGACAATTTTCAGGAGTTAATCCTTTCCTTCCACTGTGGGTTGTAACTCAGGTTGTCAGACCTGTCTGTCACCTATACCTACTGTGTGCCACCTATACCCACAGTGTGCCACCTATGCCCACAGTGTGCCACCTATACCCACAGTGTGCCACCTATACCCACAGTGTGCCACCTATACCCACTGTGTGCCACCTATGCCCACAGTGTGCCACCTATACCCACTGTGTGCCATCTATGCCTACAGTGTGCTACCTGCCCTCACTGTGTTCCACCCCACCTTCCCAAGGCTCTACTTTTCAAAGCATTGACTTTACTTCTTGCAGACATATTTGAGTAGTGTTTTTGTAACCAAATAATATTATATGTATTATCATACATTTTTCACTTTAATGGTGTTTGGCTGGTAAAACACCTTGGATGGCCTTAAATATAGCCACCCCCTCCCCAACACCCCCATACTTTTTACTGAGAGCATAGAACCATCTTAAATGCAGACTCCAAGATGACCACAGGACTTTCTGGAGAAAGCAAAATAGCACTATGAAAAGATCAGCAGTTGCCAAGAGTTGATGGTACAAAAGACCTCACTACAAGGGACACAGTAAAGAAAATCTGGAGGTGATAGGAACCGGTTTGGCATCTTAATTACAGTGGCAGTCAACACTCCAAAGCATGAATATTACTATATGTAAAGTTAAAAACACGCTTAAGTGCCAGGGAGATGGCACAGCCGATAGCCTTACAGGAGTTCAGATCTCAGAACCCACATAAATGCCAGTGGGCATGGCAACCTCCCTCAAGTCCCACTGCTTCCAAGGTGGAGACAGGGGATCTCCGGAACAAACTGGGGAGCAAGACTAGTTCAATCAGTGAACTCTAAGTCCAGCTGAGAGACCTTGTATCAAAGAATAAGGTGGATAACTCCAGATCAGCCTTGGGTCTCTACATGCACATGCAAACACATTCACACACCTGTGCACCCACATATAAAAACACACATACAATGCTTATTCTTAAAAGACCTTAATGCATACTTCCTCAAATACACAAATACTTAGAGGATGTATTTTCTTAGAGGGACTTTTCAACTGCAGCATTTTATCAATATTACAGTGAAGATGCTGTTAGGGGCAGAGGGAAAGAGAAATATTCCCCCACAAAATTCCTACTGAATTCTTACAATGCATGTCTGCAGTAACTTACATGCATTTAAAAATTGAATTAATTCTTTCAGGCTATGTGCTTGTAGGCTTTTTAGTAAGAACCACTAACATACTCAGAACTAGGGGAGGGCTGGTATTCAGGCATACAACCGGTCTCGCGTGCTTCAACTTCCAGCCAATGAACTTGGCCAGGGTCTAGGATCAATACCCCCACCTTGGCAAGCACTGATCTTAGTATCAGGACCTGCAGGAGTACCCCGGTATCATGGTGCTTCAAACACGACTCAACTAAGCGATCTGTTAGCCGACAACCAAGAGAAATCTCTGGGCTCACCTTGTAACTGCCCCATGCAACACACGGATAGCCTGATGCTTCCCTCTGCCTAGCCCCCTCACCGATCCCCAGTTGCCTATCTCTTCCTTCTTTTCTCACACTCACGAAATGTTACAAATTACGCAGATGCTTTAGGCTTAAAGTACAAAATTCGTTACGAATGTGCGGCGGCGCACTACTGCTCCTGAACAATCCCGTTTCCTTAACAAAGCCCAAAATGCCTCTCTCCAAGAATCTGAGAACGGCATCCCTAGACCACACTCTCCTTCCTTTCCTCCGAAGGCACAACCATGGTGGACTCTGGCTTGTTTCGCCACTTAAGTGCAACATTAACTATCCGTCGCTCCTCACTTTTCAATAGTAAAATACTAAACATTAACGTTGTCTCTTCCTCTTTGGAGCTAAACCTCGTGCCGGAAGCGCGAGATCTGGGATCCTAGGATCCAGGATGAGTCGGGGCGGGGGTTCGGGAATTCGGGGGTCCGGGACGCGGGGGCCGGGCCACCGGAGTGCAAGTAGCGCAGCGCGGAGGGAACAGGGAATCAGCACTGGGGAGCCCATGGCCCGGGGATTCTGGAATGCGATTCCGGGGAGGGAGCCCTGGAGCCGCCGAGCTGGGCCGGGAGTCCCGGGCTCGGGAGCTGCCGTGCAGAGACCGGGAGACTCGAGAGCCCAGGAGGCAATCCCGGGAGGCCGTGAGGTCCCGGAGGCTGCGCCGAGGCCGTCTGCAGGCTCGCCCCACCGGACTACGAGTGGAGCAAGGACCCCGAGGCCAGGCGACCGCCCTTACCTGGTCTGCGCCGCCTTCGGTTGTCCAGGGCGGGCCCCGGGAGCTTTCCTACCCCAATGAGTCACTTGGGCGGGTCGGGAATGCACCAGGAAACACCCGGCCTCCTCCCCTTCCTCCGGGGCGGCGCTCCGCGGCTCGGCCTCTTCCTCCCGGCGCTCCTCCCTCCTCCCGCTGGCTGCCTCGGGTCCGGCTCCTCCGGTCGGCCCCCAAGTCTCCCGGAGTCTCCCGTACCGTAGCCCCGCCTGCCGCTTGCTGCTCAGGTCACCGCTGCAAAGGAAGCCGGGATTTGCTTGGTGGGCTCCACCCGTCAAGCCGGCTGGGAGAGGATGGGAGACTCAGCTCCACACTGTTAGGCTCACCAGCCTCAAGAGGTTTCCCTGGTTTAGGGGACCTCTGCTGAGGCTAAGGCCGGATGAGGAAAGAATTCCAGGACTGGCCAGCATAGAGCTGGAAGTTTTACTAAAGATACCTTTTTTTTAAAAAAAAAAAAAGTTGTTCATTATGTGTATGAACGTTTGGCTTGTTTGTGTGTCGGTGCACCGCGAGAGTGCCTGGTGCCCGCAAAGGTCCAAAAAGGGCGCTGGATTCCCCAGCAATTGGGTGTGAGCCAGTGAGCCCATACATGGGTCATGGGAATTCGACCTCGATTTTCTGCAAGAACAACGGAGTGGTTCATTTTCCTATAACTTGTCCTCAGTGCTGGTGAGAAGCCTCAGTAAATCCATGAGTGATGAGCTTATCTTCCTCCACATGCCCCACCCACCCAAATTTTCACTGCCCTCCTGTCCTGCCTCTGGTTGAACTTCAAAAGAGATACAGTAGGTACAACCATGACAGAAGGGGCGCATATATGTATTAAATGGTGGGAGCAAGGCTGGAGGGGCATGTATATGCTTCAGACCCAAGGAAGAGACCGCTCTGGCCCCTAAAGTAGCAGTGCTACCATCTATCTCATCTGCTTTCTGAGAACTGGCAAAAATAAATAAGTTCAGACTCTAGGAATGGCTGACCAAAAGAAAGCCTGACTTGAGTTTGCCCTCCCTAAACCCCAAGAAAAGGAGGGAAAGGTTAAGTAACATACATCATAATGCTGAACTTAGAAGAATAGCTCCAAACTTCCTACCCTTCTTCACTCTCAACGACCCTCCTCACTGCTAAGAATTTTGACATTTTGTTTGTTGTCTGGGTCTGACAGTAACTAATGTAACCCAGGCTAGCCTTGAACACCAGATCATGTCTCTATCCCTTAAGTGCTGAAATCACAGGCATTCACCAACATGCCTAACTCCCACACCAGTTCGTTTTCCCCAACTTAACAGAAATAAATCTTTACTAAGTAACTTTTAATATCACAAAAATAAAACTCATGTAATTGTATTTACAACAGACACACATCAGTGTTTTAACCATCTTAGGTTTATCACAAAATATGAGATGTTAAACTTATTCAAATGTATAATCCTTATAGCTCCTCTACATATGCATAACAAGAGTATAATAAAAATTACAAAACCTAAACTATAATGATAATACAAATGTAACATGTTGATTCCTTGGTGCAGCAAAAATACGAAACACAGACTTGATGATGCTCCTCTACTTCTACAGAACTGTAGTCTAGAGATTAAGTTTCAATACTGCCATTTAACTATCCTACAAGCAATTTGAATTATATCACTATATGCTGTAGAGAGAATCTCAGTGTCACCTGTCACTAAAAATGCCTACGGCCAATGAGCTGAGGCAGCAAATAGGAGATGGAACACTGGCAAGAAGAGAGGGGATTCTGGGAAATAGTGAGTGTATAAAAGAAGCCCATAGGAAGAGACTGTAAAGGATTCAAGCGAGTCTCTGAGGAAGAGAAGCTGAGGAGACACAGAGGAAGAAGCAGGCTAGGACTGAAGGAGAAGTAACTAACCATGCATCAGACATAGAATAGTTTAAATGGGTTAAATAAGTTACGAACTAGTCAGGGACTGAGCCAAAGCTCGTGGCCTAGGCATTCATTAAAACATAGTCTCACAGTGTTCATTCTGGGAGCAGAGGCTGGGAGGAAAAACGGATTGATTAGTTTTTACAATATTTCATCAATGCAACTTTTTTATACTAAAAAATAAAAATAAAAACCATTTGTGAGGGCTGGAGAGATGACTCAGCGGTTAAGAGCACTGACTGCTCTTCCAGAGGTCCTGAGTTCAATTCCCAGCTGTAGTGGGATCTGATGCACTCTTCTGGTGTGTGTCTGAAGACAGCTACAGTGTACTCATATAAGTAAAAACGAATAAATCTTTAAAATAAAACCATTTGTGAACTTTTAAATGAAATGGAATTTTTCAAGTGGAAATGAAGGTTAAAATTGACCTATTTATTACTGAATACACACAAGATTTAAATTTTTGTCCTGCTGAGAGAAAATAAAACCACTTTAGTTGGGAAAATAATTCTTCTAAATATAATTAGTAGAAAACCCACCAGTGTCTTTCAATGCCAGCAGATGTGAGAACATACTAAAGGTGACTGACATTCCACACACCCACAGGTGAAATGCACAAGTATATTTTAAAGAACTCTTTGCTTGTAATTGGACATGGGTTTGAAATTATGTAAACTGATTAGAGGTTGTCACAGCTGTTCCCATGATTTATGACAAGGGCATCACTATCTCCCTCCCTTTCCCCTGTATTAGTGAAGAATACAAATATATTTATAGCTAGGCAGTGGTGACGCACGCCTTTAATCCCAGCACTTGCTAGGCAGAGGCAGGCAAATTTCTGAGTTTGAGGCCAGCCTGGCCTACAGAGTGAGTTCCAGGACAGCCAGGGCTCCACAGAGAAACATATATATGCAAATTAAAGCAAATATATGTATTATATACAAATATATAAGCAAATATATATGTGTGTATATATGTATATATTTACATATACATATATATTGTACAAGAAAATATGGATTGAATGTAAGGTATTCCACATGTTGATACGTAGTGTAAATGTTAATTAATAATTTGATCAAATTAGTGAATGGAATGTTCACATCTTCAATTTTCAGGCAATATAAGTGCATCCAGAGCCCATACTGAAATGGAGGGACCCAAATAGTCATTTCCACATCCACTAAGGGAGGAGTAGGAACTCACAGTCAAGTCAATGGTACTTCTGATCCACCTTTGGTTAAATTCTCCGAGGTTAAATTCTCCTAGAGACCAAGGTCAATGTAGCAGTTTTTGTCTCATTACAAACAGTGATCTAGCAAATGGACATGAACCCTATAATTACCCACAAGTAGTCAGAATATCTTAATTACTTGCAATCCTGCAGAACTGGGCATAAAGTGTTGTACTATAGAAACCAAATGAACCTGCTTTGTCAAAACTAGCAGTGTAAAGAAGGCAGCCCTGGATGTGTCAGCCATCTGTAATGTCAGGTATCAACTGTATCTCCTCTTAATGTACCCTGAATCAACCCATTGTCTGTAATCCCAGACTATACATTTGGCTTATAGGTCTTTGTCCTGGTTATTTATTCTTTGGTCGACTTGACACAAGCTAGGGTAATTTGGAAAGAGGGAACGTTAATGAGAAAGCGCCTCTCTCAGATTGCCTGTAGGCAAGTCCATGGGGACATTCTTTTGATTAGTGATTGATGGGGGAGGCCCAACCATTATGATGGCTCCCCCTCCAGACAGGTGGTCCTGGGTGCCATGAGACAGCAAGCTGAACAAGCCACGAGGAGTAAGTCAGTAAGTGGAGTTCTCCACGGTCTCTGGTTCAGTTCCTGACACCAGATTCCAGCCTTCACTTCCCTCGATGGACTATGACATGAAAGTCAAGTAAACCCTTTCCTCTCCAGGTTGCCTTTGATCATGGCATTTATCAGAGCAATAGAAAGCAAATGAAGACAGTCACACAGCTTACCATCTTCACCTAGGCAAGCAGAACCTCAGCTTCAGCAATTCTTACACAAGCTATGTTGGAGTCTACAGGATGGTATTAACGATCCAAATCAAATTAATAGACAAGAGGCTGCTAAGGTGTAAGGAGCAGAGCAAGTCCTGAGTAACTAAAGATGGACCATTGTATACAAAACCCAGCAATGTCAGTTTATTTCTTCAGAATCTTTACAGTCTGAGACTAATGTCTATAGAAATCTAGGGAAGACTAGCCAAATGTTATGTGATGGACTTTTCCTGAGAAGATGCAATATACATCTACTCATCCCCAGATAGGGAGCCTACACAGGCTTATGTGTTTGCACAGTGGAGCCTCTAGATGATACTGCTTCGAAAGCACATGCACAAGAGTCTACACTGTAGACTCCACAGAATCATTATGAGGTGTAGCCTTGCCAGAAGAAATATGTCCCTGGGGGTGGGCTCTGTGGTTACACACCTGATCTCACTTCGTGGTTTTTCTCTGCTCCCTGACTGTCTGGACAACCTCATGTCTCTTGCTAACATGCCACCACAGTGATGGGCAGTATCCCCTCTAACAAATACAAGCCTGTCTTCTATTTCAAACCACAATTGCAGTTGGGTACATGAAACCCCACGGAAAAGGAAGAAATTCAAAATCCATCCCACCAAAGGAAAAAAATATTGGTGCGTTGAGGTTGGTCTGTTGCTATATAATTGTGCTGCTAAATACTAGCCCCCAGGGTTTGGTTGCCCCCAGGGATGAGGAAATCCTCTGTATACCGAATGATGCTTTTTCCTCTAAGTTGCTTTTGGTCATAGCATTTTATCACAGCAACAGAAAGTAACACAGAAATCGAGAACGGTATGGCTTGCAATTAAGGTTGGAATCTATATAACCAGATTTGGAGTACACTTTGCCACTGTAGAGTTTAAACAAATTATCTTTCAGATTTCATTTCTAGTGTTGTAATGCCCACATTGCAGGGACCCCAAAGACCACTGGTGAGCCAATTCCGAAGCAAACACATAAGAGCCTTTATTATGAGCTCTCGCCATCACTGTCACAGTGGGTCTGAAGTGAGAGTCCTGAGTTCTAGGGGTACGGGGTGTTTATTGTAGTTACAGTATGCTTTGGAAATTTCCATACAGTCAGCAAGTTAGTATTTTAAAAATTGCATTTCTGGTGTAATTTGCAGGAACCAAACATAGGTGCAAAACCACCCAAGGAACAGGATGGCTTGGTTATCTATTTTCTGCAGGATGTCTTAGGTTGGCTATATGCATTTGACCCTGCTGTTGTAGTCTGACTGGCTTATACCAAGGGGGGTGGGGTTGCCATAGGATGTTTGCTCAAGTGGTCTTTGTGCACTCTCAGAAACGGAGTTGGTTGGACTTTACAGTGCAACCACGCTGCATCAATAGTGTAGTTTTGCTTTCTGGGGTGATTAGACCTATATGTGTTGTGTTCCTCTTCTCCAAATTTGTCACACAACACTTGCTTATTGAGACTTAAAAAGTTTTGATTTTCCAAGACAGTGACAGGATCTGCAGTGCGTCCTGAGGTGACAATTCCACTCCCATATCCATGGCTACCAATCATGTTTTTCTGTGTGACTTAAAATGTTTTATTTGAAAAGATACAAAACCAGAAAAGGCTATAATTTGTCCAATTCAATATTATGTAAGGAAGTGTAACTATTGGTATCTCTGCAATTCCTACTTTTCAGAGGCAGTAAACTGCGTGAAATACAGGGTGTGACAAAAATTACTTAATGTTCTTTGGGGTGTTAGGTCTGCATTATGTCTATGTACCACATGAAGGGGACCCCTGCACAGTGGGGGGCCTCCCTCTTGGACCATGGATTAGGCAGCAACAACACCCAAAGGCCTGCTTCTGTAGAGATCTTTTATTAAGTGGAGAAGAAAGTAAAAGTGGTTGCTCTCTGACTCAGGTGGAAGACAAAAAAAAAAAAAAAAAAAAAAAAAAAAAA
>NC_034590.1:27940066-27953856 GCF_900095145.1 Mus pahari | reverse complement strand
GGCGCATGCCTTTAATCCCAGCACGTGGGAGACAGAGGCAGGCAGATTTCTGAGTTCAAGGCCAGCCTGGTCTACAGAGTGAGTTCCAGGACCAGCCAGGGCGATACAGAGAAACCCTGTCTCGAAAAAAACCAAAATAAATAAATAAATAAATATTAAAAGAGGAGAGAAGAGGAGGTCAGTCTCTTCGACATATGCATGTTATCTGGTGATGTGGCTGCTTTTGAGTTATCTCTGTTTCTTACTTAGTAACTGTTCACCTATACTCATTTGTAACTTCAATTTAAAATACACACTGGGGCTAGGCATGGTGACACATGCCTTTAGTATTTTTGAGGCAGAGGTTGGTGGATATCTGTGAGCTCCAGAGCAGCCAGGCCGCCTTAGGGTTCTGTTGGTGTGAAGAGACACCATGACCAAGGCAACTCTGATAAATGCAAACATTTAATTGAGGCTGCCTTATGGTTTCAGAGGTTTAGTCCTTTATCAACATAACAGAAAGCATGGCATTGTGCAAGGAGATATGGTGCTGGAGAAGGAGCTAAGAGGTCTACATATTGTTTCGGGCAGAGCCTATGCAAAGATTTCAGAGACTACCCCCACAGTGACACACTTCTTCCAACAAGGCCACACCTCTTGATAGTGCCACCCCTGTGGGCCAAGCATTCAAACACAAGAGTCTATGGGGACCAAACCTATTCAAACCATCACACAGAGCTATGTAGAGATCCTGTCTCAGAACAAAAACAAAAACAAAAATTCAAAACTAATCTGTTTGACATTGATGATATTGTTACTTTGGTCTTTACACAATACTTGCTTATTGATACTTAAAAAGTTTTGATTTGTAATTATTGCTATAATATAGGCAAAATTGGAAATAATAAACTAGTATTACTAAGGATCTACTAAACTTGACTAGGAAATACTGTCATACAAGATAGAATTTAAAGGAGCACTCTGGTCCTCGTATCAGAAAAAGAGTTTAATCCTGCCAGGCAGACAGGATGAACTTCGTTAAAAGCTATGGTAATATTTTACATTTTAAATATCACCATTTGTTCAAACAACCAAATTTTAGAATGTCTGTCTATGTGAAACATGTGCAGATGGATTTCTGCTTCGGGTTATTTCCCTTTTGTGCATTAGCCAGGACCTGACATGCACTATTAAAGTTTTTCCTTTATTAATCTCTAAGTGGTGGATTGACTTTTCACTGGAAAGGCATATTCTATTTCATATGTAAAACCATACAATTTATGAATAGTTCACTTATTTTCCAATCTGAATTTTTTTGTTATGTATCATGTACTATTTCCGGTATAATACTGAATAGAAATGTTGAATCAGGTAGACATTTCTCTTATTTCCAACCCTAGGAATAAAACAGTCTTCCACATCTAAATAAAGTTTTAAAAATTTTATTTTTTAGTCCTTTAGATTGAATATTTTCCTACTTCTGGTATTTTGGTAGCTTTTATAGCTACATGAAAAGTTAATACTTCAACAGCTAATGGGGTTATCTACAGTAGTCTGGAAATGGTTTGAATATATTCAAGGAATTATGTGTTTGGAGCCTCATCTCCAGTGATGATAAATGTCTAACCCTACTTTCCTTGAGTGTTGGGATTGTAGGCATATGCTAACAAGTCCAGTGTATCCAGTGGTCTGTATCAAACTCAGAGCCTTGAGTATGCTAGGCCAATTCTGTAGTGACTGAGTTACCTCCCACAATGCTCCAACAAGTTCTTTCCTTGGAGATTAGTTTACCTGTCTTTCTGAATGTGTTGTGTCTATAATGCTGTTTGGATCGGTACTTGTGATGGTTACAAAGACGCACCCAATGTCTTTAAACAGCTCCACTATGAGTACCAATTTTTTGTTCTTCTCTATTAGTCAGTTTTATTGTGGAGGATGTAGTTCAGTTGTAGAATGTCTACCTAGCATGTGCAAGACCCTAGGTTCCATCCCCAGCATTACTAAAAGGAAAAGCATGCACACTTTAGTCACAAAATCATTTGTATTACTATAATGGAAGACTGAACTGAATTAATTTTATAAACAGGTTTTAGAACTTTAGCATCCAAGACTAGAAATTCAAGACGAGAGTCCTAAATATTTGACCTCTGGTAAATAATAAGAGTATATTAAGACAGTACATCTGGAAACAAGGTCAAAGGGAGTGATTTGGGCACATACTTAAAAGAGCTTAAGGGTCTAATGAGTACCACCTTGAGGGCAGCTGCTCTGTGATTTGGAAAATCCAGTTTTGTCTAAACAGCAGCAAAGAAAAAAAAAAAAAAACTCAAGAGTAGAACACTTGCTGAATGAATTAACAGGAACACTGATCTTCAGAACTGGGAAAAGAACTCAAGGGGATCTCAAAAATCTTTTTACAGTATCTTATTTGTGTGTGTGTGTGTGTGTGTCTGTGAGTATATGCCTTATGAGTGTGGGTGGCCACAGAGGTCAGAATCATCCGATTACTTGGACCTGGAGTCACAGGTGGTTATGAGCTGTCTTTAAGAGTGCAGGGGTCCAAACCTGGGTCTTCTGGAGAGTTCCAAGTGCCCTTAGCTGCTGAGCCTCTGGCTTGTTATCTCAAAAATCTCTGAGGCTGCTTCTCCTTCCACAAGGTCAGAAAGGTTCAAAGGCAGAATCATTTCTCGGAACATCAGAGTTATTGTCTATAGATGTCCAGGGCCATTCTGGGATCCTTCAAGTTGAACCAGGAAGTAAACTTACCACAAAGAAAGCCTTAAGGTCTGATCTCCTTACTGATGAATTGTTACCAAATATCCAAAACCATAACAATCTTAAAGAAAACAATAGCAAATGGATCCCAACAGCATGTACATCATGATCTTGTTGGGTTTATTATAGGACGAAAAGTTTTGTTCAACATACAAAAACCAATGTAATAAAACCAATAGACACAGAACAAGGGAGACAAACAAGACAAAAAACAAAAGACGAAACAAAAAAACAACCAAAACTTGTAGCCACCAGGTGTCGTTCCTAGGGAGCCAACCACTTGTTACAAGAGAATTTTATTATTTATATGTGTGGATGTTTTGCCTGCTCGTGTGTCTGTGTAATGCACGTGTGCCTGGTGCCTATGGAGACCAGAAGGTTGAGTCACTGGAAGTGGAGCTACAGTGGGTTGTGAGCTGCCAACTGAGTACTGGGAATCTAACCCAGGTCCTCTGAAAGAACAGCCACTGCTCTAAACTGCTGAGCCCACCTCTCCAGCTTCCAATTTCTCTCTTCTTCTACCCTTACATAGGTTCTAGGAACCAAACTTAGGTTATCAGGCTTGTGTGACAAGGACTTCACTTAATGAGCCATTTGTGGGCCTTGCCATACTGATTTTTAAGACAAGAAGATCTCTCATTGGAACCCTGAGCCTGCAGAGTCGGATAAGCTGGCTGTCTAGCGAGGCCCAGTGCTAGAATCAAGTATTGGTCACTGCCATGCCTGGCTTTTTACGTGGGTGCTGGAGATCAAAGTCACGTCCTCTCATGCTTGCTGACTGAGCCATCTCCAGACTAGAGGACTGCACTCACTGGTAACATGACCTCACATACACACATCATAAAGAAGCATGTACAAACGGGAGAGTGTTGGTGATGAACGAGGCCAGCAAGTAGCAGGATATAGGACTGATATAAATCACTTATATTTATATAGTAACAATTACTAATTAACAAAGCAAACAAATCCACAGTAAAGTTAACAAAAGTGTAAAACTTTTACACTGAAAAACAACTCTGCTGAAAGCACTTTGGACTAAATACAGAGCAGATCCCAGGTTTCTGGGTCAGAAGATTTCGACAGCACAGTTCACATCAGTCTGGAGACTCAATGCACTCTCTACCTAGATGCCAGTGTCTGGAGGCTCAGCATGCTTGCTACCCAGATCCCAACGTCTGGAGGCTCAATGTGCTCGCTACCTCAATACCAGTGGTCTTCCTGAGAGCTAGAAAAGCTGATCCTAAAATTCTTAAGAGAATGCAAAGGGTCTAGAGTAGACAAAATATTCTAGGTAAAAGATGAATAACTACATGACTCAAATGTAGATTTAAAAACATCATCCAAGTCTCCACCATACTACCCTGAATGTGCCTGATTTTGTCTGATCTTGGAAGAAATAAGGCTAGACATATAAAAGAAAAGAGAATAGAGGTAAGTGCAGAGAAATAAATTCGCACATCTATGATTAGTGGATTTAAAAAAATTCAATGGAGAAAGAAGTCTTTTAAATAAGTTATCCTGGAGTATCTTGGTTATTTATATGAAGAGTGAACTCAGAACCCTATTTCACATATGTATTGTAAGAACTAAATTTTCTTTTCTTTTTTTTTTTTTTTTTTTTTTTTTTGAGACAGGGTTTCTCTGTATAGCCCTGGCTATCCTGGNACTCACTCTGTAGACCAGGCTGGCCTCGAACTCAGAAATCTGCCTGCCTCTGCCTCCCGAGTGCTGGGATTAAAGGCGTGTGCCACCATGCCTGGTGGAGGTTTTTTTTTTTTTTTTAATGTGCTTTGTTTCTAAAAGAATAAGTGTGCTGGCTAGTTTTATGTCACTTCACACAAGCTGGAGTTATGAGAGGAGGGAACCTCAGTTGAGAAAACAACTCCTTAAAATTAGGCTGCAGGCAAGCCTGTAGGGAGTTTTCCTAATTACTAACTGATGGGGCACAATCCAGCCCATTGTGGATGATGCCATTCCTTGGCTGGTGGTTCTGGGGTCTGCAAGAAAGAAATAAGGCTGAGCAAGCCAGTAAACAGCACCCTCCATCAGCTCCTACCTCCAAGTTCTTGCTTGAGTTCCCATCCTGACTTCCTCCAAGGAACAGAGATGTGGAAGTACAAGCCAAATAAACCCGTATGCCAGGAATGTGTGTGCATGCCTGGAATTTCAGCACTTAGGAAAAAAACAAAACAAACAAACAAAAAAAAAACCCAAAAATCTGTGGCAGGAAGATTCCAAGTTTGGTGCAAGCCTTGGCTAAAAAGTGAGACGGTTTCAAGAAAACAAAAATAGACTGGTGACACATGCCTTTAATCCTAGCACTCTGGAGGCAGAGGCAGAAGGATCTCTGAATTTGAGGTCAGCTTGCCTGGTCTATAGAGCGAGGTCTATGACATCTAGGGCTGTTAAACCAACCAACCAACCAACCAACTAACCAACTAACAAACCAACCAACCAACCAACCAACCAACCAACCAACCAACCAACCAACCAAATAATAAACCCAAGAACCCAAACTGAACCAAAAATAAATTAAACAACAGGTTAAGTATATTTCATGCACATACATAACAGACACATTATCTCAGTGAATGTATTATATATGCTTAAGAATATATGTTGTGTTATAGTTGAATGAAGGCTACCTGTTTGACCCAGCTGGCCAAAGTTCTGCTATATCTTTACCGTATTGATCTGCTTATACCATCATCCATCTGTTCTCATGCAGTGCCCACTAAGAAATACACATGAAATATGTGGAAAAATGGGATGATGTACATACTTTTATTTGAGATATTACTGGTTAGCTAATAAATGCCAAAAATCGATATATAACAGCTGGCCTTAAGTAAAGTAGTTTATATACTGATATTGGTTGTTATTTTTCTTTTGGGATTTTCTATGCACATAAAAATACTTCCAGGATAGTCAAATCTAAGACAACTTTTAGGTAAGAGGAAATGTAAAACTTACAGGGTATCTGATGTTCTTTTATTGCTTCTGAGCACCGGGTATGCACATATATACAAGCAGGCAAAATACTCATATACATTAAAATAAGTCAATCTTTTGAAGAAATATTAGTAGTCTATTTTTAATACAACCCCTTTATATTTTACAATTAGATATATAATATTATATACATAACTACATATTCGATAATAATCTTCAGAAAAATACCTACAATCCATTTGTCTAGACAGGTTTAACAATAAAAATAAATAAAAATAAAAAGATTCTTATTTCTCAGCTGCAAACAGTGAATATGTACATGGATGATGCTGAAGTCTAAGGTTCTTATTAAATTAGAGATATTTAACTTTGCTCCATGCCAGCCATGAGCGACAATGCAAGAGATTCCACTGTGGGAAGAAAAAAAAAGAGGTTAAAAATTAGTTCTAAATATGTTTAAATGCTTGAATAAGTCTGCAGTGAATTTAAAACTTAAAAGTATTTAAAGTTATTTTTTAAAAATTAAAATACCAGTGTTTTAATATATAATAAAGACAACATTTGTTAATATGAATGGAAAAGGTTGATGACATTTTTATCTTAGATCTTTTAATCTTAAAAAAAGCTTTTCATTGAACACAGTATTTATTCTACATGGTATAAATTCTGGGTTAGCTTACAATTCAGTGCCATATTCTAATCTAGAGATGGNATCTGCTTCTATAACCTGGCCCAGTAAACATAGACAGATGCGCCAATGGTACTTAATGTTGCTTAAACAGACTGCAATACTTTCTCACATTTGGCCATTTTAAATAAGTGTCTAACGGTCAGAAAGTACACAAATGGAGAGATGAACACTATTGTTATTATTATTTGTTTTTTGAGACAGACTTTCTCCGTGTAGTCCTGGCTGTCCTGGAACTCGCTCTGTAGACCAGGCTGGTCTCAAACTTATAGCCTGCCTCTCCCTCATGAGTGCTGGGATTAAAGGTGTGAATCACCACCATCTCCTGGCTTGACATTATATTTGACATTCTTTACCAAAAAAAGGAGGGATGGGCAGAGATACCACTTAGTCTATCTCAACATACTAAAAACTCCCCAATAATTCACTCCACAAATTTCTTATCTCCTTCATACCCTATGTTCTGAACTGTAAAAATCCACATTTCTTTATGAGAGGCAGTTGTAGAAGTTCTGAATTTGCTAAAAAATGTCATTTAGAAAGTAATAGTTACAAAGGATTCATATGATAGTCAAGAGTGAGAGATCAACTCTCCGAGCTGCTACATCTCAGTTTTAGAAATCCACTGGAATAAAAGGCACACGACTAAGGAGATCTTTAGTTTTAGTGATACCCATACGCTATTTACCCATCCCATCATAATTCTGCAGAACCAATTCAAATCATTACTAAGTATTTCCCAGTTTTGAAATGGAAAAATCCCAATTCACCATGTGATTAGTAACAAATATTGTTACTAATATACACATAGATTTAGGTACAATGAAATTGGAAGGCAGTGACAACGTAAGAGGATGTACTCACAGTGGGGAAAAGATCCTCTACAGACAGCTTTATTTAAGATGGTTACCAGAAACATGTGGCAGTTTTTAAAGTCTGATTCCATTTTCTCTATAGATTCCATTCTAAGAAAGAAAGCAAAGTTCACGTATATTAAGGAACTAGTAATAGGCAGGCTATAAAATTCTCGTTGGAATAATTTCTAAAATCCTACAGGCTAACTAATGATCATAAAATAGGAAATACTGCTTTACATTAATTTGTATTATTTTTCATAGACAGAGTCTCATATTGGCTAGGATTGACAGGAAATTAATGTGCCTAGGCTCCCAAGTAGCTAGCTAGATGCATATCCTACCTTTCTTTCTCCTTGTAAGACAAAAGTTTCTCTATGTAGCCCTGGTTGTCCTGAAACTCGCTCTGTAGACCAAGCCGGCCTCAAACTCAGAGATCCAAAACAGACACAGGAAAACACTTCATAATATGTTCATGTTGTATAGGGGGGGTTCCTCCAAATTGACACATTCCTTGATATCACCCCCTACACACAGCTTACCGAGAGGGGAATGCCAGGAACTCATGAAGTAAATAAAATCACATGGTGGGAAGTGGAAACTAGAAAGCTCCCCACCTTTACAGAAGGTAGTAAGTGCTAGTGGAGGAGACCCTGCCCAGAGGAGGGACAGAGACGAGACTGTCAACCTGGAGGCAGGTCCTCAAGAGGGATCCTGGAATGGGATGATGCTTTGATGAATTGTCACCCAATCCTTATGACCCTTTTGCTGGCACAGCTGATATATTTTGGTTATTCTTGGTCTTCTAAGTGACCTATCATCCATATTCCTTTTAATAACCTGTGTGTACCCATGGGCTTACCAAGTTTGTCTCTGGTGTATTTATTACTTTGCTGTCAGTTTCCTTTCTGGGGTGTGTGTGTGTGTGTTCGCAGCTCATCAACCATCTCTGGCAGTTATCTCCCTAAAGCCAACAAGCCCTCCTCAGCCTTACCACAGTAATTACTTAGAGGCAAATTTCATAAAACACAAACCTTTCATAAATATTGCTGTGCACAGAGCCTTTAACGCCTGACCCTACAGCCTCCCCTTTCTAAACAGGCAAACATTTATTTATGCCCCCATACCAGCTCTGAAAGGCTTAACGTCCTCATCCCTGCTTTTTGCTGACAATTTGTTGGAGAAATGAAAACGTTACTGAAATGAATCCAGTAGAGCATCTGGATTAGTGATCCCTCACCTAGGTGTTAGAGATTAAGGTAGCTGTGTGTACTTTGAGGGGACATATAGTCAGGGAGGTGTCTATTTTCTTGTTTTATGTTGTGGGGAATAGAACTCAGGACATGGGCCATTCTAGGGAAGTGCTTCACCACAGAGCTACACTCCTAGCCTGTTTTTTTTTTTTTGTTTTTTGTTTTTTTTGTATTTACTATTATTGTGCATGTCTGTGAGTAATGTGTGTGTTTATGTGTGTGCCAATGTGTGTGCCACTACATGCATGATGATGTCAGCGGATAGCTTTACGAAATGAGTTCTTTCTCCACCTTTCTGTGGGTTTTGAGGCTTGAATTCAGGCTGTCAAGCTTGCGTGGCAAATGCCTTTATGTGCTGAGTCACCTCACCAGCCCACACTAGTGTTTTTAAACCTTCACTTAGGAATGTCCTCCCTGTCAAAAGGCTCCAGTTTAAGGTTCTACATGACAGCAGCTCTGAGGTGAACTTTTGTCCTCTTGATTAACATGGACTAAACAGACTGTTATAAATCCTGCTCAAGGGTTGGAGAGGTAGCTAAGTGGTTAACAGTGTTTGCTGTGCAGCTGTGAGGTCGAGAATTTGGATCCCAGCATCTACACAATAACCTCTCATATGCCTGAAACCACAGTTTGAGGAGGGAGGAGACAAAAGGCTTGCTGGGGTTTACTGGCTTCCAATCTGGCTGAGAAAATTAAGTCCCAGGTTCAGGGAAAGATTCTGTCTCAGAGGAGTCTGTGGAGAATGATAGAGAAGATACCCAGACCCCTCTTCTGGCCTCCATGTGCAAAGGGACATGCATCCTCACAAATTTGTGTGAGTATACTCCTCATACAAGCACACAAGAAAACCTCTAAGCCACAAGACATGAAGCTTTATTTCAGCAAATTATCATTGCATGTATTTTATAAAGGAGACCGAGGCTAAGCAATGAACTATATATTCAAATTGACATAGAAGATAGCCGGGCTGGTAGTGTAGTCCAGTAAAGCATTTACATAGCACACGTGAGTAAGGTACTGAGTTCAAACTCTAGCACAAACACAAACACACAAACAAACAAACAACAACAACAACAAAAACTGGAGATGTTCCTGTAGACTGGCTCTTTTCTGTTTATTGACTTTAAGTCGTTTGCCTTTCTAAATGACACAAGTGAAAAAATAACATACACATCATCTTTTAGAGCTTGCAAATATAGAAATTTGGAAAGTAACCCAGCATGATACCCATCATTTACTCTAAATGTTTCAGCAGGTGTGAGGTGGTGGGGCTTATGGTCCAGAGTTGGTCCTCCTCAGAAACTGCTGAGGAGGTGAGTCACAAGGGCGTTATACGCTGCCCTTTAGACTTCTCCATGTTTGAATGTACATACAATAAGAAATTGAGTCATGCAAATAATCTAAGAATGTTTGCTTATTTTTTTTAAAGTTTTATTTAATGTATATCTGCATGTATACCTGCATACCAAAAGGGGCATCAGATTTCATTATGAGATGGTTGTGAGCCATCTCATATGGTTGCTGGGAATTGAACTCAGGACCTTGGGAAGGGCAGCCAGTGCTTTAACCGCTGAGCCATCCCTCCAGCCCAAATGTTTGCTTATTTTAACTGAAAGGCCTTAGTTTTTTTAAACTGCTTGTGCCTTATAAGAAAACTGACTTTCCTGATGCTATCGAGTTTAACTAAATTCTATGTACTGCTGGTACACAGAATTGAACTCCAGGTCTTATGCAGAGTAGGTAAGCCAATGAACTACACTTTTAAATTCATAGTCACAGTGTTATGTGAACCATTATCAGATTGGGGGTGGAAAGACTCCTGAAATGAAGCTAGTTAGAAATGGTCACAATACAGGTTCTCACATAGCACATACTTACTGCCAAGCCCCTAGGCCTGCCTGCCAACCTTCTGCAAACATGAGCGCCAAGTTCAACACTTTCATGATGGCCTCTTTCACGAAGCTGACCTAAAGATCAATGTTTGAGATAAAACACGATGGGCTTTGTATCTATGGAACAATGACACCAATACTTTTGCCTAACTTAAGTCACGAGAAGAGTACAACATTCCAATGACTATCTTTATGTATAAGGAAGGTGTGAGGTTCTGAACCAAGCCCACATGGGATGTAAATCTGCATTCCAGGATGGCAGACTTTCATTCTTAAATGACTTTAGATTCATCAGTGCACCGGAGGCAGAAGTCCCAACGGTTGCAAAACTATTCAGTTCCACATATTCATAATGAATTAGTACACTTTCATTGCCTAACTGAAGACTTTTTCCAGTTCTGTATACTTCTATTTTTCTTAAATGTAATTGCTGGTAGTGGGGCACACATTTATAATCCCATCCAACCTAGTTTTTCCTAAAAATAAGATTGTGCATGACAGTAGTTTTAGAATTAAACATTCCACAGTGGAAAGACATTGCCACATGCCTAGATTCCTTTCCTCCCCACTGTTATACCTGAGATGGTATTTTACGTACCTTTTCTCTCAGCAGACATCGATCATGGATGGTTGACAAATACCTGTAGTGAATTTTAATCAACTGATCTAAATCTTTGGCTTCCTCAACTTGATGCTGAAACTCCAGCCCTGTACTGTGAAGAATCTTGAATGAGAAAAAAAAGAGACAAGAAGTTAAATTAGCACCCATTTATTTGTGCAGGTCACATGGTCGCTAGTCCTAGGATCCTCTTGTTTCTGCCTCCTTCCCTAGGTCTGTGCAACCACACGTTGATTTTTTTTTTTTTTTTTTTTTTTGGTTTTTTGAGACAGGGTTTCTCTGTATAGCCCTGGCTGTCCTGGAACTCACTTTGTAGACCAGGCTGGCCTCGAACTAAGAAATCCGCCTGCCTCTGCCTCCCAAGTGCTGGGATTAAAGGCGTGCACTACCACGCCCAGCTCACATGTTGATTTTTAAGACAGGGTTTCTCTGCGTAGTTCTGGCTGTCCTAGAACTCACTTTATAGACCAGGTTGGCCTTGAACTCACAAGAGATCTGCCTGCCTCTGCCTCTAGAGTGCTGGAATTAAAGGAATGCACTACCAGCTTCACATGTGGATTTTTATGTGGGTTCTGGGTACCCAAACTCAAACTCAGTTATTAATAACCATAGGTTTCATACATTGTTGAACAAATATTTCTACCACTGAGCTATAGTATATGTACAACCCCTAGTACCTTTCCTTAAAAGCTTGTTTTTCTGAGCCCTAGACAATGACAGAACCAGACTCTGGGATAGTCATTTTGAACACAAAATGAATACCTTCCCTTAGAACAGATTTCTTAAAGGAAAGGGAGTTCAACAACCAAACCAAACAAAAAAACACTGAAAAATATAAAATGTTTGTTATAACCTAAGTGCCATTTTTACAATACAAACAACTTCAATGAATTTTGATACGTTTACACAATACAGTATTGGTCTTTCTCTAAGAGAAACTTTACTTTAAATAGAAAAGTAAAAAAATGAAGCTCCCACTTATTCATTCCTTCATACAATTAAGTGCTTTGAGCTGGCTTTGTGAAGGCTGCTGGTACTGTAATCAGGTACTCAGCAAAACTCAGCCACATTCTCACACTGGGTTTAAAGTCACTGCATCCCAACAAGAGGAGTTTAGAGCTGACAAGCCTTGGGGCATGATGAAAGACACTTTGTTGACTCTAGTACTCTAATGCTCTGTACTGAATGAGTGGTCCTCTAATGCCGTATCTGAGAACTGCATCGGAACTGATTGTCAGGAGAACGTTTGTCACATGGACTTGTGTGTAGTAAGTATGCATGTCAGTCTTCACTTTTATTTACTGAGGGAGGTCTCTTTGCCTCCCTGGGCTGGAATTACAAGCAGGTTACCACCACATTTGCTGGGTGTTTTTGTGTTCTGGAGAGCTGCATATCAGTCCTCATGTGTATGCAGTAAGCACCTTAATCACTGAGTTGTCTCCTTAGCCGACCTCTTCTTTTAAAAAAGTATATAATTCAGTTGAACCTCTTCCTTATATATCACCCTTGCCAAGGATTTGGGCTATTATTAAATATTGATGCCATTTTCCAGAGACAGCTATCACCAGTAATGAAATTTAGTGGGCTGCTGGGCAAGTTAAAGAGGAGCTTTGGTGTGCTCATTCTTATGGATGTAGATAAGAACTAGTCCCTGGACACAATGCTGGTTTGTGTGAAGGCTCAGACACAAATGGGGCATTTACATTATAGCCCCCAACCCCCACTAAGGCAGGCACCATCACAGAAGAGGCGGGGTAAAGACTATGAGACCAGGTGATCAGGGAGGACAGAGCCAAACTGTCTAATGGAAATGACAGGACCGCGCACTCAGGAAGCACACAGCAGCTGTGGGTACCTCCATAAGATCAAGCCTGTTGTCATTCTAGCACAGAGACTCATGAACTCCCACCTTTAACTGAAGAGCTAAGGACTTTTGGGAGAGAGACTATATTATCTCTCACTGATATGTTTTTTTTTGAAATTATTTATCTTTTTTTCCATAATCTCAAAGTATTCTGTGACTCTTGTTTAGCTATAAATACATGATAAATGTTGTCTTTGAACTACCACCTACACAAGACAAAAGAACAGAGAAGATAGACGGACAAATACCAACCCTAGTCATGATGTAGTTGTGTAAACTATTCACAAAGTGCATGAGCTTCACTCTTAAGAGAAACATGCGATGAATCTGCTGTCTTAATGACTCTTTTGGTGGTCCAAACTGGGAGGGTGTGTCCTGATCACGTAGAATGTCTTCCTTTGCTTGGGATCTTTCAGCAGCATTACCCAGTTCTACAGATGAGTGAAAGGACAAAATGAGCACACAGGGAACTGATTGAAAGCCACTGCCCCCTTACGAGAGATAAGCGATGAGGCAGCAGTGTGGCTGGGTACCTAACACGGGCATTTCCATGCCTTGGGAAGATAAATACCAGGTTATACCAAGCTGTAGCTCCGTTGCTCTAGTAACTGCCTAGCATACTTGAGGCTCTGGGTTAACTTCCCAGCACTGAATAAACCAGTTATAATGACACACATCTGTTAATCCTAGCACTGGGGAGACACAGGGAATACAGATAAATAATAGATTCTTGTTATCACCACTGAGTTAGAAAAAAACCTGTCAGACCTTCACTAAACTTTTTGCATGACATAAGAATAGTCAATTCCTAGCCAGGCACTCGGGAGGCAGAGGCAGGCGGATTTCTGAGTTCGAGGCCAGCCTGGTCTACAAAGTGAGTTCCAGGACAGCCAGGGCTATACAGAGAAACCCTG
>NC_034590.1:27935353-27939210 GCF_900095145.1 Mus pahari | reverse complement strand
TTCTCTGTGTAGCCCTGGCTGTCCTCAAACTCAGAAATTCGCTTGCCTCTGCTTCCAAGTGCTGAGATTAAAGGCGTGCGTTACCACTGCCTGGCATAGTTGGGAATTGTTAACACTGCTGTCATATATCTGTGCCAGTTATACGCTTGTTTACATATAAAAAATAATGAAAACCTATGGGCTGGTTTGAATATGAATGGCCCCATGGATTCATATTTTAATGCTTGGCCATAAGAAGTGGCACTATTAAGAGGTGTGGCCTTGTTGAAGTATATGTGGCCTTGTTGGAGGAACTGGGGTGGGCTTTTTGGTCTCATAAGCTCAAGTCTGCCCAGCGAGACAGAGTCTTTTTCTGCTGCCTTTGGATCAAGACGTAAACCTCTGAAACTGTAAGCTAGCCCCAAATATGAGTTGAATGTGGTCATGGTGTCTCTTTACAGCAATAAAGCCCTGACTAAGGCAACTTATAAAAACACTTTCCAGGACCAAAATCAAATTAGTTAATTTATTGAAATCAAGTCTTACCACCAAATAGTAGAACATCCAGGCTGTATTTTGCCCATTTTATTTGCAATAGGAGAAGGAACACCTGATTATAAATTTTTTGACATTCTACACTTATAACAATGTCCACGGGCCATGGGACCTACAGAAACCAAGCCAAAACAAAACAGAAAAACCAAAACACAGTATTACTTACATACCTTAATTTTACTAAAAAAAAAAAAAAACAATTTTTATTAAAAAAAATGGTTAGTGCTTACCTTGTAGCTTAGGGTAAGACCATCTAAGATATGAACGGGTAGTTTCTTCTTAGTTGTATCAACATTTTCAAAAGATATAGATAAACTAAATAAAGAAGTTTCCATTTTAGTTTGTGATAAATCTATGTTCACATAAAAATAGTCTTATAGAAGGGTTCATGGGCAGGGAGCGGCCCTCAGTGGTACAACACTTAGCTACTGTGACTGAGGTCCTAACAGTAATGGTACCACACAACCATCCCACCCACCCTGCAACAGTCCTCATACTACAAACATGTTAATTAACTCACACTGTCTGGCATACACCTCAGAATAGGGACTTGCTTTTAGAAGCGAGTAGTAGTTGTTTTTGAGCCTTCTCATCCCTACCCCAACTTTTGAGACAGGGTCTCACTGTACAGTCCAGGCTTGCCTCAAATACATGGCAATCCTCCTTCCCCAGCCGTCTGAGTGTTAGAATTACAGATATACGCTACCTCAACCAGCAATTTTGGTTTTTTTGAGACAAGGTCTTGGTATGCGTATGACTTGGAACTCGAGGTGACCTCCCTGCCTCAGCCTCCCAATGACTGTGCCAACATGTCCAGTTCCTGAGATAGTTTCTCACTAGGTATTGGAGAATGGTTTTTAACTTGAGATCTCTATGACTCTACCTTTGTAGTGCTGGGATTACAGCTGTGTGTGCCCCAACAACCAATTTAAAATGATGAGTTTTGTTATTAAAAATACCTGACAATGTTAGAAGGGAATTAGAATTAAAAAACAAACTTTGAGAATAGGCTGGGAACTTAATTCTGGTCAAAGCCAGGTTAGAAAGACTAAGCTTTACATTTAAGCACTGTGGGCAAGACCAGAACTGCTCCGCTGTGCCTCTCTAGGCTTTGGACAGTGGGGTCTGCTTCTGTTGCAGGTGCTGTGTACTGCTCTAGCTATGCACTCCTTTCCCAAGAAAGAAAGCAAAACAGAACAGGGAAATGTGATCCATGTGCTAGCAACTGTTGTCCTTTTTCTCATGTGATTTGCAGGTCCTGATAGTGATCTTGCTACAGTTGATAACCTGGGTGCAAACCATGGAAGGTTTAAAATCAGGCATCTGAGGAAGGAAGAGGTGAGGGCCGTGTATGAGTAACATGAACTAGCCAACTCACTGCCACGGCACAGGGACTAGATGAAGCTATTTTAGTTTGTAGCAGTTTCTTAGGTCAACATTCACTGAAGTGCTTACTACGCAGATGACAGAATCTACTCTCCTGCCTCCAGAGCAGATCTGTAGAGCTGCTTTCATGGTACAGAAGGCACACGGTGCACTACTGAGTAGACAAACTGACTGGCAGGTCGTGAGTGGAAGAGCGCACCACTAAAGGAGGCCTGGGGTGAGGAAGAACAGCACTGGGGAAGGAAAAACATGTGAAATGCAGCAGAAGAGAGAACATGGCCTGGAAATGTGTAAGACAGGAGGCTGGGAAAAATGAAGCCTGAAAGTGAAAGTTCCTTTTCTGTCTGGTCTGAGGCACACAAAGGGGCCTGAGTATGAGGGATGGGTATCAACCCTTGTGGTGGGAGAGTAAGGCTGAGTCTTTAGGAGAACCTGGCCTGCCAGAGAGGCAATGGATGCCTTCAAGGAGGCAGGGCTGATAAAAGTTAGTAATACTGATACATAGGGACTTAAAACAAGAATCATCATAGACGCCATCTTACTCGACAAGCTGGTTGGCCTTGATCTGCTGATCTCTCACTCAGAAGTCTTACCACTTACATATCAGCTGCTGCTAACTTACCCCTTCCTCTTCTTTCTTTTTTGGTGCATAGGAGGTGCATGTGTGTGGTGTGTGCAATGTGTTTGTGTATCTGTGTGTGTCTGTGTATAGGTCTGAGGTTAGTACTCTTCACTTGATTCACTGAGGCAGGGCTCTCATTGAACCTGAGTTTTGTTAAGACAGCTTTCACCAGACACATCCCCACCACCTGATTCCTCCAAAGTGCTGGGATTACAGATGGACTGTCATGCCAATATGCTTTTTTATATGGGTGCTAAGGATCCAAACTATGGTCCTCATGCTTGTATGGCAAGTTCTTTATCCACTGAACCATCCTTAGCCTTTCCTTTGTGTTTTGTCTGGAGATAAAGGCTGGCCCCAAATTCCAAGACTCAGATGAGTTCCTTGTCTCAGACCTTAAATACCTGGCATAAGAATATACCATCATATCTCAGCTTTGATTTTCATTTTTTTTTTCTTTTCTTTTTTTCCTGGCTGTCCTGAAACATACTCTGTAGACCAGGCTGGCCTCCAACTCAGATATCCACCTACCTCTGCCTCCCAGTGCTGGCATCAAAGGTATACTCTATCACTGCCTGGCTCAGCTTTCATTTTTTAATTTGCAAAATAATTTGTACGGTTACTGTGAATATGACAACATATGTGGTGTGGTCTGAATATGTACTGTCTTCTATATATGCATGATTTGAACACTAGAGCTGTTTTGGGAAGTTCTGAAAATGTAGGAAGTGGGCTAAGCTGGAATAAGCAGTTTCCTGAGGGGCCCTTGGGACTGTGGTATTCCTGGAGCTGTTTCCTATCCTACTTCCTATTGAACTACTAGCGTCCCTCTGACAAGGTGTTAACTGCTCTGCCTAACTACATCCTCCCTGCTAGGACATACACAAGTCTTTCAGTCTGTGAGCCAAAATGCACCCACCTTTACGTAGCTTCTTATTAGGTATTTTGGTCATAAGGACAAAAAGTAACATTAATCATATGTAAAAATCCATAAATGATTTCTTGGTTTGTTACCGTAAACTATCTTCAGGATAGCGTTGTCCTACTGCTTCTTGGAGCTGCACATTAAGAAAAGACACATTCTGCCAGGTTTCCTTTTCTCTTATTTTATCAAAAATTGAAGTATAGAAGTCATACATGGTGTCTCCACCTTCCATTAAGAAAAAATTCCTCATGGCCTGCAAGTACTCCACCAGCCTTGAAAAAGAGAGAAGACCACTGATAAGCGGATATTAGCCCAGAAACTTGGAATATCCAAGACACATTATGGAAAACAGAAGAAAATCAAGAAGGATGAACATTTGTGGATACTTCA
>NC_034590.1:27927833-27934873 GCF_900095145.1 Mus pahari | reverse complement strand
AAAAAAAAAAAAAAAAAAAAAAAAAAAAAAAAAAAAAAGAAAAAAAAAAAAAAAGAAAAAGAGAGAAGACAAGCAAGGGAACACATCTTATGCCTGTACTGTGGGACTCTAGCCAAACCCCAGGCTTATACACCAACAGTCACTTGTCAGATACACGTGTGTAAAACATTCACTGAAGTTAGAAATATTCATTCTGCTCAAAACTCTGGCAAATCACAAAAATTCAACAAAATTAATTAAAATTCCACCATATAAATAGTTAGTTATTACATGGAATATTTCATTTCAGTTTTCTGCTGAGCATTAAGGAAAAGACAGATTCTACCATATTAAATATCCTACTTATTAAGCTCTGTATTTAACCTAATATGCTGGTTAGTTCTTCACAACTTGACACACCTTGGGTCATCCTAGAATAGGAAGCCTCAGTTAGGAAAGCCCTCCATCAGACTGGCCTGTAGACAAGTCTATGAGGGTATTTTTTTGATTCATAATTGATAAGGAGGACCCAGTCCACTGTACATGATGCCACCTCTGTCTGGGCTGGTGGTCCTGGGTTAGATAAGAAAGTAGGCTGAGCAAGCCAAGGAGAGCAAGCCAAGGAAGTATTTCTCTCTGCTCTCTGCTTCAGCTCTTGCCTCCATGTTCCTCCATTGGTTTCCATCAAGGATGAAATGTGAGCTGTAAGCCAAATATATCCTTTCCTTCTAAGCTGCTTCTGGTCAGTGTTTTATCATAGCAAACTAGCACCCTTAACTCTACGAACTTTACGGAGCCTATGCGTGGACATGAGTAAGTGGGAGGTGGACCTGGTTATCTATTATCACGTAGCTGATATTGTTCTGAGAGCACACTGTGCACGTTCTGAGCGTTTCTTTCTTTTGGTATGTCTTTTGACACAGACCCTCAGATAATTAAAGTTATAATATACTTAAATCTTGACTATTAATTGATCTTTTTTTGTTTGTTTGTTTTTCAAGACAGGGTTTCTCGGTGCAGCCCTGGCTGTCCTTGAACTCAGAAATCCGCCTGCCTCTGCTCCCAAGTGCTGGGATAAAAGGTGTGCGCCAACTGCCTGGCTAACTTATCTTTTCAAAAGAAGATTGTCAACAAATACATATCCATTTTCTAATTAAAGTTTGCTTGGAATATAGACTTCAAAAATTATCTTACAGAAGGTTCTACACTTGACTTTTAGTACCCAAAATAGACACAA
The DNA here is from genome assembly GCF_900095145.1 of Mus pahari. NCBI lineage: Eukaryota > Metazoa > Chordata > Mammalia > Rodentia > Muridae > Mus > Mus pahari. The sequence goes on along the minus strand of NC_034590.1, from coordinate 27,933,657 downwards.
TCAAAAAAGAATGAAAGAAAAAGAAAAGAAAGGAAAAGGAAAAGGAGGGGAAAAGAATCCACTGGTTATTAACAACTTATTACTTCCACAGCTAAATTGCCCTTTTCTTTCTTCTTCTTAATTAACTAATTGATTTATTTTTACCTGAAATCTCTCTTTAAGGTTTGCATGAGATTTCCACAGCAATGCAGATACTGTTTATCAATGTGAGGGTAGAGGCAAGACCTCAGTGTTAATTCAAAAGTCTGGCAGGTCACAGACTCTGATGATCTATCCACGCATATGTCACCACCAGCAAACTTTTCATGAAAGTCGCTCTGCTCCAAATACAACCTTCAATATTAAAATGTGAGTGAGTCTTCATTTTTATGAGCTGATGACAATTCTAATAAACCAAAACCTAGACTCCCATTTTTACCTTTAGTTTCAGATTATCAATCATTACAGAAAGAAACCTTTTCCCCAGAACATCCTTTCTAGATCATTGCTGCCATTAGAGTCAGTGTGTTGGAATTAGTCCTTCATTACTGCTATACATGGTGAGTGGTATTAATTAAGGGTGTTAATGGCTTATTCCACTGGAGTTAAGTTCCTCACAGAATTCTAAGCCCCAAACACATATAATAAATACAGAGGGAGGCAGTACAGAGCTTATTTGTACTAGCATATTCTAAGTGAGCAATAATATTCCTAGGGGTTGCTAGGGTACAAGAGAGATGTCAGCTGAGTCATCTCTGTTTGCTTTTGTAAACATGAACAAAACTATGCACTGGACATAGGTGAACACAACATCTTGTAGTCCATCTGTTAGAAAGAAAAAGGGTTTTGTTTTTAAGGAGGGAAAGATCTACCTGGCAGAAACAAACTACAAAGCATGACAGAGACATTGCTAGCTCAGCCACTGAAATATGGTGTGTATGTTATCACCTCGCAAAGTTGATGGCCAGCAGTGGGTCATGAATATCATCTAGCTCAAGATGCCTTTCAGCAATGGACTGCATCTTTATAAGGTTCTCTTTGGTTGTTTGCTCTTCATTAAGAATGTGTGGAGCAGAATCTTCTCCATGTTGAAGACGTAACTGTATAGATTCCAGAAAGAGGGTATATAAGCTTTTTCTTTCTGCATCTGAAATACAAATATACAGGATGAATTCTGTTCCCCAAACTAGTTTCAGTAAGTTTCACAGGCTGGAGAGAGAGAGAAGCAGCGAAGTATTCTCCCTGCTCTTCCAAAGGATCAGAGTTTGGTTCCCAGCGCCTACATTAGAAAACTCACAACTGCCTGTAAACTTCAGCTGCAGAGGATCTAATGTCTTCTTCTGGTCTCCATCATCATCCTTACCTGTGGCATATACTCACACAGACATAATATATTTTAAAAAGGTTGATGAGGTTGGGGTGGAGAGGAGATGACGCAGCACCTAAGAAGGCATACTGTCTCTGCAGAGAACCTTAATTTGGTTTTTGGCACCCACTTCAAGTGGCCCACAACTGCAAGTTAACTCCAGCTTTGAGAAATCAAATGCTGAGCTGGAGAGATGGTTCAGCAGTTAAGAGCACTGGATGCTCTTCCAGAGGTCCTGCATTCAATTCCCAGCAATGACAGGGTGGCTCACAACCATCTATAATGAGGTCTGATACCTTCTTCTGACACGCAAGTGTACATGCAGATAGAGCACTCATATACATAAAATAAATAAATAAGTATTTTTTTTTTTTTAAAAAAGGGAAAGAAGTCCAATGCTCTCCAATGCCCTCTCTGGCCTTCATAGGCATACACATACACAGATGACATACAAAATACAGACACACAGGCACCCCCCCACGTGTGCATGTGTAAATAAAAATGTTAAGAATGAATTTCATCTTTATAGAGGTTGATAAGTTTTTTATTATCTATGAAGACCTATCACTGTTTTTATCTTCATAGTACATCAAAACCGCCTTTTATTCTCGTTAAATGGAACATTTCCGATTAATTATCATGCTATATAGGCTAATTTTATCATGAACAGAATAATCTTTGAAGCAGTGTACTTAAAGTTAAGTTACTACCATACTGAGTAAGACTTACAGGAGTCAATCTCATTGGAAAAGACACCATCAACACTGGCCCATTATAGTTTGTCTACACAGTGAGCTTTAGGACTATGGCTATGTAGAGAGATGCTGTCTCAAAAAACCAAAGCAAGCAAACAAGAAGCACAGTGATAATTTCTACTGACACAAACGGCTGTGGCCACTCTATTTGAGGATGACAAGAGTGAATAGAAAAGCTAAGGCAGGCCAGAGAAGTCATGCAAAGAAGAAGCAGGCTGCTACCTCTGGCTGCTGCCTGACACGCAGGGCCCTCTGCACGGTTGAGGTTCTTCAGCAGCTGCATTGACTTGCCAGCCATTATGATCTGCTTTAGGACAGGCTTCAGGAAAGACACCATGGTGTGCTGTCTGCTCGAGGGCCCCTGGTCACTGCCAGAGCTGGCGCTGGCACTGTCACTCACTTTGTCTTCATTCTCTGTCTTCTCAGATACACTATATAGTGTGTATGTTGCATACCAGAAGTCTCTGTGATTTACTGGAACGTTTTTATTCCTAAGGAGATTCAAAAAAATTTTAGGTGTTAATTTCTTTTCCTTTAAAACAATAATATACTAGTTTTTAGTCTAGACTAGTGGTTCAGACATTCCATACCGTAGCAATATGAACAGCTAGTAAAATGATCTTCAATATGGAATAGTTTTTATCTATCCTCGGTTTAATGTACAAAGATAAGTACTCTCAATTTAATTAAAATTTAAGTGAAATATTTTCCTGAATTAGAGTTAAACTGAATATGAACTATTTTAGTTCCCTTTAGAAAAGTAGAAATAGTTTTCCATTCCAGCTTATAATTTTGTTCAGAAAAGTCAATTAACTAATGGGAAATTGTTGTAAATGGATTAACATTTTTCTTTATTTGCCTTATTAAATATATTAAGAGAAAATATGTAGCTTATTCTATACTATTGTCATATCTGATAACTTACAGTGAAAGTAGGTTATAACATGTGATTCCATCTTGGTTCATCTCATAGAAAGCATTTAAATACCATTCAAAAATATAAATTGTTATGAAAAGATGTGAACTGCCATAAAACTCAAGATATCTTTAAAGATTTTTTTTTTTTTAATGTACATGAGTACACTGTCGCTGTCTTCAGACACACCAGAAGAGAGCATCAGATCCCATTATAGGTAGTTGAGAGCCACCATGTGGTTGCTGGGAATTGAACTCAGGACCTCTGAAAGAATGGTCAGTGCTCTTAACCGTTTAGCCATCTCTCCAGTCCTCAAGGATATTTTTAACTGGTTGAGACCTGGCATCTTCTTATGAAGAAACAGTAGGACATGCCTGTGCTATCAGCAACCCACCCTCTCAGTTACATGTACAACTTACTAAGATTTTGGGTTGATGTGGTGTCAAGTAAACGCCAGCATTCAGCATCCCCTGAACTCTATGCAAAGTCTCACCTCTGTATGATAAACTCCTTTGCACCATCCCATAGGTGTCCATGGACGATCCATTCATCTACAGTCTGTAGGTAGGGCCTCACTGTTTCCACCCAGAGAGAGAACAGGAGGGAGACCTAAGGATGAGACCTTGCCTGGTTAGTCTTTAGAGCTCCTCTCACTAGGAAAAGATCTAGTTTTGACATTTCAAAACGCCTTGAAAAAGTGATTGTATTCCTATACATTTTGAAACAAAGAAGCTGAAGTTCTCAAAATGTAAACTGCAAGATCTTTAGTTGGAAATCCATCTAAATATGGGATAAATATAACATTCATCATTTGCCCTCTTGCACTGATTTGTTTTTTGTTAGCTTGACACAAGTTAGAGTCATCTGGAAAGAGGGGACCTCAGCTGAGAAAATTTGTGAGCAGACTGGCCTGCAGGCAAGTCTGTGGGGTATTTTCTGGATTAATGATTGATGTGGAGGCCCAGTCTATTAATGGTGGTAGTACCACTCTTAGGCAGTTGGTCCTGTGTTATAAAAAGAAAACTGAGCGAGCCACGAGGAGCTCCTGCCTCTGCTGACTTTCTGCCCTGGATCCCTTGGATGATGTACTATAGAACATGAATGTATAAGCCAAACCCTTTCCCTCCAAGTTTCCTTCTGTCCTGGTGTTTCTCACAGCAAGAGAAAGCAATTTAACACAGGAATTGTACCAGAGAGTAGACTATTGGTGTGTGTGGCCTGACTGTGATGTTTTGGGGAAGACTGTGGAAGGACTTTGGAACATTGGTATGAAAAAGTCACTGAGGGGGCTGGTAAGATGGCTCAGCACTTAAGAGCACTGACTGCTCTTCCAGAGGTCATGAGTTCAAATCCCAGCAACCACATGGTGGCTCACAACCATTCTTAATGAGAAACACCACCACCACCAACAACAACAAAAACACCTATGGGTCAGATTGAGCGGGGTCGGAGAGAAAGGGAAGGGGGGGGGAAAGGGAAAAAAGATTTAGCAAAGCTTTAGAGGGGGCTGCAACCCTGTAGGTGGAACAATATGAACTAACCAGTACCCCCAGAGCTTGTGTCTCTAGCTGCATATGTAGCAGAAGATGGCCTAGTCGGCCATTATTGGGAAGAAAGGCCCCTTGGTCTTGCAAACTTTATATGACCCAGCACAGGGGAACACCAGGGCCAAGAAGTGGGAGTGGGTGGATAGGGGAGCAGGGCAAGGGGACATTCAGGATAGCATTTGAAATGTAAATGAAGAAAATATCTAATAAAAAATTGAAAAAAAAAAAGATTTGGGAAGCTGAGGCAGATGAATCGCTTCCAGTTTATGAATATGCTAAAAAAAGTCACTCAGTACTTATGAATTTAATGAGATGTATAGGAGCTTGGCAGGGAAGAATGCTAGGAGAGGAAGTGGGGAGGGGATAGGGAGTTTGTGGAGGGGAAACTGGGAAGGGGGATAACATCTGAAATGTAAATAAACAAAACAACCAATAAAAATGAAAAAAAAAAGAGAAAAAGAATGCGAAGAGAAATGCAGATGATGGCAACTTGGCTTGTGGAGACTTAGCAGGAAGTTTGAGATTCCTTCTAAGACTCTATTGGGGACATTCACACATATATGGAAACTAAGAATCTGTGGTTTCTAGTCAGCTGGGACTGAAGAATCAACTGAGATCAGCATCCCAGAGTCAAAATCTTCAGGTAGTATTTCCTCAGGGTAAGAACACAGAAGCTGTGGCCCAGAGAGGGCCAAGGCTGCATCTCATGGTGGCAGATGACCTTGTGGCACATGCCATGTAGAAGAGGATATGGCAAACAAGAGTTTTCTGGAGATGACCCACCATCTTGCATGGCTGCAATGGGTGAGCTCTGAGAGGCACAGCCCCAGACACTTTGACTCAGAATTGCTTCTCACTGCTGATTTGCCTTTCTTGCCATTATAACAGCCTAATGATCAGCTCACCCTATTGGGCAGATTTCCTGCAGATCAATATTAAGATGTATTTCATATAAAAATGCTGTATAGATCTATTAATGACTTTATAGAATTCCTGATTTGAGTCAAATAATTTTAGGAAGGAAATTTAAGGAGATGGTTTTGTTTTGCCAAAAAGATGTAATAAAGGTAGAATCAAGAATAGAAAGTGCCTCTTCCTCATAAGGAAGTAAGCAAAGGCTGCATAATGAGTAAAATGTGCCTTTATAAAATTAAGATAGCCGGGCGGTGGTGGCACATGCCTTTAATCCCAGCACTTGGGAGGCAGAGGCAGGCGGATTTCTGAGTTCGAGGCCAGCCTGGTCTACAGAGTGAGTTCCAGG
>NC_034590.1:27921174-27927243 GCF_900095145.1 Mus pahari | reverse complement strand
AGAGAGAGAGAGAGAGAGAGAGAGAGAGAGAGAGAGAGAGAGAGAGAGAGAGAGAGAAAATATGCACGACTTTCTCTTTATCCTTTTCTTTCTCACTGGCCACTTAAGAGTTAAGAATGGACAAGAAGCCTGGCCCGATACTTAAGCTTTGCTGTGGTCAGCACTATTAGTGGTAGTACTGTAAATCCCCTTCGGGATTTGGGGGTGGGGTTGGGGAGCGGGTGGCATGCGGGGGCACAGGAGCCAGTTACTCTCAGCACAGACCCCAATTGCAGATGCCACATCTTGCCTTCCTCAGTATACCTGGATATAGATCTGGCTTTTGACAGACAAACTTGGTCATGTGTAAGTGTCTCTCATGGGGTACTGGTTTTAAAGGCGTGAAGACAAAACAGAGAGTAGCTGAGGCTTGCACCATAAGAAGCAAGGAGAGGCCATTGGTAATAGTAGTCTCAGTTGCAGTGGAGGCCCTGGATTTGACTGGGTCATGGAGAGAGGAGGCGGCTTGACACTTTTTGGCAGAACCAGACTCCCTATAGGGAAGCAGAAGGCTACTGGTGAAGTGCAACCTGTGGGAACTCCAGCACTGAGATTCCAGCACTGGGACAACTGCTAAGCACAGTACCATCTGTGGAGCGAAGCTCACGTGAACCTACAAGGTGAGCTATGTGTGCTTTAAACGGCAAAACCCAGGAGGCAGAGATGCCTAAGCTCTTTGGAGCCCCCAAATTCTAACTGGATCCCAGATTATACTATTAAGAGTTTCAGAGACAGGCCCAAAGAGGGATCCAGTTCAAGGGGAGGTCCCAAGGTCTGACACTATTACTGAGGCTATGAAATGCTCACAAAAAGTGATCTATCATGTCTGCTCTCCAAAAGCCCCAACAAGCAGCTGAAAGAGTCAGAGGCAGATAGTTGCACCCAACCAATGGACAGAAGCAGCTGACCCCTGTTGTTAAATTAGGGAAGGCTGAAAGAAGCTGAAGAGGAGGTCGACCCTGTAGGAGGACCAGCAGTCTCAATTAATCTGAACCTCTCTCAAACAGTGGACTACCAAACAGGCAGCATACACCAGCTGACATGAGGCCCCCAACACACAGACAGTAGAGGACTGCCAGGTCTGTGTTCATTCAGAGATGAAGCACCTAACCCTCAAGAGACTGGGAGTTTAGAGGTGGGGTAGGGGGTGGGGAGGAGGTGTGGGATGTGGAGCAGTCAGATGGTGGATGGAGAGGGGCGGGGAATGGAATATGGAGTGTAAAGAATGAATTACAAATAAAATTAAATAAAAAAAAAAAGTTTGATTTTGCTTTGCTCATATTATGCTGGTGCCCTGACTCCTCCCTCTTAGAGTAAGATATAACTTATTTTGAGCATACAGGAGGACGTGATAGTTAGCTTTTGGATTTTAGAGACACTTTATGTTTTAAAGAGACTGAACTTTTGAAGTTACACTGTTTTATGTTGTAATGATAAGGTCTTACTGACGTATTTGTGTGTCAAATGGGTAAGGGGTCAACTGTGCTGGTTAGCTTTTGTCAACCTGACATAGCTAGGGTCATCTAGGAAGAGGGAACCTCAGTTAAGAAGATGCTTCCATCAGATTGCCCATAAGCAAGTCTGTGGGACATTTGATTAATGACTGCTGTGGAAGGTTTCAGCCCCTCTGGGTGATGTCACCCCAGGCAAGTGGCCTTAGGTTGTTTTATAAAGTAAGCTGAGCAAGCCACAAAGAATACAACAGTAAGCAGCCTCCCTCCATGCTGTCTGTTTCAGTTCCTGCCGTTAGGTTCCTGCCTTCAATTCCTACTTTAGTTTCCCTCAATGATGGACTTGTAAGTTCAAGGGTTTACGTTTAAGCCTAACAATCCCCTTTTCCCTCTAGGTGCTTTTGGTCAAGGTATTTACCAGCAACTGAAAGCAAACGCAAACTAAGACATCTCCTTGAAGGAAGATCAGATTTTGAAGCTGACACGGCCACGGCAGAGGCAAATGGCTGCGCTATCTACACAGTGCCATTGTAAGACGTCAACCAAGAATGAGAAAATGGGGCTGGCTACTGGGCTTAGTGGAGACACTGCTGCCAAGCCTGATCTCCTGACTTTGACCCTACCAAGTTCTTCAAGTCCTCCAACCCCCACAGGCCATGCTGTGGCACACGCGTCCCCACCCCTACTCCTAAGTAAGTAAGAAAGAATGAGAGGATTATTTTATTCTCCTCTGGCTACTAATAGGAAAAATACTGAATAAATGAAAAAGTCAAATTCCTTTATGTACTGAACTTCAACATTAAAATGGAAAGAAGACAAGAGTCCTACCAACCACTGGAACAAACCAGGATCTTTCCAACCAGCCTCTAATTGGATTTGTACTTATAAAAAAAAATATGGAAAAAGTATGTATCACAATTTGATCACCCTAGTCTCATATTTTTGAGAGGATCTTCCCATGTAGCCCAGTATCACCTCAAACTCATGACCCTCTTCTCTCAGCCTTCTGACTTGACATGTTCACAACTATCTTAGCCACTTAATATGTAAGTTCAGTAGCATTAAATACATTTATACTGAAAATTTCCCACTCCTAGCTCATAGAAGCCTGTTACACACTGTGACCACTTTAGACACTCCATGTCATAGACTTGTAATCTCTTTCCTTTTTAAAAAGGGTCTATGTAGCCCATTCTACATGGGCTATACTTTCTCATATAGACTAGGCTGGCCTTCAACCCAAAAGACCTGCCTACTACTGCCTCCAGAGTACAGGGATAAAAGGTGTGCACCACCATTCCTGGCTGTTTTATATAAAGTTTTGGGGTTTTTTTTTTTTTTTTTAAAATAATTATCTATGTAAGTCACATAGGTATTTTTCACTTCTTGCTTTTCTTTTGCTTCATCCTCCTGGCTCTTTTGGTACTTAAAGCCAGTAAGCCAGCCATACATCTGGAAGCTGTGAAACTTTGAACAACTGCCTGGCATACCATGACTTAAACATCATTTAACAAGGAATTATACAGGTTCTATCTTTCATCGTGCACTTTAGTTCACCCAGAAGTTCAACATACAGTTTGTTCAGAGGCTTCTCCAACATTGTCATATTCAAGAATGGCCTTGTACAGGGTGTTCAGCAGGTGAGATGCCCGGACGACATTGCGAGTATCAGGTGGAACTTCTGCCACTCCAGTACTAAACACTTTGTCCAGGACCTTTAGCTGCGCCAATCGAGGTGCCAACTTGTTCACCACTATTGCAAGTGTTATCGTTGTATCTGTTAAGTATCAACAAATCAAACCAAATAGCAAGAAAAGACATCTGTGACCAACATATAATACTGATGCTAACAATGCTTTTTCTTTGACATTTGGAAAGGCATAGCCAGATGGAGGGTGGTAGGTTTTAATATCCCATCTTTTTAAAAAAGATTTATTTATTTATTATATATGCAGTGGTCTGCCTGTATGCATGCCTGTAGATCAGAAGAGGGCATCAGATCTCATAGATGGTTATAAGCCACCATGTAGTTGCTGGGAATTGAACTTAAGACCTCTAGAAGAGCAGCAAATGCTCTTAAACTCTGAGCAATCTCTCCAGCCCCTTAATATCATATCTTCTTCTTTTTTTAAAAGAAAAAGATTTATTTATTTACTATATGTATGTACACTGTAGCTGTCTCCAGAAGAGGGAGTCAGATCTCCTTACAGATGGTTGTGAGCCACCATGTGGTTGCTGGGATTTGAACTCAGGACCTTCAGAAGAGCAGCTGGGTGCTCTTACCTGCTGAGCCATCTCACCAGCCCTTAATATCATATCTTAATACCATTATCCTTAATATCATATTTTCCTTAAAGAAGGAATTTCCATAAGTCAGGGAGAAAAAGGTAACTCAGACAAAAATAATGTATATGGGAACAGACATATATCAGAAAAGAAAGACAGGGCTGGTGAGATGGCTCAGTGGGTAAGAGCACCCGACTGCTCCTCCGAAGGTCTGGAGTTCAAATCCCAGCAACCACATGGTGGCTCATAACCATCTGTAACAAGATCTGATGCCCTCTTCTGGAGTGTCTGAAGACAGCTACAGTGTACCTACATATAATAAATAAATAAATCTTTAAAAAAAAAAAAAAAGAAAAGAAAAGAAAGACAAATGGTCTTTAATGTAATAGAAGGGCACTAAACTTCATGTAAAGAACATAAACTAAAACTATACACGGTAAAGCTACAAAGAGGTGGCTCAACCAAGTTCTCAAATGGCAGTGACACAGCTCCTTATCCTAAACATCAATGTTAGTTGTATAGTTCTATACACGTGGTAAAGTGGCAGACTGCAAGGATGCTACGCCTTCCCACACTGCTGGACCTGTAGTCTGGCTAATCCACTGCAGTGACATGGCAGTCTCCTAGCTGATTCTATGTTATAGTTATGGAAACAAGCAAGCATGGGTATTCTTTGTGCTACTCTGTCCTTAATTAAACAAAATTAATTAACAAAACAGAAAATTACAGGTGGAAAAACAAAAAAAAAACCACACACACGTTGACCATTTTACACCTGTCATATTTGTAAAGAACAAAAGTTTAATAATATATAACAAGACCCTGCTGGCAAGAGCATAAACTTATCTATATTTTCTTGTAGAGAAATACAGAAAAATCTCGCAAAAGTCACATGCTATCACATAAAGTCTTTGATGTTTCAGTTCCATTCTGCATGTGTGTAACTGCTGCAATGTCTAAGAGGTAACCACCGCAGGTACTGCTAATAGTAGAGTGGGAAAGTCCCAACATCCACCACTGAGAACTGGGGATGGCATGAGGAAAACAGTTTCCTGTAGGAGTGAGGGAGCACTGTCTAAAAGCATGTGCAGAAGCTGCCTGTCTTGGGAGGGAGGGGAACTGAAACAGGAAAAGTGATCCCTGTAAGCTGTTCAGTAATTCTTGGATTTTTAGAGACAAATGACTTAAAAATAAAAATTTAAGGTAGCTTCAAAATTATTTAACATTTTTATTACATTTGCTTATTTGTGTGCATGTGTGTACTGGGGGAAGGTAGGTGTGTGTGTGCCACAGTGCACATGTGGAAGTAGAGGATAACTTGAAAGAACTGGTTTTCTTCTCTATTATGCTAGTCCTACAGATTAAACTCAGTCTGCAAGGCTGGGTGGCAAGTGTCTTTATCTGTTGTGCTATCTCTCCAGCCCTAAAATCACTTTAAAAATGAATATATTTATAAGAATTACTTATTTGCCATGTAATCTTTAAATGTTTTATCAATAACCAAGTAACTTTAAAAATATTCAAAGTGAGTTAGGTGGCTTATGAATTAAAAAAAAGAAAAAAAGGTGACCTACCACCACTGATGACACACTTCTCAATCTCTGTAAGCTCCTCCTTGAAGTTAATGAAGTATTTGTAGAGGGCCCACATGAAGGCCTGGTAGGTTCTAAAGGGAGCGTCAGGTTGCTTCTTAGGTATGGGGCCATTTCCTGGTGGTGGGCTTTCAGAGCTGTGCCCCATGACTTCATCAATGAACTCCTGGAGCCGAAACACAGCCTGGCCATACGCTGCTATTTGTTCCAGCACAGATCGTAAGCAGCTCTACAACACAAGTCAAGTGTAAGTATTCAAAGCTACCTTCCACACATGTTCAACTGTAAAGAAACCGTGTGACATGTGACAAAGGAACATAATGAGTTTAGTTCATATTTAAAAGAAACAGTAACAATCAGTTCCTACACACTACAGAATTACAGCTTATAATTGACCAACAAAACCAGAAAGTACAGAAAAAATCATTACAGTATCCAGCTTTCTCAATATAGAATATAAGAAAAAAGAAAATTAAATAAAGATTAAATGTCACGGCCGGGTGGTGGTGGCACACGCCTTTAATTCCATCACTTGGGAGGTAGAGGCAGGCAGATTTCTTAGTTCGAGGCCAGCCTGGTCTACAAAGTGAGTTCCAGGGCAGCCAGGGCTACCCAGAGAAACCCTGTCTCAAAAAACCAAAACCAGCTGGGCGTGGTGGCGCATGCCTTTTAATCCCAGCACTCGGGAGGCAGAGGCAGGT
>NC_034590.1:27893301-27920308 GCF_900095145.1 Mus pahari | reverse complement strand
GGATTTCTGAGTTCAAGGCCAGCCTGGTCTACGGAGTGAGTTCCAGGACAGCCAAGGCTACACAGAGAAACCCTGTCTCGAAACCCCCCCCCCCAAAAAAAAAGACTCAATATATTTATTTCACTATCATTTATAAGTTCAATCACCACCCCCATACACACACATAGACAGACACAACCGCTAAATTCCTTAAGATACAAAAATACCCCTGCATGTTTAAAACTGTAAGAATGTTGATAGAATATAGACCCAGGGGCTCATTAGAGGCTGCAACAGACTCACAGTGTTGGGTTCAAGCACAGACAACTCTCACGGACACATTTCAAGTGCAAGTCAACAGCAAACCTTGCTTTAAATTCAGATATTCAAAAATGATGGTCTAACTCAATCCCAAATTATTTAAAATAGGAAAGAATATATCAAAATTACACAGTCTCACAGTGAAATCTGAAGTCTGAAATTCATCCCTAAGGCCTGTTTCTAGCCTCCAAGTAGAATGAACTTCCTGAGTATACTCCTTAAACACAGAACAAACCAATTTTACTTCTCAATAGTACAACCTCCCAGGCTGATGCACCTTACCATAGGGTTTCCCGAATGACCTGTGTCTCAGTAACCACCACCCTGTCATCTGGAACATACAGCGGGTCACTGCTGTAAAGGTGTTGATCCCTATTAAAGAGCAAACATCAAACGTCAACAGAAAAGTTTTAAGTAAAATTACTTGCCTCAACGAACATATGCAACCTTATACTCAGCAATTAACAAATAAACACAATAAATGCCTTGAGTTCACTCTATATTCGTTTTTCAGATTCACTGAAATCTTTTTAGTGAAGCATGTTCAGAATAATTACAATTGTTTTATCATTCAATCAATTGCTTAAAACTATGCAGTTTTTAAAAAAATTGGTGTATTTTTATAGTAAGTGCACTAAAATGGAAATTAGATACAGCTAGCATACACCAATCTACTTAAATGGAAGATAAACATAGTACCATTAGTAATTTCATGATATTAAAATTAATTAGAAATTACCCAAGGGAGGTAAGGCTTAGCTCAGCAAAACAGTGCTGTCTAATGTGTCTAAGACCTTCAATTCATCCCCAGCACGATGTTATGTGCACTCTTGCATACATTCCACTACACTTGTTTAAAACTAACAAGTTTACAATTCAAGACTTGATTTAAATCACAAATCAAAGTTATATTCTTAACCATCAAAATTTGTTCTGTCATTATATTAAACAAGAAGTTTAGCTTACCAGACAGCAGCTAAATTGGAGTGCAAATGTGCACTGTGTGGAATTCGGAAGCGCCTGGTTGTCCAGTACTGATGGACTACATGCTGTTCCAGCCAGCTCCGGCTATCTGGCTCATCTGTCACAAAAAGTGGAATACGTTTCAAATTTTATAGTGACTAGGCACTTTCATCTGACAAGGTACTTTCATCTCCTCCTGACTCAAAGTGTAGCTCCCTTGGGATGAAACCCTGTCTATGAGGGCCCTCCCATGGCCACAGTGTAGTCTGTGAGAGGGCTGACCTAGATTTGCTCAAGTTGTCACAAAGATAGAAGGTCTAAGAATTAGAAGGACCAGGTGGTGCACTGCATGCCTTTAATGCCAGCACTTGAAAGACAGAAGTAGGAGGATCTCTGAGTTTAAGGTCAGTCTGCTCTACTGAGTTCCAGGGTAGCCAAGACTACACAGAGAAACCTTGTCTTGAAAAACCAAAAGAATTAGAAGGAGGGGATAAAACTATGACTGCCCACAAATTAATACTAATCACTTACATAAAAAACCCAAAAAACCCAACAAACTTCCAAATTTACAATGAAGATTCACCAAGCATGCCCAACATAGACAAACCATAGAAACCAACAGTGTTCTTCTACACCTATGTAAACAAAGTAAAACAAATTGCTCAAGACTCAAAACAACAAAAATGCTGACAGACACAAAAACCACTAGATGAATACTTGACAATATAAAAGAGAACATGACCAATGAACAACTCACAAATCTTAATAGGATTGGGGGTATGCTCAATGGCAGAGAATTTAACTAGCCGTATGTTTACTGCCAAGTAAAGTCTAACATAATTCAAGATGATTAGAAAAAAAACGGAGGTATTGTCAGCTTCCCCAAGTTAAAACTATAAATTTACTAAAACCCTAACTAAAAATCCAGCTGGAATTATTTGTCAAAATGCTTCTAAAATGTCCATAGGAGAGTCCAGGTTCACAAAGAGATAAGGCAATTTTGAAAAGCAGTGAAGGATAGGATATGTATTCTATACATTAAGACAGAAAACCACAAGCTACAAAAACATCAAGTCTGTCCCTGGGTAGACAAACACTAAAGTGGCAGAAGAGCTGTAATAAAGTTCAAAGGAGAACCTGATGCAGAATCAAGACAAAACCATCAAACAATGATGTTGCTAGGCAAATGTCTCATGAGATGGTAGAAAAATACACTGGCCTCTTTAGTCTCATGGCAAATAAAAAAAGCAGACTTTGGAGACATCTAATGATCAAATGTGATCCTATCCAGAGTCTAGTCAGGTAAGTGTAGCCTTCATCTCTCATTAAGGAAAGCTCTCTTTGCAACAGATGAAGACAAATACAGAAAAAGACAACCAACCAAAATGCACATTTGTAGAGCCCAGTCCCAACTGATGCATCTTCAAGGCTCAGAGACCACTGCAGGAGAGGAAGCAGAAAGGCTGCAGAAAAACAGGGAGTTTGCTTTGCGGTTCTGCCTCCTAGGAAAGTCAGTAAATCCCCTCATAAAGTCTCACCAACACGGCTGTCTGAACATAATTTGAACAAGGACAACACCAACAGACATGTTAATGTGGATTTGAGAAAGTTCATTAGACCGCAACCCTACACAAAGAACTACAAGCAACCAAGGAATGCTGAGAGCTTGGGCAGGGGAGCCTTCCTCAGGACAGAACACACCAATTGGCTGTCCAATACCAAATGTAAATGGTCAGCTCTGAAGACATACATACAAGTTAGCACTATACAGTCTAAAGGAGTTGTATTCAAATATGAACAACAAAAAAGCCATCAACTGAAAACAGAACAAAGAGAGGAGGCATTTGGGAGGGCTTGGAGAAAGGAATGGGGTAAACGATACAATTATTTTAATACTCTAAAAAAATAAAAGAAAATAAGTTCCTCCCCAAATGCAACAATAATAAAACAAGCCCTCATAAAAATACAGGAAAATGTTGGTTTTAAGCAAAAATTTCAAGACCAAACATTGACCATCTGAAAAATTAAATATTTTAAATGTTTCTTTATGTGTTTGTAAGTGTGTAAATGTATGTGTGTGCCTGCAGTACCCAGAGAAGTTAGAAGAGGGTGCTGGGTCCTGTGGAGCTGGATTACAAGTGGTTCTGAGCAGCTCACCTGGAAGCTTGGAACTGACCTTTGGTCCTGGGAGAGCAGCAAGCTCTCTTAAGTGCTCTGCCACTTCTTCAGTGGCTCAAACTCACAGGTTTGATTGAAAAATATGAGGAACAGGGATTATTTTTGATTTAAACAAGATGATTAAAGCTATATGCAAAATGTTTAACTTAAGAACATCAGCAAAGAATGTAGCAGCGAAGGCAGTAGATACAAAACCAAATGAAGTGGGGCATGATGGTACACTTCTATAATCACAGCACTCAGGACTCAGAGGGAGGAGAATGGACTCAAAGAGACCCTGTCTAGAAACAACCCAAACTCCACTGGAACAAGTAAATGATGGCAATTATCAAGAAATACACAGAGGAGACAAGTCAGAAAATATGTGAAGTCTGTAAATAACCAGTTGTCAGCTAAGTGCAAACAGACAATTCCCTAGACTTAACTGAATACTTAGGAGATTATGGAGGCAAGAACTTATATCAAAGCCGGATTCTCACACAAATGCACATGGAGCAGGGAACTTGGGGTAGCAGAGGTAACTTGGGGCCTATCATCAAGGGAAAATGTGTTGGAAATACAAACTGCAAACTTCAGACTTCAATAACAGTTTAAGAACAGAGGAAGAGACGTTCCTATACTAATGGACAGATCTTAGGAGCAAGTTCTAAGGAAAGGTAAGGAAACAAGATTTACATATAAATGCTAGTTAATGTAATTTAACATACCAGTTAGCACAATGTTTGCAATGCAGAACAATGACTGACATATAGATAGCAAATAAATTAGAACAAGTGTTTAAAACTCGCCGACAGGAAAGGGGTATTAAGCCTGGGATTTAGAAATAAAAGTGGATAAAATATGTATAATAGGATTTCTTTATCTATAATCTACTATTTTCTAAAATTTCTACCAATCCTAGTTGCTCACTGACAGATGAAAAGATGAGCATTCAAGTAAAAAACAAACTTTACAGTAAACTTTGTTTACTAACTTCAGAAAGGGTAATCCTTTTATAACAACAAAGAATGCATTTAGGACCAAGTTATCAGAACTATTATTGAAAAACTACATTTTAGGGCTGGAGAGACAACATTGGATGTTCTTGAAGAGAACCCAAGTGTGGGCCATCTACATGGTGGCTCACAACCATCTGTAACTCCAATTCTAGGGGATTTGATGTCCTCTCCTACCTCTGTGGGCACCAGGCTTGTACATGGTATAAAAAGAAACATAGCAGCCCCCTACACATAAAGTAGTACCAAAAATATTAGGATATTAGTCTGTGTTTCCTTTTTGAACTGACAGAAGGGATAAAAGCTAGAGTGCTCCTTCTTAGGTACACACTCAAGATCGATTAGCACACTGGTTCAACCTGTGGGTCACATCAGATACCCTGAATAGCAGATACTTCTATTATGGTTCATAACAGTAGCAAAATTACAGTTATGAAGTAATAATGAAACAATGTTATGGCTGTGGGTAACCACAGCCTGAGGAACCTGATTAAAGGGTTGCAGCATTACGAGTGCTGAGAACCACTGTACTGGAAATGTCAGAGCTCAGCAACATTTTCATCAATGCCATCAATCTTAAGCCTGTCACCTGAGACCTCTTGTGAGAAACCACCAGCACTGAACCATGTATAATACCTTCCCAGCAGACTTGAGGCCCCCCTTTCCTGTTGTGGTCTTGTTCTTCTAATGGGGTCCTGTCTACCTGTATCCCAGAGTCTTCTCTGCTCAAGGGCTGCTGTGCATCTTCATCATCACTGTCTTCAGACCAATTCTGATTTAAGGAGAAAAGAGATCTCTTGAGACTGTAACAACTGGAGTGACTTAGGCTTAAAAATGAAGAACATTTCTGAAGAGAAGCAAAAGCCTTCTTCATCTCATAAGTTTCTGCAAGTTTCTGATTTTAGGTGATAAAATCCCAGGACTGAAGATCTTAGTCTATGATGTCTACATGCATGGGAGTAGTGTAGATAAAGGCTAAGTGCAGGAAGGAGACCAAGACAGGGCAGAAATAGGTGACGAGGAAGGGCAGAGTGCAGACAGAAGTGTCTATGGGTCACGAAGAGTTAGAGAAAGCTAATTTGTTTCTAGTTTCAACTCAGCCAGTCTTACTTTTTGTGGTAAATATGTGAATTCAACTTTCTATGAATGAGAGTAGCAAGAGCTACTTCTGAATTGCCAAAGAATCCCACGTGTGTTATTGCTTTGAAGCAGTGAGTGAGAATAACACATGCTTTTTAATTTCCTTGACTAAAAGTACAATAGAAACTAAATATAATTAATCACTTAGTACATTTATTGCACTGACCTACTTAAAAATAATCATTTTGGGAAGGGGTATTGTAATTTGAAAAATTTCCCCTTTTTTTCCTATTTAAAACAACATCAAATAATTATAATATATTATTTAATATGTAAATTATATTGACATACACTGACTTAGCCCGGAATATTAATAAATCTTCCATAATGCATGTCATTAAAACATTAGTATCTTGCATTTTATTTAGAGTGTATATCTGCACACACACGAGTAGGCTCTTCCACAGCTCACATGCATAGATCAGAGGACAACTTGCAGGAGCTTCCTCTCACCATGCAAGTCAGGGGCTTGGTTTGCAGTGAGCACCGTCACCTGAGGAGCCAGACTCACTGGCTTAGTGAAGAGATTTCCTGTTAGATAGCATGTTCTATGGCAGAAGGACGCAATAGAACTATTGCTGCCATGTGGGCAAGTTCTTATATTTACATCAGCAAAACAACAGCCACTTACCGGAGTATCAATATTTGGACCAAGGCCAATTTCTTCACCTTCCATCAAGTACTTCCCCCAGTCAAAATCATCCTTCTTTTCTACAATTTAACAAAGGAACCTCAGTTTTATCATAAATATCTGGGAGAAAAAACTCAACTACGCTAAAACCCATAAAACTACAAATAAAAAACCCCACATAAAATTAAAAATACATTCAAGGAACTAAATTTGAAAACAGTGAGATTCTTGGGACTGGGAAGTAGCTGATGTTTGCCTAACATGCATGGAGCTGAAGGACAGCTGGGCAGTGGCTCACACTTGTAATCCTTGACTTTAAGGTAGTTCAAGGTCATCCTCACCTACATAGTGTGAAGTCAGCCTGGGGTGCATGAAAATGTCTTTAAAAAAAAAAAAGATCAAGCAAGCAAGAGACACTTAATAAATCTAAATTCCAACATATCTTTAACCATTTGAATTACTTCACCCTCAAGTGTTGAGTAATCTCTTCATAAAATAACAGTCTAACTTACAAAGCAAGATTTATATTTTAAATGAAATTCTGCAAACATCCTAAGCAAAAGAAATACTTTTGTTCTCTGTATAGCCTTGGCTGTGATTTTATAGCTTTTAATAAACATCCTGATGATTATATGTAATAAAATACATTTGCATCTGGTAACATACCCACTTCTTTCTCTCTCGGTGTTTCCACATAATTGCTGTTTGAAGGGGAATCAGACAGACATAGAAGGAGTGACAGTATGGAATAATGTGCATCTGTCTTTAAGACAAACAGAGAGAAGTAAATCAGCCTGAGGTTGGTGAGTGCTTCTGAAACCAGAGCTACGACAGTTGTTTACACACCTACTTTGCTTATTTTAGGAAACATGAGTTATCATAAAATAAATTGTAGTCTGTAAACTTCTTCCATAACTCAAACGTTCCCTATTTCTAACAAGCTTTAAGACATTTGACTGGGTTAAAGATTTTATTTCTATAGGAACTGTAATATAATTCTCTAGAACAAGATATTATGGCTAAAAGTGATGTTATTCTCCAGTAGCAATATGCATCCTGAAGATTAAACATATCTAACAGTTTGACTATTTGACTACAACCTCTATTAAGAATCACATTTACATTCAGCACAAATACTGCACATCTATAATTGCACAGAGTACAAATGTACCTGTTTGCTACACTCAGACAAGGCAAAGATATTATTGGCCTTTGTTTTTAAAGATTTACTTGTTATTTTATGCGTATGGGTATTTTGCTTCCATGTGTGTATATGCAACGAATGCATGCAGCACTCTGCTAGTTCCTTAGAACTGGACGGGTCAGTATTTTTTTTTTTTTTTTTAAATAAACCTAAAAGTCTTTTGATTGTCAAGACTTTTCAAGTTTCAATAGATCTTTATGACTCTCATAAACCAATCAAATCTATCTAATGAAAAGTACTATTTTTGCACATTAGCCTTTCTATGACTCAAATTTGAGTCTTCCTTGTTCATAGCACTGGTGTCTAAACTATAATGTTAGCTATGGAGAAAACAGTTAATGGAGATCCAAGGAACCAAAGCTTTGAACATTCTCTACAAGGGCTTGTTTTCATGGATGGCTTGCCAGCCAACTGCTGGTTAACAGTTCTTAGAATTTTTAACTGGTCAATAATAGGGAAAGCCTACGTCTAGAATCATACTGTCCTATTTTTTTTTAAAAAAAAAAAATGCATATTTTTTGAAGAATTATGGGCTTTTCTTTAGGAAATCTTGAACTTCAGTAAATGTAGCCAGGAAATGCTTTCAGGTATGTAGATGGTATGTCTTGGTATGTAGATGGCCTTGAACTTGCAACCCTCCCGTTCTCTGTTTCCTCACACTAAGACAACAGGTTTAAGATTCAAAGCTAACATTCACAAATAAGAGAAAGCATGCGATCTTTTTCCTTCTGGGTCTTGATGACCTCAGTCAGAATGATTGTGTCTAGCTCTTTTTGCTTGTGAATTTTCTAATCTCATTTTTCTTAAGGGCTGAATAATATTCCACGATATAAACATACTACGTTTGCATTATCCATTCATCAGATGTAGGACTAGTAGGCTGTTTTCACTTCCTGGCTATTATGAGAGTAATAAAGAATAGGATGAGCAGGAACCTCAATAGCAGGATATCTGTATCCTTTGGTTGTGTGCCCCAGAGTGATATAGCTCATCATGTGGTAGATTTGTAGTTTTTGAGACAGAAACTGCTCTCTGTCCACAACAGGGCAGTTGCACAAGGCCACATACCCATGACTACAGAGGCAGCACAAATGAAGACTTTATGCATCAGAATAAAAAAGGACACAAACTGGGTGAGTATGGAAGGAGGATGGGTCTGAGGAGTTGGAGTGTTGGTGAATATGGCCAAAATTCACTGTATGAAATTCTCAGACCCAATAAACACCACTACCAACAAAGTAGAACACACATGTGCACATATACAAACCCTCAGAGCACACAACAAATGATGTAATCTCCATTTAATTTTCACCAAGAATCACTTAACATTTTGAGAAATACATCATTAGGCAGCTTTGGCTGTGTTGTGTGAGAGAACCTTGTTGATTACACTTACAGAACCCTAAAGGCCTATCATGCATGTGCTTAGTTTCTGCTTTCTGTCCTATTCATCTCTTTCCTGACTGTAATCTATATGAGTTAATGATGATACCAGACCAAGAAGACACCAGTGCTAGGAATTCTTGTAGCAGATCACTGTACCTAAGGGTGGCCTTGGAGCCCCTGACATAATATAAAAGCACGTTTGGGATACAGCTGCTATCTGAGAAATTCAAGGTAACCGAACAGCGCTGATTTCCATAACCACTGAGCTGATTTCCGTACCTGTAGTAAATTCCAAGTGAGACAGCAAACAAGAGCACACTGCGTATGTCCTAACAAGCCTGAGGCAACAGTTACCTCATTCTCAAGGAGGCCCTGCTCCAGCCAGGGGATACTACTAAATAGAGCATTTATGAAGAGATAACACATTGATGATAATTATACAGCACAGAGAGACTACAAAAGCCCGGCAGTGAGCGGTGGTGATGCACACCTTTAATCCCAGCANTCTGGANGCAGAGGCAGGCGGATCTCTGAGTTTGAGGCCAGCTTGGTCTACAAGGTGGGTTCCGGGACAGTCAGAGCTTCACACAGAACTCTGTCTCAGAACAACAAAAGAGCAGCAACAGCAACAAGAGTGACTACAAATGGAGAGGTCACACGGAAGGCTTACCTTTATTTTCTCTGTGCTGGGAAGAGATGCATTTAGAAATTCCTTAGTTAATCTCTTCCAACTAGCAGCTTTGTTGAGATCAGAATGAATGGTGAATTTTTCATAAATTCTAAAATATTAAAACAAAATCAATTGGTACCTAAATAACTTACAAAAACACATCAATGAATACAGAAAGATAGACAAAGAATCAACATACCCTTCTAATGTTTTTTCTACTTTGTGACTGTTGACATCCAAGAAACGATGAAATCTGGTAGATAAAATACAGTTTTTAATGACAGTATTACAGGACAGTAGTTAATGTCAGGTAGCTAAGTATTCTTGAGCCACAGCTCCTCATGTCCCTGCATATGTCTAACACGCCTTACAACCTGTCCTCTGGCTCCTTTGTCTTTTTATATGTCCCACGGTTATGTTCAGTATGACATATTTTCCTAGGGTTTTGCTAGATCTTGCTAAGTGGCTCTGAACTCACTAAGAGGATAAGGATAGTCTTCAACTCACAGCCACCCTCCTGCCTGAGCCACCCAAGTGGGTATAATTTTTAGTGCAAAATTCTGATGTAATTACAGGCATACATCATTGTGACTGGATTTTCTTTGTCTTTTTAATGTAAGAGAGAAGCCCAGTGAAATCTTAACATTTGTCCTCTGAATAATTTTGCTAAACGTACAAAATGAAATACAAAGAAAAGCAAGCATATTCAAGTACAACTATCAAATATTTAGAAAGCTTTGAAAGGTCTGGAGAGATGCTTTGGAGGTTAAGAGTCCTTGGCATTGTTCCAGGGTCCCCAGATTCTATTCACAGCACCAACAAACTGTTTATAATCCCAGTTCCAGGGGATCAACTGTCGTGGGCACCAGGCACATACATGCACATGTGTACACAGAATCAAATCATACACACACACCATCAACAACTAAACCTAAAATTTAGCAGTGGGACCAAAGGCTGTCATTAGTGTAACAACGAACAACATGTGGAAATAAAGCAACTGTAACACAACGTGACTGCCACATGTTTTCTACTGGTGACACTGGTGACAGAGTGTTATAGGTATGCTTTAACTACTTCTGTTATACTATGCAACATCGTTTGTCTCTCCCAACTCTAAAATATCACCTCCCTCCTATCCACCACTAGAAAGATACTTGTGGTACAACTGCTTTTCGAGTTACCTGACTTATTTGAATCCTTGTTCTTCCAATAGATTTATAATTAGAAATCGCATTTGTGGTTTTGGATAGTTGGCTTGCTTTCTATGAACCTGAGAGGTCTGTAGTTTCACGAACTGGGCAGACACTCACGTCCGCGCCTAGAATCAGGATCACAGCGTGTGACAAACCGTTCACTGTTTAGGGTGACTTTTACCAGGCATGCTATGTGTTGCTCAATAATAGAACTTGACTTTGTTTTATGCTAAGGGAGGACATAGAAGCGGGGAAATCTGTAAGTGGTCCGAGCAAGAGAAGAGGGGGGTTAGCGAGACTAAAAGAAAAAAAAAAATCTAACAGGATGTGATCAGAATTTGGCGCTAAAAATTCACTTTCCCAGCCATGAAATGACTTTTGATGTGGACCGTACTGCGTGCGGGTGATCAGAGTCAACAGCTCTCTCGGAGTGTGCCGCTGCAACTGCGGGTTTCTCGCAAGGGCACCTCGGGGAAACCAAGGCACAGCCGCCGCAGCAGCCGCAGGGGTGCCGGAGGCCGCACTCCCGACCCGGACCCGCCCGCCCGCGCGCCCGCCCGGCTTTAGCTCGCAGCCGCGATCCCACACCTGAAGTTGGACCAGACGAAGTCCAGGGCCAGCTGGAAGTTGGGGTCCGCCTCGTCCTGCAGCCCCGTAACCTGCCGGACGAGCTCGCACACATCGTGCTCCAGCTGCCTGTCCATCCGGCTCCCGGACGACTTAGGCCGGGCCATAGCCGCGGCCTACCTATCAGGAGTCTCTGCTAGGCGGCGACTGCTCTCGCGAGACTTCCGCCCGTCCCGGCACCGGGCTTCCGAGATGTGGAGGTTGTTTCCGCGAGAGTTCCGGCAGCCCCGGAGCTGTGCTGATGGGGAGGTGCTGATGGGAGTGGATGCTGGTTGCTGGATGCGGTGCATCCGGGTGTGGGGAAGAGATGCGCCCTTTCTGCGTACACACTGAGAAATCTGAGTGTATTCAGAGAGCTAGCCATCATTTGTTATTAGTCATTGTTAATAAGGGACTCTGGATTCTCTTGATTAATGATTTAAATTCTGATGCATTTTGAGGCAACCTGTTTTTCGGTTCAGGGTATAGTTTCTGACATTTTTGAACACCGTGACTTATTTGTTCATGCTCCGGCCTTCAGTTTTCTACAGATGACCTAAGCTGGGCTCTCGGAGCTCCCCAACTAAATGCATACTTCTGATTAGACCAAGGACTTGGTTAAAACAGAGATAGTGCCCATTTATGTATTACAATGGCTCTGAACCTTCCAAATGCTGTGACTCTTTAATAGTTCCTCACGCTGGGATGACCCATAACCATTAAATTATTTCGTTGTTACTTCATAATTATACTTTTGCTAGTTTGCGAATTGTAAATATCTGACATGTGATCCCTATTGGGGGTCGCTGCCCACATGTTGAAAACTGCTGGTTTATTAGGTAAGGTGGAGATGTATGTGAGGGCCAGCTGTCTGTCACCCACTTGATGGCATGCGCCACCACACCCGGCTAAAAACACTTTTCATACAATGTATTCTAATTATGGTTCCCCAGACTCCTCCTATATTCTCCACACTGTCTCACTCACCCAAATCAATATCCTTTCTTTCTTTGTCTTTCTCATTAGAAAGCAAACAGGAATCTAAAAGATATGATATGATAAAAAGAAATAAACCAGAATAGGACTACACAAGACAGACAGACAGATAGATAGGACTAAACAAGACACACAGACAGACAGCCACACACACACACACACACACACACACACACACACACACACTGAAGAAAACACATACAGATGCAGAGACACAAACATTGGCACACACACACAACACCTATAAAGACAAAATCAGAAAGCATAATATAACCAGGTAGTGGTGACACATGCCTTTAATCCCAGCACTCGGGAGGCAGAGGCAGGTGCATTTCTGAGTTTGAGGCCAGCCTGGTCTACAGAGTGAGTTCCAGGACAGCCAGGGCGATAAAGAGAAACCCTGTCTCGAAAAACCAAAAAAAAAAAAAAGAGCATAATATATATTCAAAAGATTTATAAGGTTAAAAAAAAAGTCCAAAGTATTATGAGACCAAATATCCCTCCAAAAATACCAAAGAGTTATTTTTTGTGTTGGCCATCTACTGCTTGGCATAGGGTCTGGTTTTAAGAGTGGTTTGTATACACATGTGAGACTCAGTTGGAAAAAACCCAATTATTTTTTTGCAGGTGGTTATCAACTAGAAACAGCTTCTGGATTGGGGATGGATGGGGCTTATGTCTACGTCCCCTCTCAGGGCTGGGACTCCATTTGGGTTAGAGACTTTCTATTTTGCTCATCTGTGACTCTGCCAGTCACCTCCTGGGAATGAACTCATGCTGTTCCTGTCCCATTAGACTGCTGGCTTCACCTTACTATGCAGTCCACATCTTTGCTTGTTATATACATGATGAATAATGTTCCTTTGTGTGTGCCTTGCTGCTCTGAGGTGGATACCTGTGTTGCTCCTTGCCGTGAGGTGCGGTGACTAACATTGATGTGACCATGGAAGTTCCCTCAAGACCCTGGTCTCAGCCCTGAGAAGACACAGTCAGAGGAGGAGCCTCTGGATCAGCGAGTTGTGTCTGTGTCTGTTTGGGGGTCCCACCACGGAGCTGTCTGCAGCAGCTGCATCCTGTCACATTCTCAGCAGAAGTGCCCTGGAGTTCCAGTTCCTCTGTCCCCTTCAGCACCTGCCACTTCCCATTTTCAATAGTTATTCTTTGAAGTGGGCACGAAGAGGTATTTGATTGTGGTTGTAGGTTATTGTTGGCAGGTGTTCACTTTGAGGGGTCATGTTGACATTTTCATGCATGTACAAAGAGTGATTTGATCCCATTTATCCCTCTTCTGTTCTCTCTTACACCTCAGTCCCATCCCACCAGCCTGTTTCCCCAATAGCCCTACTTGTCTCTCTTCTGTTTTCATGTTCTTGTGTTATGATGGCTAAAGAAACCCCATTTTATGCCCAGCACCCACTAGCCTCTGTCTCTGACTCCAATCCCTGGATGATAACTTCCCAGAATCCCCGACTCAGTGAACCCCACTCTGAAATGTACAGCTATGACCATCTATTGGTGATGATACAACTAATTGCTTTTTTGGCTTCAATAACCTGCTTACCAGGTACCCAAAGGATTTTTTTTTGAGTTGCCTTAGCTTAGCCACCTCTCTTGGCAGAACAGAGTAGTCTTTGGTTGCTTGTGTAGGTATTGAAGGTCTTCTTGTGGATTTCACATTTAACAGTCCTTCCCTCACCCTCTTTCTCAGCCCATCTCAAATTTGGCTCAGAGACTGTTGTCATGTTATCCTGCTGGCAGTAGCTAATCAGTGTTTTAGCTTTAATTGGATAGAGTCTTAGGGATCCCAAACTCAATAGCACACAGCAGAAAATATTTCCTACCTGTACTTCTTGGTCTGGCTTACATCACCTAACACGATGATGTCCATTCCATCTTCTTTCTTGGGAACAACATAAGGATGCTGATTTTATTTGTGTATTTACGTGTTTATAGTTCTCAGTCTGCCCTGAACTCACCATGTAGCCATGGATGCTGTTACACTTCTGATCTCCCTGCTCCTGTCTTCCACATGCTAGAATTGTAAGCAAGGGCCACTGTTTTAGTTAGGATTTCTATTGATGTGAAGAGACACTGATCACAGCAGCTCTTAATGAGGAAAAACATTTAATTGAGACCTGCTTGCAGTATCAGAGGTTTAGTTTGTTATTGTCATGGAAGAAAGTATGCTGTCATGCAAGCAGGCATGGTGATGGAGAAATTGCTGAGACGTCTATATCCCAATCCACAGGCAGCAAGAAGAGAGCGCCACTGGACCTGGCTTGGACTTCTGAGAATCTCAAAGCTCACTTCCAGTATCACTCTTCCTCCAATAAGGCCACACCTCCTTACACTTTCAAATAGCACCATCCTCTGGTGACCAAACATTCAAATCGATGAGTCCATGGGGGCAGTCATCCGAATCATCCCAGTACTATGCTGGTTTTATATGATGCTGGACAAGCTCTCTTCCAACTGGGATGCATTCCCAGCCTCTAGTCTGAGGCTCTGAATTGCACTTCAAATGCCTGGTTATGTTGAGCGTTTTGTCACATGTGTATTGACTATGCATGTGTCTGGCTTTGGAGAGATGTCTGTCCATATACCTGGACTATTTTTAATTACAATTATTCTTCCTTTATTGTGAAGTTGCTGCTTTCAAGAGGAACTAAAACAAGCTACTTATACTTATTTACAGATTTCTTTAGGACATAGTTGCATGCAGTTCAGACTGACCTTGAACTAGTTTTGTAGCTAAGGATGAACTTGAAGTCCTGACCATCCTACCTCCACCTCCCAAGTGCTAGGACAACAGGCATGAAACACCACACTCAGTTTCATCGAGTGACGACATAAAGGATATTGCAGAGCAGGGACAATCCTGCATTACACAGCTGGTCCTCATATCCAATTTCAATTGATGAGAGAAGCAGAGGGAGATGTGCTGCAGATGCAAGGGAAAGTTCATGTGACTGCGAGGCAGAGACAAGACTCACAGGGCAGGAGGTTAGCATGTCAATAGCTTCCACCACCTGGAGAGGTGAGAGGTGAACAGTCCCTGGTTCTCTGGAGGGGCATTTCACCACAGAGCATCCAATTTCAGATTCTGGCCTGCTGAACGGAAAGAGGAAACATCTGTGATTTAGACACCATGAGAGCATCCCTTGTGAGTGGTTTTGGGCTATAGAGCTGACCAGCTCAGAATGGATGAAAGTGTCAAATGGGGGTCTTCAGTCAGTCAATACTGTGAGAAACATGGACTCCTACTTTATAATGATGAGAACAGGAGGCCCAACAAGGTGAAGCCAGGCAATTCGTGACCATCCTGTTTATTTGAAAGCATATTGGATACATGACCTTGTAACATCTGCAGGTAATAAGCAGGCTTGGCTGTTAGCAACACTCTGCTCTACTCTTAGTTTGGGCTGGGGTGAGTAGACTACCAAAATCTAGTAGGGGCCCAGGCTTTTTGTTCATCTGTAGATAGACTTAACCTGACTCAAAGCATTTTCATTTTGAAAATGGATTATTATTATTATTATTCCTATAAATACCACTACCGTAGGCAGGAGAGCTGGCCCTGCCCCTTGTCTGGCCCCCTTGCCTGGGCAAAGTAGAAGAGTTCTTCCTGGTTGTGCAGGTGTAAGAGAGCGAGTAGGGTGCCAGGCAGTGGTGGCCCACGCCTTTAATCCCAGCACTTGGGAGGCAGAGGCAGGTGGATTTCTGAGTTCGAGGCCAGCCTGGTCTACAGAGTGAGTTCCAGCACAGCCAGGGCTACACAGAGAAATCCTGTCTCGAAAAACCAAAAAAAAAAAAAAAAAAAAAAAAAAAAAAAAAAAAAAAAAAAAAAAAAAGATCGAGTAGGCTAAGCAATTCAGCTACCATGCAGACCCAGATTCTGGGCTCTGAGTCAGCCCACTCCAACATCTCCCCCATCTATGAACTGCTGGAGCACGTGAAGGGGCTTGTCCTACAGAAACCAAAGCAGCAGATATCCGTGATACAAGGCAACCAGATATCTGAGAGGAGTCCCAGTGAGGACCAGGACTGACAGTGTAGCAGAAGCCAGCTGTCTCAAACCAGAGCATTGACTCATTGCAATGAACACTTGCAAGCAAAGCTGTACGACACACCACAGCTTCCATAGTGAGATGTTTGCATTGTTGTTGTTGTTGTTTTCTTTTGGAGGGGAGGTTGCAAGGGTGAAGGGCACATATGGAGCGACAGGGAGATGAGTGGGCATGGGACTCATGATGTGAAATTCACATCATGTGAAATTCACAAAGAATCAATTAAAAAAAATAAAACACTGGAGAACAGGGGACAGGCCTTGGACCTTGAGTCTGTGAAACTATGTGTACTTGAATACAATCCAGTCCACCCCAACAGGAAGCAAAAGCTAAAATATATAACTGGGGTTGGAACAAAATGCAAAACTGCTCAGCAAAGTGAGTCCTCTGTCTCCCCCCCAACACCCCCTTTAGCCTGACTGTCCACATGCGTCAAACACATGCCCTCATAGGAGCTGCCTGATTCAAGCAACCACCACCTCCTTTAGGATGTAGCATCCCTTTCCCCTTAAGTACAATCTGTGCATGGAATGTCCCTCACTCAGACTCACAGTTAAAGCCTTGGTCCTCAGCTGATGGGGTTACACGGGTATGATGGACGATGTAGGAGGCAGAGCCTTGTAGAATTCTGTTAGGACATTGGAGCTGTGCATCTGAAATGGTTATTGACACCTTGACACATCCCCTAGCCTCATTTTCCCCTCGCAGCTGCTGTGAGGCGAACAGGCCTCCCTCAGCATGCATTTGCTCCATGATGCCCAATGTCACCACAGGCCAATAGCAGGAGAGCCAAATAGCAGCGGGAACTTGAACACTGATTCTGATTAGATCTCTCCTCCTTCTGAATTGTTTGTCTCTGGTATTGTCCACAGTGATGGAAAGCTTACAAACACACCATTCTCTTCACAGCTCTAGGATCTGCCCGGTCCTGTTTAGTCAGGGCAGCCTGGAATCCTGTTAATGTGAGAATCCACACAGCTTTGTTCTCCTCAAAGATTCTGCATTCTTTTTTTTTTTTTAAAGATTTATTTATTTATTATATGTAAGTACACTGTAGCTGTCTTCAGACATTCCAGGAGAGGGTGTCAGATCTTGTTACGGATGGTTATGAGCCACCATGTGGTTGCTGGGATTTGAACTCCGGACCTTCGGAAGAGCAGTCGGGTGCTCTTACCCACTGAGCCATCTCACCAACCCAGATTCTGCATTCTTGCTTTACCTTCAAGGCCTCTCGTTTGGCATTCTGCCATTCTCTCCTCTAAATCACCATCTCTTTCTCTGGATGACATGACATCAGACACAGGTCCCCAAATGACCTGCTGGGCAGTCTGTTTCTACCCCTGAGCCAATACATGCTCTTCCCGGGACTCCCTCCCCTGCCACCCTCTCCCCCTCCCCCAGATACCAGATCTCCTTCCTCCTCACTTTGAGGGTGAAACGTCACTAGATGCCTTCAGACTAAGAGACTGTTCCCAGAGTCACCACCACCTCTTCTGCATGATTTATCTGAATACACATCCCCTGATTTGTTCTAACTCATTGTTCATTTCTTTTCATTCCAGTTACAATCACTAGATTGACAATTTCTTCCTGACAGAAATGGAGGTGCATCTCCAGCCCTACAAAAATGCTAGTCCCTGGTAGGAGCTTGGTACTAATCACTAATGGTCTACACATAGTGGATGACGTTATTCCTCCACACAGCCCTGTGTGCATCACAAGCATTATCACCCAATGGGACACACAGGCTAAACCTGTGGAAGATTAGAACAAGGACAGACGAAAAAGGGAATGGAAGGGTACTTAAGAGTGGGATGAGCACATGCACAGTTTCTGGTGCAGGACAGTAGGACCCACAGTGTGATAGGATCATCATGCAGGGTGGGAGGGCTCAGTGTGCAGACTGCCATGTCCTTCAGTCTCTATCCATGATAAGAACACAACTATGGAGGAGGGAAATGATGCTTGCATTGAAAGACCCACAATGTGAGGACTCCCCCACTTTCTGACCCAGGAGAGGTGACACCCCAAATCACTCACGAGAAACGGTTTTGATGTAAACAGCAAGAGGTTTAATCGGGAAAGACCAGTGCACTGGGGACGACTCATATCCCACGCAGGGGTAGAGGAGTCGACCTCGACCTCAAGGGGTAAGGGGCAAAAACCGCAAACACCTGGCATTGGGCTATAGCATTTGGCAAGCATAACGGGTTCAAGGAACGGTTAGAATATCCTGTACGAACATTTCCTGAAACAATGGAGCAAATTAAACTTCTACTTTGTGATTAATACATCCTGGAAGAATGGGGCAAGTTAAACTTCTACTCCCTGCCATTAGTGAGGTCTCTTTTGGACACAAGTCTAGGGGCTTAAATAATTAAACTCTCTCTTAGGATCTTTCAGCATCTGCAAGTCCATCCTGGAGGCCAGTGCTAGGGAGACATTGTGGCATTGTGGGTTATCTACCAGAGAAGACTGCCTAGACACCAGTGTAAGCCAAGAGAAAAATCTTTATTAGTCGGCAGGTCTACACTGGGACACTGGGTGTTTGGGATGCTCATATACCACTGAGCCTTTCTCAGGGTGAGCTTTTTTTTTTTTTTTTGGTTTTTTTTGGAGACAGGGTTTCTCTGTATAGCCCTGGCAGGGTGAGCTTTTAACATACTTCTGTTAACAAGAACAGTTAGCCAGAAGCAGAACTACGGAAGCCAAAAAGCTAGGTCAGCACCTTTAGAGACGTTCCCAGAACTCTGGACTTGGATGGATGAGGTCTCTGTTTTCATTTTGGCTGGTGCAACTGTTCAAATGCTGAGTTTTATAGACTGAGTGGTACTTCTGCCATGGAGTCAGGAGTGGTAAGGTCTTGGGGCCTACTAAGATCTGGGACCCTGTTGCTTTCCCCACTGGTCTTTGTGAATGAGTCAAATTGTGGACTTACTCTGTTTTAGTTTAAGATACAGGGCCCCAATGTTAACCTAATCAGAATGTGACTTAAAGGCCCAGCCAGCGTTGATAGCAGAGTAGCTCGCCAGGGTGACCAAAAGAACAAATACTGATATTGTGTGATTTTTTTTTTTCTTTTTGTCTTTGTCGTCTCTTTTTGTATTCCTTCCTTCTTTCATTCCTTCCTTCATTCTTACTCACTCTTTCTTTCTTCCTTTTTCTTCTCTTTCTTCTTTTCTTTTTCTTTCTCTCTTTCTTTTCTTTTCTTTTCTTTTCTTTCCTTTTTTTTTTTTTTTTTTTTTTTGAGACAGAGTTTCTCTGTGTAGCTCTGGTTGTCCTAGACCTCACTCGGTAGATTAGGCTGGCTTCAAACTCACAGAGATCTTCCTGTCTTTGCCTCCTGAGTACTGAGGTTTTTGTTTGTTTTTGTTTTCCCAATCGTGATGAGTTTTTTTTTTTTCCCTAAATACTCTTGAATAATTAGCATAGAGACAACAGGTTTCTTTCAAAGCCATACATAGTTATCTCAGGAGAACTAAGTCAAAACCTCTTCAGCTTCGGAGGACATCTCTGCGAGGGAATTTAACTGTTGTTTTAATTCAGAAATAGAAGCTTTTAGTACCTGTAAGTCCTGATCAATCTGTCTACTCAGGTTGGAAAGCATCAGAAGAGGCGCTTTTAGTACACGCTCACCAAGTAGCCTCCGTAGTCTTGCTGTTTTCCAGATGAGTTAACCCACAAGGCAGAAGGGCAGGCGAAAGAATAAGGGAAGTGTGTAGATTGAAGGCTTTGGGTATTAGACAAATTGGGCTGCCCCAGTCACAGTGAGTTTTGTCAGGCAGTGGGAGGACAGTCTGGTTTGCTCTTAAAATATGTAGTTTGAGTGCTGGGTGCCTAAGGATAACTAGCAATCCTGACTGATTTCTGCCTGGGAATGATTAACTCTATCCCTTGATAGATTCTGTCCCCTCCTGTAGCTTAGAGTCTGGTTTCCCCAGGCTTTCCAAAGGCCAGAATCTTTTAAAAGGAAATTTCAGGAAACCTTAGTCTCATAACCCCAATTTTTGCAACGGAAAACTCTCTTGTTTCTGGTAACGGAGGGGCCCAGCCTCAGTGCATGTATAGAATTGTAAACGCTGTATTTCTATCTCAAAAGATAAACCCCCGTATCTTTGCTTTTTCCAATACAACCAAATACTTAAAATGGGCATCAGTGAGCAGAGGTCAAGATGATTATGGGTTGGTGGTTTATAGACACACTAGTTAATACCTCCCCTGTATCCATCTTTCTCAGTTCCTAGTTCCAGGCCTGAGGGCTGTGGGGGAGGGACCACAACCCTATATTCATACCCATAGAGTAAAACTCAAGACTTAAGAGGATGTGGGGGGGGGGCAGAGAGTAGAAGAGCAAGACTAACATCTCATTTTAATTGGTCCATAGTCTGGAGACAGTCCAGCTGGCACCATCATCCATGACTTTCTTGACTTGGGAGTGGTGGATCCATGGTGTAACGCCAGCCATCTTCACAGCCTAAGGAATGAAAAGAAGCACTTTGTAGCATTCTGTCCAAGTTGGCTTCCGTGTCCCTTTGGCTACTTGCTTGACTCCGAGAGTATCTGCAGACTCGAGCAAGGGGAAACTGGTGGTGGACTTAGAAGCAAGCTCGGATAGCCCAGAGAATAGCCTTTATGGAGGACTGGAATGTCTGTAGTGACTTGAGAAAGAGGTAATTAGAGAGTTCTGCCAAGCGCTGATCTCTGAGCCTGGGAAGCAGCAGGGGAGGTCTTCCAAACATAATCTCATAGAGGGTAAATCCCTTCTTCTATGGTGTGCAGCAGGCCCGAAGCGAAACAAAGAAAGGTCATTAGAGTTGCTGGACTCTAATGAGAGTTTTGGTATAGTTTTTTTTTTTTTTTTTTAAATCTTGTTTATTTTTTTCTACCTGCCCAGAAATCTAAGGTCTAGATGTACAATGAAGTTTTCAATTTATTTCTGAAGCTTTAACTATTAATTGAGAGACTTGGTTTATTAAAGCCTGGTCATTGTTAAATCCCATTGGCTAGAGGGAGAACCAATTAGGGAACCAGTTGCTGGAGGAGCTTTTAGGCTATTATTTGAGCAGTTTTAGTCCAGGTATGGATTGGTTCTACCTACGTGGAAAAGATGGATAGTTTCTATAAAAAACTAGCAAGTACTTTCATCCTCCCCTGGCGGGCCAGATAGTGGTGGAGTCAGTTTTCCCAGAGTTTGATCGGGTGTTGGTTACTCATTATTCCTGGGTAAGGGCTGCCTGTTTTAGATTTACTTGAGCACAAAACTGGTATCTGGCTGAGACATCCTGAGCTAATAAGATATCCTGAGCTAGGCTTGCAGTCTAGGTATAGCAAACCTCGGTCTGGGTGACTCTATTTTGTGGCTCCCAGAGCCTGGTGAAGGTCAGTGACCAGAGTCCTGGCAGATGTTTCTGGGAGAATGGTCTGTCCTGTTGTTCGTCATCAGCTTGTGGGTTTGAGCTGTCCATTTCTTCTTTACCATGGAGTCTCAGGTAGCCCTGGGTAGCTATTATAATATCAATAGGCCCCACTGATCTTAGGGCGATTTGTCAGACAGCCAGGTCAGTGGCCCGGGATTGCAATTTGTAAGGGAAGATGAATGGCCTCTACAAGGGCCAAGATTTTCTGTTTGTTTTTCATATCTTTTCCCCAGTGGTGAGAAGCCTTTGTTCTCCACAGATCATACTATGGACATGCACAGTAGTTAAAAATAGAACAACTGTCCTTTCCTTTTTCCTGTCTGAGAGCCTGGGTCAAATTGATTGCTTCTGCTCTCTGGGCTTTGGTACCTGGCTGGGGTCCAAAATGTTTAAGTTAAAGTAACAACTGCAGTTCTCACATACCTGGATTCATCTTTCATCTAGTGACAGTCATGGATGAACACTGGGGGTTGTCACCAGGCAAGAAGATAGCAGGAGGATGGTGGTGAATTTCTTAAGCTAGACTCAAGGATGGGCCAGGAGTAGGGTCTGGTACTAGGTCACACAGGCATTAGACAGCCGTGTTCTGGTGTTCCTCGGAGGAGGAGGGCCTTAGCTGTGTCATAGGGTGCTATGAGTATAAGATCTTGACCCAAAGTGAACGTGTTTGCTTGTTTTTCATTAGACTAGCAGTAGCCACTATGACTCTTAGACAGGTGGTCCATCCTGTGGCTATAGGGTCCAATTGTTTGAACAAGTTTACATGGTCCTAAAGCTAAAACCTCTTTTGTAGTATCTTTTGTTTCATGGACAAACCAATGAAAAAGATTCTGAGATGTCTGGAAGTGCTAGGGCTGGAGTCAAAAATCAGAGCTGTTTTTAAAGCCTCAGATGTGTTTTGGTTTAGTCTCTGTTCTGATTATGAGCTCAGTGTCCCCCTTTTTGCTGGTGTATAGAGACCCTGCTATTTCCACAAATTCTGTTATCCAGAGGTAGCATTACTTAACAGTGCTTAGGAACTCTCAAGCCTGTCTTTTGAGTTGGTATTTGAAGGATGACAGCAATCCTACTCTGAGACAGGCTCCCTTTGCCTCACCTCAGCCTGTAGCTAAGATAGGCAGCCTCTGATGCACAAAGTTGAGCTTTCTTAGCTGAAATTCTGTAGCCCCAGGTCTGTAACTCTTGCAGCAGTCCTGGCTCACTCCAGGGGAACTTACCCCCTCCCTTGGGGCTGCTTAGAACAGGCATAGAGAAGAGGGACCACTCACCTGGGGAACTATTCCCTCTCCCTATGAGGAGCCCCGCCCTTACCCACCTCCTCCCAGGGACCAACCCTGGGCAAGAGTCAACAAACAAATCAAGCAAGCGCTCTCACTCTGGGAGTCCGATGGACAAGTGAAGGTTTTGATTTTTTAATTTTTGAGGGGGGCAGTGTCTGTGAGCAAACTGGCAGAGACAAAAGGGTTTGGGTCTCCACCAGGAGGAGGCACAGGTCTTAAGCCAGGGGATTCTCACACCAGAGAGAGCCACTGGTCAATACCGGGAAACTGTATTGACCTGGTCAATACAGAACTAACTCTCTCTCTCTCTCTCTCTCTCTCTCTCTCTCTCACACTCTCTCTCTCACACACACACACACACAAGAGAGAGAGAGAGAGAGAGAGAGAGAGAGAGAGAGAGAGAGAGAGAGAGAGAGAGACAGGACAACTAGGGGTGGCAGGCACACATTTAGACATCTGAACAGACCCAGACCTGGGGAATCTGGACACTGGATCAACAGCCTGTGACCTGTCCTATGTGTCCAAACAGAAGGCACCTTAACCAGACTTATCCCTGGAGGTGACAGACCAGGTGACTTTTAATTTGTTTCATTTTGTAATGGAGGTGTCAGACCCTTCTGAAACCTCAGGCAACAGTTGATAAAAGGGAGTCTTGGGGATCTGGAACTCAGGCTGTGTACCCCAAGGAGCTCTTTGACTGCCATACTCTTTCCCATTTTGAAAGGCTTGGAGACCCGCAGTGTCTCAGGGTCTGGTCTCTGTGGAATCTTGATGAAACCTTGTTGGGGTCTCTCACCTCCACTGACCACCTCCCTCTAAACATTGTATTGCACCGCCTGCAGACACGCTAAGAGTTGCTCCCCAGATCTCCCGGAATACAGCGTCCTCAGACCGCCCCGCATCGTCCTCATCACTGCCCACTCGTTGCCCGGACCAACCACTGACGTGGTCACCGCCCATTCATTCGGACCCGCCTTCTGGACACAGCTCCACTCATCGGAGCCTGCGCCATTGAGAGACTGAGAGAGACACAGAGAGACAATGGGACACCCGGGAGAGGGTTGGTTTCTCCCGTGTCCAATTAATAAATAATGTTTCTTCCTTGCAGTTCATCCCTATCTCAGGTTGTTTAGCCCTTCAGTACAAACCCAGCCCACGGTGTTTTCTGCCCACGCAGATACGGCGCCAGTGGCGTGACGCAAAAATACACAGAACCTCCAAAAATGTTGGGAGGTAGCCACCAGAGAAGACTGCCCAGACACTGGTTTAATCCAATAGAAAAATTATATTAGCTGGCTGGCGACTGCACTGGGTGTGTGGGATCCCAATGTAGCAATCAAACCTTTCTTAGCAGCTGGGCGTGGTGGCACACGCCTTTAATCCCAGCACTTGGGAGGCAGAGGCAGGCAGGTTTCTGAGTTCGAGGTCAGCCTGGTCTACAAAGTGAGTTCCAGGACAGCCAGAGCTATACAGAGAAACCCTGTCTCGAAAAACAAAAAAAAAACTTTCTTAGCATGAGCCTTTAAGTACAAAAACACTGTTCTGGTTTGACATACTTCAGTTAACAAGTATAGTTTGTCAGTAGCAGAACTACAGAAGCCAAAAGACCAGGTTAGTATCTTTAAAGACGTTCCCAGAACTACGGACTTCGAAGGATTAGGTCTTTGTTTTCATTTTGGCTGGTATAACTGTTTATGTGTGGAGTTTTATGGCCTGAATAGTGCTCCCATTATGGAATGAGTGGTGCTAAGGTCTGGAGGCCTACTAAGACCTGGAGCCCTGTTACAGAGGCAGGATGCAAGGGAGAGTCAGTGACTATGGTAAGATGAGGTTCAGGGATGATCAAGGTTGGGTGAATAAAGGGGTCAGTATTAGTCATGGGGTGAAGGGTGAAGAGAGGTGACTATAAAGAATCACAGCCAGTTCTAGAAAGAAATGGAACCACTGACTCAGGAGATCATGGGACACAATAGGGATGTGGACTCACAGGAGGGTAAGCAGATAACCAGTGGCCATGCTAAGCCAGGCCACACTGGCTCCATCACAGGGAAAAGTCCTGAAGCATGTCAAATGCTGGGAACCCATATTACTCACCTGAGAGACTAATCCATGACAGCGTCTGCCTGATCCATGTTTGTTGCTGGTCTCTCCACTCTCTTCCTATGGGATCTCATGCTGAGTGAGGAGACAGAGCCTTCAATGTGGGCATGAAGGGGAGCAGGTGTAGTAGTCACCTCTTGTCCTGAACTCCTGTCATGGACTGTAAGGGTGACTGGGGGCTGGGGGGGGGAGATACACAGACCACAAGACCTCCTAGCTGTGGAAGACAGCCTTCTTCCTATGATGGTGATTCTCAGTTGTCATTTTGACTTTGTCTGGAATTAAGCCAAATGGCGAAGTACTCTTGTGAAGGGTTTTTCTTGGTTGAATCATTTAAGCTGGGAAGGCCTATAGTAAATTTAGATATTTCAAGGAAGGGAGGTAGACCTTACATCTGGGCCACAGCTTCTGGTGGCAGCCTATATAAAAGACATGGACAAAAGAAGCATTTGTTCTTTGCTTGCTTGTTCTCACTCTCTCTGGCAAGTTCATCCCTTCAGTGGTATTAGAGTCTACTTCTTTGAGATTCCAGTGTATACAGGAGACCAGCTGAGATATCCAGCCTTGTAGACTGAACAAATTATTTGGCTCTTGGACTTTCCTTGAGAAGATAGACATTGTTGAAATAGTAGACTGTAGACCATAACCCATAAGCCACTCTAAGAAATCCAGTGTGTGTGTGTGTGTGTGTGTGTGTGTGTGTATACATACATTTTATCAGTTCTGTTTCTCTAGAGAACTCTGTCTTAACGTTCCCCAAATGGCCACACTTGACAGACAGCTCCATCACAGTGAGGAGCTGTTAGTACCCACAAACTCCCTGCCTGGGTCCCAAACCTCTGTCTCGTCCAAGGAAAAACACTCACCTGAGGAAGAAGAAGCAGATCCCAAGAAGCAGAAACTTGATAGCTGCTTCTCCCATGGCTACCTGCACCACATCTGCCAGGGGTCTTGGTTTCCCTGAAGGTAGATGGAGCTGAACTTACATGCTAATCCCAGACAGATTCCTCCCTGTCACAGTAGTGCTTAGATATGGCCTTCCAAATTTCATCCCCAGACCTGAGACTGCCTCTGTCCACACCATGACTCCCTCATCCCATTGTCCATCAATATATCAGAAAAATCACCTTCTATCATGTTAGAGCCTCTGTCACCGAGGCATGGTGGCCATCTGCGATCCTGTTACTCAGAAGAATGAAGCAATAGGATTATGGGTTCAAAGTCAGTCTGCGTTACATTGCTAGGTTCTGCATCAAACATCAAAACCAACAATTGCAATGGAAAATATCAATAACCTACAGAATTTGGGAGCACGTTTTCATATTGTGGTAAGGGGCTGTTGTCAAGCACACAAAAAGAACTCTTTTAAAAATTTATATTTTTACTTGTCTGCATGTGCATACCTGAGGGTCTAGTGCCCTCTGAAGTCAAAAGAAGCTGTTGAATCCCCTAGGACTGGAGTTACAGACAGCTACAAGCTACCATGTGGGTGCTGAGAAGTGAATCCAGGTCGTTTCCAAGGGCAGCTTTAACCAGTAAACCATCTCTCCAGCCTCCAGGGAAGAATTATTATAGTTAAATTTATAAGGAACTCAAATGCCTTTAATCTCAACCCTCGGGAGATAGAGGCAGGTATAGCTCCATGAGTTTGAGGCCAACCTGGTAACATAGTGAGACCCTGCCTCATAAAACAAATGACAAAGAGCTCAACAATGCTGCTCATAATAGTCACAGGATTTTAAACTCAACTATCAATCTTTTTTTTTTTTTTTTTGAGACAGGGTTGCTCAATGCCCTGTAACTCCCCTTGTTAACATCTAGTTAACAGTATGGTAAGCAAGATTGAATGACCAGTGAGCCTCTCTTCATCTTCCCAGC
>NC_034590.1:27874451-27893121 GCF_900095145.1 Mus pahari | reverse complement strand
GAGTGTGTTTGTGTGTGTGTGTGTGTGTCTGTGTGAAATGTAGATTCTGGGAATTGAGCTCAGGTTCCTGCAAGGCAAGCTTGTTATTCACTGAGCTCTCTCCATCACTACATTTTCTTTTTTATCTGTTCAAAGTACATAAAATCTTTACATCTGATAAAAGTCCGAGGCAACGTCAAACATCTCCTGATATTGATAAAGATACAAAAGATTTGCATGGACAAGGATAAGGATCGATGCTCATCCTAGGATCAGTCCTTAGGACCAAAATTAAAACAAAACAGAAAGGGTTTCATCCACAGTGCCTTGGTGGAAGTGCAAACTCTCCTAGCTTCCTTTTGGGAATGTTCTACTGTCCAATGTCCATGAAGAAACATTTGCTCACCATTCTCTATATCAGAGAGACACCAGGCTCCACTGTAATTTGCACTTGGGAATTAGTAATTCAGACATGTAGACAGACAGACAGACAGACAGACAGACAGACAGACAGACAGACACACCTGTGAAAACAGATACAGAACTCTTCACTGCACATTGATTTTTGGTGAAAATAACATCAATGGGATGGCTGCCAGAGAATAGAAGCTGTCCACAGAACTAAATCCAATCAGTGTGTTCCAGAGTCATGGGGCACAACGGTGGGTAGGCTACTGAATCCCAAGTTCCCTCGGGTCACACGTGAATAAACCAAAGCTTGGTACTGGGTGTAGTCACTGGTCTGTTCTGAGAAGGGAACTGAATTTCTGTGAACAGCCCTCTGTGTTTGCTCGGCATATGGCTATGTCTCCTGCACAAGCATTCAGATCAAAGCTGTTGACAGACTCAAGTGCTGAAGCTGCAGGCAGATTCATGAATGGACTAAAAGTGTCCAGGTTGTGTGATTCTGTTATGTGAATGCTGACCTATCCCTGTAATGGCTCAGGAATGAGTCCAGAAGCCCAAAGGATTGAGGAAGAATGGAGGTGTGGGAGGTGCTCCAGAACTTTGAATGTGCTGCGAATGAGGAGGGTCACTAGCTTTCTAAGAAGGGGGTTTTTGTGTTCAGGGTAAAAAGGGATGGACTCTGCTCTGGGCTAAAGAGATTCTGTTCCTCCAACCCAAGATGACTTCCCCTACCTGGACCAACTCTTCCAGAGACATGGACTGTGGAGTTCTGTGAATTATCTTGGAGAAAAGAAAAAGAATTTAACATCTCAGGTTTCAGAAACATTTCTCATAACTGTCCAGAAATCATAGAATGCAAGAGGGATGAGGTCTGGGTCCACTGTCCCCAATTCAACCATAATCTATGATACAGCTACCATGAATCCCCAGCCTTGGGCTGAACTCACAGATGACATTGAGCTGGACAGTCTTTTGAACAGTCACACCAGTTGCAGGGAAGGTCACCTGACAGGTGAGGTTGGTTCCATGGTCCTGGAGCCTGGGAGTGAGGGTCAGCACTGAGGAGAGCGTGGTCGTGGGGCCCAGGGATATGAGGGCAGCTGACATCCAGGAAAAGATGGGGGGTGTTCCCCGTTCACAAGCCCAGGGCACAGAGCACATCACATCGGCGGGACGGCCAAGCTCCAGTGTCTGTGGGATGCTGATGTTGGGGGTGTGAGTGAGGTCTGGTAAGGAGAGAAAGACATGCAGGGTCAGGATGGGGGTGAAGGACAGCTACCGAGAAGCCCAGGTTTTTTGATTCAACTCTTCCACTTCCCTGCTTCATCCCCAGTCACTCTCAGGCTGGGGTCCTAGCCCTGCCCTGTAAGCTTCTGTGGCTAACCTGGAGCAAGTACTTTACCTGTCACATGCACAGAGATCCTCTCCTCACAGAAATTCCACGTTTTGCCTTCTTTTTCCAGTCTGAAGAAGTAAGAACCGTTGTCACCCTTTTGCGCATCTCTGATGTCCAAGGAGCAGCCCCCAGAGAGGTGGAATCGGCTCTGCAGCTCCTTCTGCACTGGTCGATGTGGGTTGTTTGTAGCCACCAGAGAGTCAGCGTGTGTATTTTCCCCTTCATGGAACCAGTACCCAAAGTCAGCGTCTGACCACCTGTTCCTGGGGTACTCAACGAGGTGGCAGGGCACAAGGACGCACAGACCCTCCTGCACCGTCACAGACTCTAACTCCAGTGTCAGTGACGGATATGTACCTATGACCTCTCTAGGGAGAATAAAGCAGTTTCCAGATGCCCACTTAAACACCCAGAGCAAGGGCAGCAGTCGGGGCAGCAGCATCCCAGCAGATGGCCTGGGCTCCTGTGGGTAAGCAAACTGGAGGGCTCACCCATAGGAACTGGGAAAGCAGCGGAGAATCAACAGACTTCAGCTCACAGAAGAGGAACTAGGGACAGCAGGTGGCCCAAGTCTTCCCTCCTCTCTGCAGAGATCACATGCAAGCCCAGTAGTCAGACATTAAAGAGATGGGGCAGAGGGAAAGGGGCGTTGGGGTGGGGGTGGTTCAGGGAAGAAAGTCTGTGGAGACTGCTCACAAACGTGAGGACCTAAGTTCAGATTCACAGCATGTACATAAACATCTGGTCATGACAGTGCACATCTGGAATCCCAGGTCTGGGGAGGCAGAGACAGGAAGATCTCTAGAGCATGGTGTCCAGCCACTCTACCTGAATTGGTTGTCTCTACATTCAGTGAGAGATCCTGTCTCAAAAAATGAGGTGGAGGAACTGCCGAGATGGCTCAGTGGTTTAGAACACTTACTGCTCTTACAGAGGACCTGGGTTCAGTTTCC
The DNA here is from genome assembly GCF_900095145.1 of Mus pahari. Taxonomy (NCBI): domain Eukaryota; kingdom Metazoa; phylum Chordata; class Mammalia; order Rodentia; family Muridae; genus Mus; species Mus pahari. Next base: position 27,890,385 of record NC_034590.1, on the reverse strand, counting down.
AGCACCTACTTGGTGGCTTGCAGCCATCCATAACTCCAGTTCCAAGGGTTTTGACATCTTAATCTGACCTGCACTGGGCATGCACATGGTGCACACATGTACACTCCACACATAAGATATACAATAATAAATGTGGGTTTTTTTGTTTGTTTGTTTGTTTTTTTGGTTTTTCGAGACAGGGTTTCTCTGTATAGCCCTGGCTGTCCTGGAACTCACTTTGTAGACCAGGCTGGCCTTGAACTCAGAAATCCGCCCGCCTCTGCCTCCCGAGTGCTGGGATTAAAGGTGTGCGCCACCACGCCTGGCTACAATAATAAATGTTAAAAAACATTTTAATGAGGCAGATCATTGAGGAAGATGCCTGATGTCAATCTCTGGCCCTCATACCCACACTTATGCATAAACACTGCATATATAAGTGCATCAGTATATGCACACACATATGCACAAGAAGGAAGGGAAGAAGAAAGGAAAGATGGAAGGAAGGAAGGAAGGAAGAAAGGAAGGAAGGAAGGAAGGGGTCGAGAAGGTTAGAGAACAAGTTCTGAGGGACTTTCCTACAGCACTGGGGTGGACCTGGATCCAGGGATGAGTCTAAGAGCTTTTCTTAGTCTAAGGTCTCCTCTTAGGAGAAGGATCTCTGATGAACTGAAGCCAGCATCTGTTTGCTCACTCATTTATCCAGGAAACACATAGTGAGCTGTGGGCATTGCAGAGGTAGAAACAAGAGGGGAAACATGTGTCTGGTCTCCTCCCATGCTGCCTGCTGGGTAGGGACCTCAAACTCTCCATACACTGGTGCTACTGTCTTCAGAGCTGCTGGCACAGGAGATGACTCTACCTGCCAGTGAGGCATGCATATGAGATGTATTTGTAAAGCACAAGCTGGGAATTATTTCCTTCACATCTTATGGATTGATTCCCAAGGTGTCAATCAATGACAGTACTACCACCAGCAATGTGACACAAAAGGAGGACACGAGTTCTCAACCAGTGCAGGTTAAACAGCTGCCCCTGGTGTGGTATGGGTGGCAGCCATGTCTAAGTCCTCATCTTGCAGATCTGCTCTTTCTTTGAATCTCAGATCTCTATCTCCCAGGTGAATGTCTATCGTGAGGCATTATTTTGTCAGCTAGCATAAGAGGATTGTTTAGGAAAATTTCAAGTTTGGATTCAGTTCTTATGCTCTCTCATGCCATAGAATTTGATGTTTTGTGCGCACACACACACACACACACACACACACACACACACTTAAATTTATTTGTTAGATATGATGGGGCACCCTTTTAAAGGGTAGCACTTAGAGTTAGAGCTCTGTGATTTGAATGAGTCTAGTTTATATTGTGAGTTCCAAATCAGCCATGACTACATAGTGAGAGACTGTCTCGAAAGTATTTTTATTAATTCCTTGAGTATTTAATGCTGTGTATTTTGATCAAATCCACCCTATCTCCACTATCTACCCACCCTTGTGTTCTCATTTTCAGTCACACCCATTGATTCTTGTTTGTGTTTCCCATATACTCTTGGGTTTGTGAACCCAGGGAGTGTGAATCCACTGGGGTGTGGCCAACCCACCAGGCACCATACTCTTACAGAAAACCGACTTTTAGCAGCTTTTCAACTAGTGTGCAGGATTCCATGTCTAACTCTCCTCTCTATTTTGGGAACTGGCCCGGCTTGAGTTTGCACAGTCTTACACATGCTATCACAATCACTCTGGGTTCATGTGTGCGGCTGCCTGGTGTGTACAGAGAACACTGTTTCCTGTACTCATTCACTGCATGTGGGTCTGACATTCTTTCCACCCCTCTGCGATGATCCCTGAGCCTTGGGGTGGTGGTGGGGGTGGAGTGTGGTGTGGATGTCCTGGGTCCGGTTAAGCATGCTGCATTTTATTCTCTGAAAATTTTATATGTAGTTGTCCTGTTATTATTGGATAGTGTCTTGTTTTCTGAATTTGGAATTATTTCTTTTTGATTATAAGCCATTTTATTGGATCTGTAACACATCATGGATACAGTCACCTACTTTTAGATGTTTTCTCACAATGTGTAATGTGTCACCCTCTTTATAGCCCTTTTCTTTTCAGGACAGCAAGATACTGTTTCCTAAGCATTCTTGATATGTACAAGGAGACCAAGGACATGCCCAGGAGGAAGAAGAAAACAAAGATTATAAAGGAGGCTGGTTCAGATAGACAAACATCTTGGGGCAAAGGCCACAGAGTAGCTCAGTCCAAAGAAACCCAGGCCCCATTGCCTGGGTCCTTTAAGTGTTTCCCTCCACCTGTGAGTGGTCTTGGTAGATGTGACTAAGTAAGGATTTTGCCCATCGGGGAGCACCCTGGATTATTTATGGCCTTCAAATCCAATCACAAGTGTCTCCCTAGGGAAAAGCAAAGGGAGATGAGATGCTAATTCAGGGCTGAGGCCATGTGACCCCAGAAGTAGAAATGGGCGAGGTGAAATGGGCGAGGTGACATAGGGATAAGAATGACAATGGCCCCCACAAAGTGGGGAAGCAAGGGGTGGACAGTCTCCATGATCCATTCAGGGACAGTCACTCATGAAACATGCTGCTTGGCACCCAAGGAGCATGACTTTTGGTTTAAAACCTCTTGAGCCACAAGAGAGGAAACATCTGTGCTTCGGACACCTGCTGTGTTTGACTGTGTCTGGGCCTCTCGGTGGCTTGTGAGGAGGGAGCTTCTGAGGTCTGAGGGACCTTAAAGGAGGACGCGGACAAGCCTCTTCCCGAGCGCCATTCTCTGTTTTCTGGTGTTTAAAAAACTTTCTTATTTGTTCATGTTCAGTCTACAAAGTGAAGTGTTTCAGAATCACATTTTCCTTCTGCTTCATCATGTGTCCACAACCATACCATTGTGAACACACCATAGCTAAGTACAATGTAGTAGAATTTTTTCATATCTGCCCCCCATTATCTTCTACTACCTCTTCTTTTCTCTCCCACTATCCCGTGAATTAGTCATGGTTCTCTAGAGAAAAGAGTTTATTCTCTCTCTCTCTCTCCATCTAAAAAGGGGTTTATCAGAATGACTTACAAGCTATAGTAGAAGAGAAACAGTACCATATACTTGATGCTGATTCAAAGCTTATATCACTTTTGGAGACCCCTGCCACAGCTCTCCAGTGTGTTGCCACATAATTGGCACTGTAACTGTGTCTTCACAAGGTCATTCTCTTTTTCTGTCAGTCTAGCAGCTTTGGGATGGTGAGGAACATGGTAAAGTGAGCAGATCTCATGATTGTGGGTCCATGTCACACTTGGACATGTCTGCCTGGACACTGCCAAGATTCCTGCTATGATAACTGACTAAACCTCTGAAACTGTAAGCCAGCACCAATTAAAAGTTTTTCTTTATAAGAGTTGCCTTGGTCAGTGTCTCTTCACAGTAATAAAACCAGAACTAAGACAGCTATTAATATTTAAAGTTATTTTTAAAGGCTATGTGTTGGTTGCAGTCCCCCACCTCTACGTTTCTCTCTATTTCAGTAATTAGACCTTCACTGTTTTTTTTTTTTTTTCTTCTAGAGTATCTTGGACATGCTGACTCCTCTCCTTAGCCACAGTATCACTTCCAACTTTTTCTTTAGGATTGCTTTTAATGTACATAAATTCTTGTAGCCTGTTTATGTTATTGAAAATTTTTCTTTCTTCTTTAGCGATGTCAACTAGTTTTTCTGGGTCTAGTTATCTAGGCTGGCATTTGTGGACTTTTAGAACTTGTAATGCATTGCTTCAGTCTTCTCTGGCTGTCAAATTTTCCATTGAGGAATCAGCTGCTAGCTCTGATAGTTTTTGTTGTTGTTGTTGTTGTTGTTGTTTTTCCATGACGAGTGTTTCCTCAATGCTCTATTTTTGTTTGGTTCTATGTATTTAGCATTTTAATTTGGATATTCTATGAGGAGTTTCTTTTCTGCTCTTGTGTAGTCGGCCTTTTGTGTGTGTAAAACTATATGAGTGTGCCTCATCTCAGTTTGGGAAAGTTGCCTTCTGTGTTCTTGTTGAGGATCTGGTCTATAACATTAACTTGGGATTCTTCTCCTTCATCTACAACAATAATTCAAGGATTTTTTTTTTTAATGATGCCATATAGCTTCCACATTTTGTAAAAAAAAAAAAAATAAAAGCACCATATTATTATTGTGTGTCTAACATGGACAGAGGTGCCTGGGCTGGAGTTTACAGAATGCACGGATGGGACTCATTAGGCTGGGACTCTGGCTATGAGACTCCACATCAGCCTCTGAATTGGGGAGGGTGCAGTTAGAGTAGTGTCAGATGGATTCACTGGGCCGGGCCAAAGCATAGGATGTGTGGACTGGAGCATCCTTCTTGTACAAGCAGTAGTTGTGAGTGGCTCTGTCAGGAAGGGCAGGTAGTTTACCTGTGTCTCTGTGCTACAGGACAAGGTAGAAGATCTGAGCTAGTTTCTTTTGCTGTGATAAGATACCATGATAAAGGGAACTTATAAAAGAAGAGTTTAATTGAGCTTATGGTTGCAGAGGGTTAGGCACTATTATGGCAAACAACAGGTGGCTGAAACAGCAATTGAGAGCTCACATATTGATCTACAAACAAGACACACATAACTTATTTTCCGCTCCAGATCATGTTTATTGTCTTCATCCAGCATCCAGATTTGTAGCTTCACTCTCAAGCCTGACCCCAGCAGCGTCACCAGCAGTTTCTCCCGGTAGCTTTCTCCTGGCATGGGTCTCACTTGTTGTTTATACAGATCTTTTCTCCATCTACTTCTGAAACCTCTTGGACTCATTCATTCTGTAGCCCCCCCCCCCCCCCACACACAGAGAGAGAGAGAGAGAGAGAGAGAGAGAGAGAGAGAGAGAGAGAGCAATTGAAACCAAAAAGCTTAGAGCTCTACCACCTGATGCTACCACCTGCTGAGGGCTAAGTATTCAGACTTATGAACCTATCGGAATCATTCATATGTAAATGACCACAGGGCAGGCTAGTAGGGATGTATCCAAGGTCTTGAGACTCCCAAATGGAGGAAAGGATGCCAGGAGAAAGTCATTATCCCTGGAAATGAACATTGGGAGAAATTAGGGAAACAAATCCCTTCACAATAGCCACAAATAATATAAAATATCTTGGGGTAAATCTAACCAAACAAGGGAAAGACCTGTATGACAATAACTTCAAGTCTCTCAAGAAAGAAACAGAAGAAGGGCTCAGAAAAATGGAGAGATCTCCCATGCTCATGTATTGGCAGAATTAATATAGTAAAAATGGCCATCCTACCAAAGGCAATCTATAGATTCAATGCAATCCCCCATCAAAATCCCAACACAATTCTTCAAAGACATGGAAAGAGCAATTCTCAAATTCATCTGGAAAGGCAAAAAACCCAGAATAGCGAAAACAATTCTTAACAATAAAAGAATGACTGGGGGAATCACCATACCTGACACTGCATGGTACTGGTACAGAGACAGACACGTAGATCAATGGAATAGAATTGAAGACCTAGTCTGCAACCCTATAGGAGGAACAATATGAACGAACCAGTACCCCCCAGAGCTTGTGTCTCTAGTTGCATATGTAGCAGAGGATGGCCAAGTAGGAGGAGAGGCCCTTGGTCTTTTGAAGACTATAATATGCCCCAGTACAGGGGAATGCCAGGGCCAGGAAGCGGGAGTGGGTGGGTTGGGGATCTGGGTTGGGGGAGGGTATAGGGGACTTTTGGGATAGCATTTGAAATGTAAATGAAGAAAATATCTAATAAAAAAAAAGAATTGAAGACCCAGAAATAAAACCACACACTTACAGACACTTGATGTTTGACAAAGAAGCCAAAAATAGACAATGGAAAAAAGAAAGCATCTTCAACTGCTGGTCTAACTGGCTGTCTGTATGTAGAAAAATGAAAGTAGACCCATATTTGTCACCTTGCACAAAGCTCAAGTCCAAGTGGATCAATGATCTCAACATAAGACCAGATACACTGAATCTAATAGAAGAGAAAGTGGGAAAGAGCCTTGAACTCATTGGCATAGGGGGAAATTTCCTAAACAGAACTCCAATGGCTCATGTTCTAAGATCAAGAATTGATAAATGGGACCTCCTGAAACTGGAAAGCTTCTGTAAGGCAAAGGACATAGTCAATAAGACAAATTGGCAACCTACAGATTGGGAAAAAAAAAAACTTCACTGATCCCACATCTGATAGAGGGCTAATATCCAAAATATATAAAGAACTCAAGAAGTTAATCACCAAAGAAAACCAACCAACTCACCAACCAACCAACCAACCAAACAACCCAAATCAAAAAATGGGGTATAGAACTAAACCAAGATTTCACAACAGAGGAATCTGGAATGGCTGAGAAGCACCTAAAGAAGTGCTCAAAGTCCTAGTGATCAGAGAAATGCAAATCAAAATGGCCCTGAGATTCCACCTTACAACAATCAGAATGGCTAAGATCAAAACCTCAGGTGATAACATGTTGGAGAGGATGTGGAGAAAGAGGAACACTCCCTCCATTGCTGGTGGAATTGCAAACTGGTAAAACCACTCTGGAAATCAATCTGGAGGTTCCTCAGAAAATTGGATATAGATCTACCTGAATATACCCAAAAGATGCCCCACCATGCAACAGGGGCACTTATTCCACTATGTTCATAGCAGCCTTATTTGTGATAGCCAGAGCTGGAAACAACCCAGATGCCCCATGATAGAAGAATGGATACAGAAAATGTGGTTCATATACACAATGGAATACTACTCAGCTATTAAGAAGGAGGATATCCTGAGTTTTGCAGGCTAATGGATGGAACTAGAAAATATCATTCTGAATGAGATAACTCAGACCCAAAAGGACATGCATGGTATGTACTCACTAATAAGTGGATATTAGCTTAAAAAAAAAAAAGTCACAAGTGGGGAGAGAGGTAGGGACTTGGGAGGGAAAATGGAAGGAGGGAGGCAATAAGGGGGGAGAGGGGAACTTGATCTGTTTTTGGGTGAGGGAAAAGGAATGAAGCCCTGAGGGCCTGCAGAAAGGATGGAAACAGGCAACCTCTGGAGGTAGGAGGTTGGGGGAACCCTCCAGAATGCACCAGAGACCTGGGAGATGAGACACTCTCAGGACTCAAAGGGAGGGACCTTAGATGAAATGCCCGACAGTAGGGAGAGGGCTCTTATAGAGCCCACCTCCAGCGGGAAGACAGGGCATCAAATGAGGGAGGGGAGGGTCATCCCATAGTCACAACTCTGACCCATAATTGTTCCTGTCTGAAAGAATTACAGGGATGGAAATGGAGAGAAACCTGAGGAAAAGAAGGTCCAGCGACAGGCCCAAAGAGGGATCCAGCTCAGGGGAGGTCCCAAGGCATGACACTATTAGTGAGGCTATGGAGCATTCACCAAAAGGGACCTAGCATGACTGCACTCTGGAAGACTCAACAAGCAGCTGAAAGAGTCAGAGGCAGATAGTTGTACTCAACCGATGGACAAAAGCAGCTGGCCCCTGTTGTTGAATTAGGGAAGGCTGAAAGAAGCTGAGGAGGAGGGCAACCCTGTAGGAGGACCAGCAGTCTCAATTAATCTGGTCCTGCGAGATCTCTCAAACACTGGACTACCATACCAAAACCAAGATATAGATTTATTGCAATAGTCATTAAAATTGTCATATAGCATNCACCAGCTGATATGAGGCCACCAACACACATACAGCAGAGGACTGCTGGGTCTGTGTTCATTCAGAGATGATGAACCCTCAAGAGACTGGAGTCCCCAGGAAGTTTATAAGTCAGGTGGGGAGGGGAGTGGGGACATCCATGTGGAGACAGGGGTTAGGAGAGGAGTTATGGGATGTGGAGCAGTAGGAGGGTGGGTGGCTGGGGAAAAATAAAATATGGAGTGATAGATAGATAGATAGATAGATAGACAGACAGACAGACCGACCAACCAACCAAATACATACAGAGGAAAATAATCAGAAAAAGAAAACTGCTCACAATATTCCAAAAACATTTTGGAATACATTTACCCAAGTTACAGAAATTTTATATAGTGAAAACTGCAAGATACGGCGAAAAGAAATTGAAAAGCTATCTAAAAGCTTCCTATTCTCATTTATTGGTAAAATTATTAGTGAGAAAATGGCCACCATACCAAAACCAAGATATAGATTTATTGAAAATAGTCATTAAAATTGTCATATAGCAATAAATAGAAATTGAAAAAATTCTTAAATTTCATTTGAAACCACAAAAGACCCAGGATGGCCCGACTATCTTGAACAATATCTTCAGGAGGTGTTACTGTGTGAGATTTTAAGTTATGCTTCCAGAGCTATAGTAATAGTAATAATAATAATAAAAAGCATGGTATTGGCATAAAAACAGACCCATGGACTAGAAATAAGGACCCACACATATGCTTACACTCCTGATGTCTGATAAATAGATCAGAAATACAGATCAGAGAAAAGACAGCATCTTTCAGAAATGAGTTTGGTCAACCTGTAGAAGAGTGAAACTAGATACTTATCATTCATCCCACATAATACTCAACATCAAGTGGATCAATGGCCTCAGCCTAAGACCCATATCCTGAATCTTATAAAGGGGATACCAGGGGATTCACTTGAACTCATTGGAACACAACTTTCTCAACAGGGCCCTGGTAGTGCAGACATTAAGACCAACATTTAATACATGAGACCTCATGAAACTACAAAAGTTGTACAGCAGTGGACACTATAATCCCAGTAAAGAGGCATCTTACAGATTAGGAAAAATTATCTTCACCAGGTATGCATCTGACATGGGATTAGTATCTAGAGTATACAAAGAACACCTCATACTCAAACTCCTAAACACCAAGAACATAGCTGTGGAGGTTTGAATGAAAACTGACCTCTATAGGTTCATAGGAAGTGGTACTATTGGGAGGTATGGGCTTGTTGGAGTAGGTATGCCCTTGTTGGAGGAAGTGTGTCACTGTGGGCAGACCTTGAGATTGCAGATACTCAAGCCAGGCCCAGGGTCATTCTCCCTTCCTGCTGCCTGCTGATTTGGATGTAGAACTCTCAGCTTCCTTCTCAGTACTATGTCTGCTTGTGTGCTGACATGCTTCCTGCCATGATGATAATAGACTAAACTTCTGAGCTGTAAGTCAGCCCCAACTAAATACTTTCCTTTATAAGAGTTACTGTGGTCATGGTGTCTCTTCACAGCAATAGATATACCAACTAAGTCAACAACCCAATTAAAAATGGAGCTGTAGCACATGCCTTTAATCCTGAAGGCTAGTCTGGTCTTAGATCGAGTTCCAGAATAACCAGGGCTACACAGAGAAACAGTCTAGAAAAAAATCAAATCAAATCAATAAATTGATTAGTCAATAAATCAGCCTGAAACTAAGCAGAGACCTCCAAAAGATGCAATTAAAACTACTTGGAGATTTCTTCACAGTCACAATGAATAATATAAAGAAAATAAATGTTGGGGCTGAAAGATGGCTCAGCAGTTAAGAGCAGTTGCTGCTCTTATAGAGCACCCAATTTGATTCCTAGGACCATGGTAGCTTTATATCTGACAGGATTAATATTTAGAGTACACAAGGAACTCAAAAACAAAGAATCAACCAAACCAAGTCCATGAGGACTCAACCTTACATAAGAACTAAGGAATGCTGAGAGCAGGAGAAATAGTCTCCCCCCAGGGAAGTGCAAAGCCATTGCTTATCCAATTCCAAGTTGTCAGCCCTGAAAATATGCATAAAAGTTATGTGCAGTCTGAGCAGGTGTACTTAGAAATACATATTTATATGCACAATGCATGCAATAAGAACTAATAGTAGAAGAGATCACAAATTTGAAAAAGTATAGGTGACAATACGTAGGGAAGGAAAAATGTTATAACCTAAAAAAAAAAAACCTTAAAATTATACCATACTATACTACTTAATCGACAATTTTCCTTCTGATTTATTTACTAGTTTGTTCATTCTATTTTTCTGAATAGGGATACCCCCATTCAGTATACTTTAAGATTTTTAGGTCCAAAGAAAAAACACAAAGCACTCCCATCTCCCCTCCAAAGTACAGGCCCATTGACTTGGTCCAAATGACAGTTTTGGCTCAACTAGGGCGGTGGGAGGAAATACATAAGATTGCTGGTGGATTCTCGCAGCATTCTTCAGGAACCTGTCTGCCAGGAAGAGATGAGGTCTCTGCTCCCTATTGACAAGCCAATGCTAACTCTCTTAGGGTTTTACTGCTGTGAACAGATACCATGACCAAGGCAACTCTTTTTTTTTTTTTTTTTCGAGACAGGGTTTCTCTGTGTAGCCCTGGCTGTCCTGGAACTCACTTTGTAGACCAGGCTGGCCTCGAATTCAGAAATTCGCCTGCCTCTGCCTCCCAAGTTCTGGGATTAAAGGGGTGCGCCACCACGCCCGGTTCCAAGGCAACTGTTATAAGGACAACATTTTTTTCCCCCACCTGCCAAGATACATTTAATCTTTGTATAATTTGTGCTCATGGAATTGACATATGACCTTAATAGTTTCACAGACTCCATTATGGAAATCTATCACAGTTTATCAAGCACCCTAAAGCCCCTTTGGGTTGTTTCTAATCTATGTTTCAAACATGGTTGAAATGTACAACTGTACATGAATACTGAGTTTAATAAGTCTGTGGACATCTGGAGGGGACTGGCCCTTCTTGGAGCACTCCCATTATTTATCAGGATTTCACATCTGTTTTAAAACAGTCCAATATTACTTCAAGTGTATTTTTTGAGGGGGAATATTGTACTCTATTTTAATATAAGGACAACATTTAATTGGTGCTGGCTTACAGGTTCAGAGGTCAGTCCATTGTCATCAAGATGAAAATATGGCAGCATCCAGGCAGGCATGATGTAGGAGGAGCTGAGAGTTCTACATCTTCATTTGAAGGCTGCTAGCAGAATACTGAATTCCAGACAGCTAGGATGAGGGTCTTAAAGCCCACACCACAGTGCCACATCTACTCCATCCAGCAAGGCCACCCCTACTCCAACAGGGCCACACCTAATAGTGCTACTCCCTGGGCTGAGCATATACAAACCACCACACTAACCTCCAGACTCCTCCAATCCCTACTGACATGTAATATGAAAGTCCGACACTAAACTTCCAGACCGTTCCAGGTCACAGGAGCCATGCTACCCCACCAGCAGCTGTAGCTCCCCCCCCCCCCTTTATAATCTGGAAAGATTTTCCCTGCTTTCAAGAAAGACAGCCCTGGGCTGGATAGATGGCTCAATGGTTAAGAGCACCGATTGCTCTTCCAGAGGTCCTGAGTTCAATTTCCAACAACCACATGGTGGCTCACAGTCATCTGTGATGGAATCTGATGCCCTCTTCTGGTGTGTCTGAGGACAGCTACAGTGTACTCATCATATACATAAAATAAATAAATAGATCTTAAAAAAAGAGAACAAACAAAAAAGTCAGCTTTGAAAGAAAGAAAGAAAGAATAAAGAAAGAAGAAGAAAGAAAGAAAGGAAGAAAGAAAGACAGCCCTTGTCTGCCCTTCTCCTCTATGTCCCAGAGGCTTAGCCCTGACCACCACACTGGGCTACCTCAAAGGTGTCTGACTTTTCTTTCTCTCATATCTATAATAAAAACATTATTCTCACCCACGAATCCATCAGTTTGGTGGCTTCCCTGTGCCCTTGTTTAAAAAGATCTCATTTTTTTGGAAGGTAAATTAATAAGCTAAAATTTGTCCTAATTTCTTTCAATGGTCCTCATGAACTATTTAGAAAAAAATTTAACCTTATCCAACTGGGTTTTGTGGATTGAGAGAGCTAGGCAATCAATTTCTTTTGAAAGAATCAGGTTTTCAAGTCCTATTGTTTTGGGGAGTCTATCAGAGCTGACCACTCAGACACAACACAGATTATAGCCAATTGAAAGTTTTTTTTTTTCTTTTCTTTAAAGACAGCATTTCTCTACATCTCCCTAGTTGTCCTGGAACTCACTATGCAGATCAAGTTGGCTTTGAGTGCATAGAGACAGCCTTTCTATGCATTAAATCCTCTGCAGGATTAAAGGCCTGCTGGGCTCAAAGTCTTTATTTCAGTCAATTGAGACTAAACTCTTGAATTCTGAACCTACTTGTAGTCCCAAGTGTCCAGAGCACAGGGTTTTTAAAGGCAAAAAACCCGCACATCATGGCATCTTGCTCAGCAGCTGCAGGGTGGGGGTAGGAGGATGCTTGGAAGAAGCAGGCAATTTAACAGATAAATAAGCAGTTAGCTGCAGGGGCTTCTGCACAAGTGGGCTGTTTAGCAGAAGCTAAGATGAGCTAACTGGGGCATCTTGAGCTCAGGTTCCTTGAATACAGTTGGGTTATTTTCTATGGTATTCTCCATCAACGAGGTCAAATTCCAGTTAAACCGGAAATGGCCACTGTAAGAATATAAGATGGAGAAACCTCTGCAATTTCTTGCCCTGTAACACGATCTAAGTGCCTAGCTGATGGTCTTAGGAATTAGCATTCTATCTTCTGTCAGGCAAACCCAGACTGATGGCTTAAAGCAGTTTCGCCAGAGCATGGGTGCATTAACTTGTAATCATATCTACGGTTACTTTTGTGCTGCAGCTGCACAATTAAGTAAGTATGACAGAAACAGTCTGACTTTTGTGTCTTACATATTGTCTGGCTCTTTCCAAATAGGTGCTGATCTTTGCTTTATGTTATATCCTCCTCCTTATATTCCATAATAGCAACAGTAGTTGTTGTACTTTATAATAGATATTTCCTCAACTTTCTTTTCCTTTTTTTCCTTTTTTATTAGATATTTTCTTTATTTACATTTCAAATGTGATCCCCTTTCCTAGTTTCCCCTCTGAAAACCCCCTATCCCTTCCCTCCTCGCCCTGCTTACCAACCCACCCACTCTTGCTTCCCAGCCCTGGCATTCCCCTATACTGGTGCATAGAACCTTCACAGGAGCAAGGGCCTCTCCTTCCATTGATGACCATCCTCTGCTACACATGCAGCCAGAGCCATGAGTCCCACCATGTGTTTTCTTTGGTTGGTGGTTTAGTCCCAGGGAGCTCTGGAGATACTGGTTAGTTAGTTAGTTTAGTTTAGTTCCTCCTAGGGGGCTGCAAACCCCTTCAGCTCCTTGGATACTTTCTCTAGCTCCTTCATTGGGGACCCTGTGCTCCGTCCAATGAATGGCTGTGAGCATCCACTTCTGTATTTGTCAGACACTGGCAGAGCCTCTCAGGAGACAGCCATATCAGGCTCCTGTCGGCAAGCTCTTGTTGGCATCCACAATAGTGTCTGGTTTTGGTGGTGGTTTATGGGATGAATCCCCTGGAGGGGGGCAGTCTGTGGATGGAATTCCTTCAGTCTCTGCTTCACACTTTGTCTCTGTAACTCCTTCCATGGGTATTTTGTTCCCCCTTCTAAGAAGGACCACTTTGGTCTTCCTTCTTCTTGAGTTTCTTGTGTTTTGTGAATTGTATCTTGGGTATTCTGAGTTTCTAGGCTAATATTCACTTATCAGTGAGTGCACATCATGTGTGTTCTTTTGTGATTGGGTTACCTCACTCAACTTTCAAAGGGTGGAAGCACTTGTCTCTGATTTCAATCAAGTGTGAAGTAGCCACAGATAATGCTCCTATAACATCACTGATTACAAAGCAATTGATACGAATTACACCATTGAGAGTCTAGTTTAATTTTCTATAAGTTCACTATTTCTTTCATGAATTCTATTCATTTTATACCTGATGTGAAAAATAGCACTAACAGAGTTTCCTTTCCACTCCTATGTAGACACTCCTACACCATTTTTTATTTGGAAAAGTAAAATTTTGCTTTTAGCAATATAATTGAATCAGTGATAAATCTTTATAGCCAACTCTTTGGTATTTATTCAACTTAAATTAATTCTCATTCTAACACTGATGAAATCAATTCCTTTTTGTTTCCAGAATTGTACCTTAATACTATAAAAGCTGAGTTTAAAACAGAGCAGTTTTAAGTATGTAAATGTGCTTCTTGTGTTAAGAAAAAGATCTTCGGGGCTGGTGAGATGACTCAGTAGGTAAGAGCACCCGACTGCTCTTCCGAAGGTCCAGAGTTCAAATCCCAGCAACCACATGGTGGNTCACAACCATCCGTAACAAGATCTGACTCCCTCTTCTGGAGTGTCTGAAGACAGCTACAGTGTACTTACATATAATAAATAAATAAATCTTAAAAAAAAAAAAAAAAAGAAAAAAGAAAAAGATCTTCAAATTTTCTGTGTAAAGACAAAGAGAGTACATGAGGGAAAACAGATTAGAGTATTCTATACTTCATTCCCAAGGCAAACAAAAGATATATTTAGATAATGGATGTTTGAAATACTGTTAAAGGAAAGTATTCTACTATAGCTAACACAAACCCATAATTACTATATGAGAAAGAAATATCTACAATACACTTGATATAGAAGACAACTGGATAATATATACAGGGCACTTTTAAAATAGAGGAAAATAAAACAGGTGACAAGAGCCTTCTGAAAAATCAAATAGAGGAACCATCACGTAATAGAAAAGGTGAAAATAAGTATTAAAATAAATACATCCTGTAAGATTTAAAAGTATTAAAGTTTCTATTCTTGTATTAGAGAATTGAAAGCCAAGACTCTGCCCTTGTTTTTTTAAACAGTTTTTGCTGTTATTAGCTGCTTTCTTAATTTACATTGCAAATTTTATCCCCCTTGCTCATTTCCCCTCCGAAGCATTCCTATCCCATCCCCCTCCCCTTGCTCACTAACCCACCCATTTCTGCTTCCCTGTCCTGGCAGTCCCCTACACTGGGGCACCGAGCCTTCACAAGACCAAGGGCCTCTTCTCTCATTGATGTCCCACAAGGCTATCCTCTGCTACATATGTGGATGGAGACATGGGCCCCTCCCTTTGGTTGATGGTTTAGTCCCTGGAAGCTCTGGGCAGGGGTGTGTGTGTCTAGTCATATTGTTGTTCCTCCTATGCAGCCGCAAACCCCTTCAGCCCCTTCAGTCCTTTCTCTAATTCCTCCACTAGGGACCCCATGATCAGTTCACTGGTTGGCTGTGAGCATCCACCTCTGTATATGTCAGGCTCTGGCAGAGCCTCTTAGTAGACAGCTATATCAGGCTCCTGTCAGCATGCACTTTTTGGCATCCAAAATAGTGTCTGTGTTTGGTGACTGTTTATAAGATGGATCCCACAGGTGAGGCAGTCTCTGGATGGCCTTTCCTTCAGGTTCTGCTCCACATTGTCTCCATATTTGCTGCCGTGAGTATTTTGTTATCCCTTCTAAGAAGGACTTCCAAGAAGGACCGAAGCACCCACACTTTGGTCTTCCTTCCTCTTGAGTTTCATGTGGTCTGTGAACGTATCTTGGCTATTTGGAGCTTTTGGGCGAATGTTCACTTATCAGTGAGTGCATACCATGTGTGTTCTTTTGTGATTGGGTTGCCTCACTCAGGATATTTTCTGGTTCCATCCATTTGTCTAAGAATTTCATGAAGTTTCTAATAGCTGAGTAGAACTCCACTGTCTAAATGTACTACATTTTCTGTATCCATTCCTCTGTTGAAGGACATCTGGGTTCTTTGCAGCTTCTGGCTATTATAAATAAAGCTGCTATGAACATAGTGGAGCATGTGTCCTTGTTATATGTTGGAGCATCTTCTGGGTACACACCCAGGAGTGGTGTAGCTGGGTCCTCAGGTAATATGTCCAATTTTTTGAGGAACTGCCAGACTGATTTCCAGAGTGGTTGTACCAGCTTGCAATCCCACCAGCAATGGAGGAGTGTGCCTCTTTCTCCATATCCTTGCATCTGCTGTCACCTGAATTTTTTGATCTTAGCCATTCTGACTGGTGTGA
>NC_034590.1:27866158-27873576 GCF_900095145.1 Mus pahari | reverse complement strand
ACCAAACCCAGATACTAATGCACATGCCAGCAAGATTCTGCTGAAGGGACCCTGATATAGCGGCCTCTTGTGAGGCTATGCCAGTGCCTGGCAAACACTGAAGTGGATGCTCACAGTCAGCTATTGGATGGAACACAGGGCCCCCAATGGAGGAGCTAGAGAAAGTACCCAAGGAGTTGTAGGGGCTGCAACCCTGTAGGTGCAACAACAATATGAACTAACCAGTATCCCCTGAGCTTGAGTCTCTAGCTGCATATGTAGCAGAAGATGGCCTGGTCAGCCATCATTGGGAAGAGAGGTCCCTTGGTCTTGTAAACTTTATATGACCCAGCACAGGGGAGGGCCAGGGCCAGGTAGTGGGAGTGGGGGGGTAGGGGAGTAGGGGCGGGGAGGGCGGGTATAGGGAACTTTCGGGATAGCATTTGAAATGTAAATAAAGAAAATAATAATAAATAAAAAAATAAAATAAAATAAAAACTTCTTCATATTTAAATGCCAAACTGCATCAAATCAATTCAGCTTTTAATCAGTTCTTTAACAGAGAAAGAAAAGTACATAGGTACAAAGAGAACATGACTGGACTAAACAGAATTGAGGCCTGGGGCAAAACTTTTATGATAACAGAACTATTCCACATTTAATGATTGTATTAGTCAGCATTCTCTAGAGTCACAGAACATATGGAATGTCCTTCTTTGTGGAGAAATTTATTATAGTCCAACTCCCCAACAGTGGTCAGCTGTGAATTGGAGGTTCAAGAATCTAGTAGTTGCTCAGTCCCACAAGAATAGTTGTTTTAAAAAAAGAAAAGAAAAAAAGAAAGAAAGAAAAAAAAAAGACAAAAAGAATAGTTGTTTTAGCTAGTCTTCTGTAGCCGTAGATTCCAACAGATGTGCTGGCAGGTAAATACAAGTGTCCAAGAAGAGTGAATCTTCCTTCGTCCAATGTCCTTATGTAGGTCTCCATTATAAGGTGTGTCCCAGATTAAAGGTGAGCACCATCATACCTGGATCTGGGACTTGTTTTGTCCCAGGCTGACTTTGAACTCTGCGATCTCCTTGCCTCATCTTCTGGGATTAAAGGCATGTATTACCTTGCCTGGGCCTAAGATTTTCATAGCTACTATGCCTCAAGATCTCCATGCCAAGATCCAGGTCAGAAACTTATTTTCTAAATGACACAAGAGTAGCTGTGGTCATGGTTTTCTTCACAGCAATAAAACCCAGCTAAGACAACAGGTATGCTACAATCTATGTAACCGTAGAAGTTACAGTTAGGTATAGATAAAAGGTTAGGGGTGAGAAAAGGATTCTCCAAGGAAGGGGAAATAGAATATATAGTTATGGAGAGATGGGTGTTGTGGGAAACTATAATGCATGGATTAAATGGAGAGATGGATGTCCTAGAAGGTAAGAGAGGGAATATGAAGAAGGACACCTAGCACTAAGGGCCATTTGAGCATCACAGGGAAATGCACTACTGTAGAAGCTTATATATATATATATATATATATATATATATATATATATATATATATATATATTTGAAATTTCGTATATATATGAAAGAAATCTTAATGGAGTCACCAAATAACAGGGAGACAATGCCCCAACTAGACATCTTTCATCACTAAGTGAAACTTCCCATGCCAGAAATGGGTTCCATTTAATTGAGTCTTGGCCAAAGGGGCATGGTGGAACCCCTGAACAACTCAGGCAATTACTAAGGATAATTGCTGCTTTCCACAGCTGATGGTAAGGCCCTGTTACTGACATCAACACTTGTATATCTCAGTGAACATCTAGGATTTGAGCTGGGCCTAACTAAAGCCTTCATTCCCTACTAACTAGTGTTCATGGTACTGGAAGGCAATCTGCATGCTACAAGAGGATAAAGATAACCACCAATTAGGCTCCACACCCTGAAACCTACAATGGTGGCCTGCCTACCTGATACTCTGGAACCATAGTAGCACAGACATAGCTAGCCACTGTCTGATCACAATTAGGGCCCACTCCCTGAGAGACAACCCATGTCTGATACTGTTCAGGTGTCCAAGAAGATGAGACTAGATAGGCCATGGACCTAAGGGAAAAACAAACACTATATTTTTCTGATAGAAGAACATACAATAAAAATATTTCTAAGGAGATTCTGATATGTGGTCAGATCTGTGTCTCACTCAGCCATCTTCAGAGACCCACAGCTGGACAATGTGTAGAGTTGGAGTCTTTGAGCCCCTCAATTCTAAATGGGATGCCTGCATCAATGCCTCTCCTCAAGGCTCATGTGGCTATGTGGAAGAAGAGGAAGAAAGATTGTAAGAACCAGAAAGGATGGATGACACCAAGGAAAGTGCCTTCCCGACATAACAGGACTGCCACACATATGAACTGACAGACAGTGTGGCAGCATGCACAGGGCCTGTAGACATCCAAGCCAAATGAAGTCCCAGAGCTGAGATGGGGACGTGAACCACGATATTTCCCATTCCCCCAAAAGTTGGCTAACTGACAACTGTCTGCCAAGGAAAATTTGTATTTCTCTAGTGGAATCTCAATGGCTATATAAACAAGTTAAGAGTAGGTATCAGGACTATCAGTAGATGGCCAAGACAAAATTCACTCATTGGTATTTTTTTTTTAAGATTTATTTTTTATGTATATGAGCACTTTATTTGTATATATTCTTGTATGACAAAAGAGAACATGAGACAGAAGACAGACTCCACTATATATGAGTTGCCATGTGGCTTCTGGGAATTGAACTAAGGACTTATGGAGAAGTAGCCAGTGCTCTTAACCATTGAGCCATCTCTTCAGCTCTCAATGGTACTTTTGTAGATATTTTTTTGTATCATATTGCCTTTTGGGGAACATTTTAAAGAATATTATGGGTCTTTTGCTTATATATTATGGTTTCTGACTTTGTAAATTTTTGTGTGTAGTTCTTGTGCTTTAAAATTTTTAAAAGTTGCCTGTTTGACCAGGCGGTGGTGGTGCATGCCTTTAATTCCAGCACTCGGGAGGCAGAGGCAGGCAGATTTCTGAGTTGGAGGCCAGCCTGGTCTACAGAGTGAGTCCCAGGACAGCCAGGGCTATACAGAGAAACCCTGTCTCGAAAAACCAAAAAAATAATAAAAAAAAAACTTGCCTGTTTGAAAGGGAGAGAGAGAAAAAGAGAGAGGAAGAAGGGGTGGAGAGGGAGAGGAATGGAGAGAGAGAGAGAGAGAGAGAGAGAGAGAGAGAGAGAGAGAGAGAGAGAGAGATAGGTAGGAACGATCTGGGAATTGATGGGCAGGGAAAATTGACCAAAATTTAGTTAATGAATTTTCAATGAAAAACGAGTCTTTCCATAATCCTCAAAAATGCTTATATAAAAAGCCTAAAAATATGAGAAAAATGAGTAATGAAACACATCCGCCATGCCCACTTCAGTAGTGACTTTCATTACAGGTTTGGAAACCTGGAAGCAGTCCTGAGGAAAAGAGTTTCAAGGAAACTCAGCCTCCTGGAGCCTTGGCATTCCAATAACCCATATACTCAAACCCTATCCACATGTTAGTATGGTGTATGCTCTCTTTCAGTATTATAAGTGCCTTTAAAGATTAAATTTTATCATAGGTGAGCCTCCACCAGTGTGAAGCCTACAAGCTTAGAATGCAGTAGGATTCAGTGAGGAGGTTACCTATTCATTAACATTCAAATTTACTTCTAGTAAAGACCAGTGAAACTAATCAGGCATTACAAAGAACAGAGCCAGCATAGCTCAGGGCTAGTCTGCAGAGTGATTACTGAAGACAGGGAATACACATTGGCCTGGCGAAAATGTAGGTTTTAAATCCCCCTGAAACAGGTTTTTTTTTTTGTTTTTTTTCTTCCCCCGCTAGGCCCAAAGGAACAGCATAATCAAGGATTTACTGGGAACCCCTAGTGGTGGGGGTTAACAATTGACACCTGCTTCCTCCTCAAGCTACCTGGTCCCCCTGATCTTTTGATGTATACAATCCTTTGTCTTGTGTCACTGTAACTCTTGCGGATGTATCAGGCCTGGCTTCCCTTGTTTGTTCTGTATTAGAAGTTTGATGCTCAATTTGAGCATTACACTCAGATTCTACATGCTCTCGCGTGTCGGTCTGTTTGTCATTCACCGAATCCTCGCTCATCTGCCACCAGAGACCTGTTCCACACAAATAGGAGACCCAGAAAGGAGGTAGTCTGTGGCACAAATCAGTGATTGAAAGTCATAAAACTAATGAAAGAAATCAAAGGACTATAAAATGATTGATTTCTCCATATTCATGTGGAGGAAATCTTCGCAGTTTTATCTGTAGAATAATCCGTTTATTACAGAATAAATGCAACCTTAATCATAATAAGTTGTTTTGGGGGTATCAACAAAGAGACTTTTCCCCTTGAGACATAAGGCTGACTTGGAGTTCACTATGTAGAGTCCAAGCTAATGCAAAACTGTAGTGATCCTCCTTCTCAGCCTCTGTAGTGTGGAGATTTAGGCATGACTCCCCAAGTCCAGCGCAACAACTTGATTTATCATGTAGAGAGGCAACTGTGAGAGGTCAGATAAATTCCTCTCCTGACTACTGCCTGCAGAACTAAGATGGGAAAGGAGGGAGTCAAGGCAATCCAGCACATGAGTACAAGTGACATCTCAAGGTTCATTTTTACGGTTACAGCTCCCATGATAACAGTTACAAGTGACAGTTCAGCAAGGAGGCCTGATTCACAGGCCAGCAAGTTCAAGGTTATACAAATCACAACAATGCTATTTTTCTTCAGAAAACTGACATATGGGAACATCGTTTGCCCCGACTCTTCTCTGCTAGTTGAAGAAGGCCACAGGCATTCCCGTGTTCCTTCCCACATTTGCTGGCACTCCAGAATTCACACTGGATGCTCCTATGCCCAGATCATAAATTCATTATATCCTCACATAACCTTAATTTAAACCCCAAAGCATGTAATTATACATAGGAGCGGCAAGATTGGGATTTGAATGCTGGACACAGGGAAGATCAGGGAAGCAGCAAAGGACAAGGGCCATTTCTGTTAAAGAGCCAAGAAATGGGGAGAGCCATTCAACCTGGGGTGGCCGCAGCTGTGACTGTGAGAAACGCCCAAGAGTGCCCTCTCACTGTTCTAGTTACACACTAGTTTATTCAGAGTAGTCAGATAAACAGTGGCCAGAGAGTTGCTGGTATCCCAGATACTCTTTCAATAAGTGATAATCAAGGGCTGCCCAATTTTGTAATAGAGCAGTTCTCACTTCTAGTTCTTTATTTAATTCTTCCAATATTTGAGCTGTAAGATAGTGGCCTTACTAACATCATCAGCCAGTTTGGTAATCTCCTGCTGGAGGTCTACAACAAGGACAGATACAGGCAAAACAAAAGCAGCCTCTCTAGCTGTACAGGAACAGACAGATTTAAGTGGTCACCACAATCAGTGGGGAGGTTTCTTTCTGTCTTTCTTTCTTTCTTTCTTTCTTTCTTTCTTTCTTTCTTTCTTTCTTTCTTTCTTTCTTTCTTTCTTTCTTTCTTTTTTAAAAAAGGATATTTTAATTGTTTACATTTCAAATGTTATCCCCTTTCCAAGTTTCCCCTCTGCAAATCCCCTATCCAGTCTCCACTTTCCTTGCTTCTATGAGGGTGCTCCGCAACCCTCACCCCCACTCCAGCCTCACCTTCCTAGCTTTCCTCTACAGTGGGGCATTGGGCCTTCACAGTACTGAGGGTCTCCCCTCCCATTGATGCCAGACAAGGTCCCTTCATCTCCTTCAGTCCTTCCCCTAACTCCTCCATTGAGGTCCCTGTCCTCAGTCCGATGGTTGGGTGCAAGCATCTGCATCTGTATTGGTCAGGATCTGTCAGAGGCTCTCAGGAGACAGATGTATCAGGCTCATGTCAGCATGCACTTCTTGGCATCAGTTACAGTGTCTGGTTTGATGTCTGCATGTGGGATGGATCCCCAGGTGGGTCAGTATCTGAACTGCCTTTCCTTTAGACTCTGTTATACTCGTTGTCCCTATATTTCTTTTAGCCAGGAGAAATTCTGGGTTAAAATTTTGGAGATGGGTAGGTGGCCCCATCCCTCAACCAGAGGGCCATGCCTAATCTCTGGATATTGTCTCGACAGGTTCTCCCTCCCCTTTGTGGGGTATTTCAGCTAATGTCATCCCTGTGGGGTCCTGGGAGGCTCTTGCTTTCCTGGCATCTGGGACTTTCTGATTGCTACCCTCAGTTCCCCATCCTCTATTGCTACACACTTCTGTTCAATTTCCTGACCCTCTGTATATCTCCTCCCATATCTGATTCTGCCCCTCTTCTTTTCCTCCCAAGTTCCTCCCATCCTCTACTTCCCTTGATTATATTGTTCCTCTTTCTAAGCAGGACTGAAGCATCCACTCTTTGGTCTTGCTTTCTCTTGAGTTTCATGTGGTCCGTGAGTTGTATCATGGGTATTCCATGCTTTTTGCCTAATATCCACTTATCAGTGAGTACATACCTTGTGTGTTCTTTTGAGACTGAGTTACCTTACTCAGGATGATATTTTCTAGATTCATTCGATATTAGAATGGCTACTCCAGGTGTTTCCTGGGACCATTTGCTTGGAAAAAATTTTCTAGCTTTTTACTCTGAGGTAGTGTCTGTCTTTGTCACTGAGGTGAGTTTCCTGTATGCAGCAAAAAGCTGGGTCCTGTTTAAGTATCCAGTTTGTTAGTCTATGTGTTTTTTTTTTTTTTTTTTTAAATTGGGGAACTGAGTCAATTGATGTTAAGAGATATTAAGGAATAGTGATTGTTGCTTCCTGTTATTTTTGTTGTTAGAGGTGGAATTATGTTTGTATGGCTATCTTCTTTTGGGTTTGTTGAAAGATTACGTTTTTGCTTTTTCTAGGGTATAGTTTCCCTCCTTATATTGGCATTTTCTCTCTATTATCCTTTGTAGGGCTGGATTTGTGGAGAGATATTGTGTAAATTTGGTTTTGTCATGGAATATCTTGGTTTCTCCATCTTTGGTAATTGAGAGTTTTGCTGGGTATAGTGGCCTGGGCTGGCATTTGTGTTCTCTTAGGATCTGTATGACATATGCCCAGGATCTTCCAGATTTCCTAGTCTCTGGTGAGAAGTCTATTGTAATTCTGATTGGTCTGCCTTTATATGTTACTTGACCTTTTCTCTTACTGCTTTTAATATTCTTACTTTGTTTTGTGCATTTGGTGTTTTGACTATTATGTGACAGGAGGAATTTCTTTTCTTTTCTTTTTCTTTTTTTTTTTTTTTAAAGATTTATTAATTGTTATCTGTAAGTACACTGTAGCTGTCTTCAGATGCACCAGAAGAGGGCATCAGATCTTGTTATGGATGGTTGTGAGCCACCATGTGGTTGCTGGGATTTGAAC
>NC_034590.1:27830372-27864637 GCF_900095145.1 Mus pahari | reverse complement strand
CCCCCAGCTACTGACTTTAAGCTGACTTTAGGTGGAGCTGTTTTTGATCCCAGCTGTTAACATTGAATGTTATCCCAGTTGGTTCCTGCCAGCCCTTCCAGGTTTGCATTCCTCTGTTTTGTGTAACTTCCCTATTTTCTTCTGTATAAACAGTCTGATGCTCAATTTGACATTTTGCATTCAGATACCACACTCTCTTGTGTCTATGTCTGTTTGTCACCGCACATTTGCGGAATCCTCGCTCGCCTGCAACCAGAGACCCCTTCCACGCAGATCGGGGACCCAAGAAAAGTCCGTCTGCGGCACTTACCCTTGCCTCTCATCATCTGGTTATCTCTGATGTTAGCTGGTCTTGCTGTCTCTGACTGTGGCTTGTCCCTCCTCTAAGCCTGTGTATCACTACTCCTGGGAGACCAGTTCTTTCCAGGAGGAATTTGGGTGTGGAGAGCTGTGGCCCAGGTTCAGGTCCAGGGTTCAGACAGCAACAGGAAGGATCCTGTCCTCNGTTGTTCCTTGGTTCCTATGTCCTGATGGCTCTGAGCAGGCCCCTTTTAGGCTAGGAATTTGAGCAGAAGAGATGGTCTTACCTGTGTTCATAGGTGTGTCAGCACTCCCGGAAGACCAGCTCTCTCCATGCTGTATTTAGGAATGGAGTGCTGTGGCACAGGATTAGCTCCCAGCACAGATGAAAACTGGATATTTTCTCTTTGACCCTCAAAGTCAATCACTCTGTGAACTTGGGAGCAAAGGTATCTTTCTCCAAATGACGAGCACATCTATCCACACCACGCGAATAAACCTTATATATAAAAAGTAGAACAGAAAAGGTAAAAAAAAAAAGCAGCAGCATTATAAAGTGTAATCTATTTGCTTATAATTATGCTTTATGTCCTCTTATTTGTTTGTTGGGGGCACTGCATGCTTCAGTGTTCACATGGAGGGAGGTCAGAGGGCAGCATTTGGGAGTCAGTGTTCTCCCACCATGTGGGTTTCAGGGATGGAACTCAAGTCATCTGGGAGACAGGACAAGTGCGCAAGAAATATCATCTTGAGAGTGTCCCAAGACAGTTGCAAGGTTAGGTAGAGTGCATCTGGAGTAGATTGAGTTCTCCAAGTAGGTCACTTTGTGCAGCCTGTTCTGGTGTGCCAAGTGGTTAGGGCCACACCTGTAAGAGCAAGTCTTGAAGACCTTTTACCTGGGGTGTGGGGCTGGCAATGAGATATGCTAAATGTTTTCAAATCGGTGCTGCTACCTGGAAGAGTGTCATGAGCCAGCCCCAGCCTATGAGTGTGGGATATGTCATAGGCTTGGCCTCCTAGAGCCTATAAGGAATTGGGGAGGAGCCACAAAAGGTTTGTTCTTTCTTCTTTGGGAGATGGGTTTTGCTGGGAAGAACCAAGAAGTCCGATTCTTTTTAGGGGTGAGTGCTCTAATTGTTTTCTTATTGTCTCAGTTATGTTGTTACACTGAGAGTTTACCCAACCATGTCAGCTCCCACTGAAAACACAAAACACAAGCTGGAGAGTGGGCTCTGTACCCAGTTGTTGTCATAGATAAAACCCTTACAAAACTCTCAGAACATCCCTTTTTCTCATTGAAAGTCCTAATTTCCATCTCTGAGAGCCAGGCACCAAGACACTGACCAAAGCTAGCAAATCCCTAAAGACACAAAAGAGCATTTTCAGAGGTTCCTGTGTTGAGAAAAATCAATTGCTATAGATAGGAAGGGGGGTTAGTCAAAGAATGGGAAGGGGAAGGATTGAGAAGGGCTGGTTTTCCCACTACTTCCCCCCCCCACACCCCTCAGTAGTGAAGGAGAACATTAGATCCCCCTGAAGCTCAATTGATTGGGTCTGGGGTAGCAGAGATAAAATATTGATTTGACAAGTTGACTCATGAAAGTTGGAGGGGAGAATGGGTTAACAGTAGAGGATTAGAACTGCCCAGCCACTGAGCTAAATTCGGTATATCAAAATTGAGATAAGATGTGTGTGTGTGTGTGTGTGTGTGTGTATATGTATGTATGTATGTGTGTGTGTGTTTCAAAGAGCTCCTGGGCAGGTGGCTGGAAGCATACAAACTGCTGGGAGCCAAAGCAGTGTAACTAAACAAACACACGGCTACAGGTAGGTAGGAAAGTAGGTAGAATGATCGATAGATAGATAGATATAAAAAGGATGAATGGATAGGTCAATGGATGATGGATAGAAAGACAGCTGGATAGGTGATATAGATAGATCATTTATAGATGTAATAAATAGGTCATAGATGATAAGTAGATACAGATAGATAATTGACAAATGATAGAAATAGGTGACAGATACAGATGATTAATAATTAGATAGGTAGATAGTTATATAGTTAACTAGTCAATGATAGTAGATAAATGATAAATTAATGATGAATAGATGATGGGTAGGTAGATGATATGTAGATAAATAAATAAGATTGATGATAGGTAGGTAGATAATAGATTTCATACACACACACACATATATACACACACACACACATGTTGATGAATGTTAGATGGCAGTTGGTAGACAATAGACAGAAGATGGATAATTAATAGATAAATGACAGATAAAATAATAGATTATAGGTAAGTATATGATCGATCATGGATGATAAGTGGTGGATAAGCAGTTAGGTAGATAGATGATAGAGACATGTAGAGCTATAGATAGCATGACTGGAGAAAGGGGGCTGTTAAGCAGCAGGGTGTAACAGGAGAGGGTAATGGAAGAGATAAAAACTCCACAAACAGCACATATTTCCTCTCATATGTGGACCTAGATTTAAAGATAAGCATGGGCTGGTGAGATGGCTCAGTAGGTAAGAGCACCTGACTGCTCTTCCAAAGGTCCTGAGTTCAAATCCCAGCAACCACATGGTGGCTCATAACCATCCGTAACAAGATCTGACTCCCTCTTCTGGAGTGTCTGAAGACAGCTACAGTGTACTTACATATAACAGATAAATAAATCTTTAAAAAAAAAAAAAAGATAAGCATGAGCCGGGCGTGGTTGTGCACGCCTTTAATCCAAGCACTCTGAAGACTGAGACACAAGGACTTCTGTGAGTTCAGGGCCATCCAAAGCTTCATGTAAAAGGCCTCAAGAAAAAAAAGATACATATGTGGCACTAAAACAGGGAGAGGGTTATTGGAACGGAGGAAGTATATGGTCAGAAAAAAGGTGGAGGGCAAGAGCAGGAGATTGGCCTTATAGAAGCTAAGAACGATGATAGACATATATGCAAAGATCATTATGAAGCCCAGTCTTTTGTGTGACAAATAAAAATTAATAACAAAAATTAAAATACTCACACATGAAAGGAGAATACTTGGAAGAATATAGATGAGAGAAGATAATGAAGGACCTGGGGCAGGAGGGATAGCTCAGTGGTTAAGAGCACTGACTGTTCTTCCAGAGGTCTTGATTTCAGTTCCCGTCAACCACATGCCCTCTTGTGGTGTGTCTGAAGACATCTACAGTGTACACATATACATAAAATAAATATTTTTTAAAAAAATATCACTGTATATGATGCAAGCATCTGAAAAGTCATAATGAAATTGATTATTTTATACAATGAGTATTGTNTATACAAAGTAAATAAAAAGAAAAGTGTTTTCTGAAAAGAATTTAACAGCATTTCTTTGTACAATTAAGAGTAAAAAATTAGGCTTTTCAGCCTGTGCCTTGCACAAGGGCAGATCATCAGCTTTTTTGCTCCTCTTAAGACCCCACCATTCAAAGGCCTCCCAGGAGATCTGCTGCACCCAGGGCAACAGACACTACTGTCTGAAGGCCTCCCAGAGATCTGTTTCAGCCAGAGCAACAGACGTCATAGTCTGAAGGCCTATCAGGAGTTCTGCTGCAGCCAGAGCAACAAATCAATGTTGTATTTATGTTGTTTTTCTGGTGTGTTGGGGGTATCCAGGGCTTGCTGTGGTGGGAGAACTGGGTTCTGATGATGCCAAGTAGCCTTGGTTTCTGTTGCTTATGTTCTTGCCCTTGCTTATCACCATCTGGTTATCTGTGGTGTTAGCTGGTCTTGCTGTCTCTGACTGTGGCTTGTCCCTCCTGTGAACCTGTGTGTCAGCACTCCTGGGAGAACAGTTCTCTCCTGGTGGGATTTGGGTATGGAAAGCTGTGGCACAGGGCCAGTTTTGGGGCACAGACTGAAACCGGAAGTGGGGAGGTTTCTAGTTTACTATTAATTAAGAAAGCACACAATGCCTTTTTTAAAATGATGATTTTATTTATTTTTTGTCTGTGAGAATACTGCTGTTCTCTTCAGACACACCAGAAGTGGGCCTTGGATTCCATTACAGATGGTTACAATGTTATTTTTCCACTATGTGGTTGCTGGGAATTGAACTCTTGACCTCCTGAAGAATAGTCAGTGATCTTAACCACTGAGTCACCTCTCCAGCCCTATAATGTCCTTTTAAGGTTGTTAATTCAGTCTCATTTCTCCTGTCACAGAGTCAGCTTGGCTCAGAACAAGGATTTGGAGAAAACCTTGAAACAAACATGCTTGGGTCTGAAGTGGGCAGGCCAAATCTCAGATCCAGAGCCAGGTTTTTTGTTTTGTTTTGTTTTTTTTTTCTTCTAGTTTTTCTTTTCTTTCTTTCTTTTATTGGATATTTTCTTTATTTACATTTCAAATGTTATCCCCTTTCCCTGTTTCCCCCCCTCCTGGAAACCCCCTATCCCATCCCCCTCCTCCTGTTCTATGAGGGTGTTCCTTCACCCACCTACCCACTCCTGCCTCTCCACCCACAATTCCCCTACATTGGGGCACCTATAGAGCCTTCATTGGACCTACGACCTCTTCTATTGATGTTTGACAAGGCCATCTGCCACAGACTGGACCCAGTGGGTCCCCCTCAATCCGTGCAAATCAGAGTCTCAGACAGATGGGCATAGAGTCGGCGAGAATGGGGTGACAAACAGACAGGACACAAGGGAGTGTGCTGAATCTGAATATAATTTGTCAATTTGAGCTTCAAACTTTTTATACAGAAGAAGCTAGGGAAGTTAGGTGACACATTGGCAAGGTACAATAAGGTTACTGGATGCTTAATGACTCTTAAACAAAACAGAGGAAATGTAAGCACAAAGACTGGGAGGAACTGGGCAATAAAACAACTGAGACAAAGTCAGTTCTATCTAAGGTCAGCTATATTTTCAGAAACCAGGTGTGAGGTCTTTACACTCGTGGGGTAAGGGCTTTCACACCCAAGTCATAGTTCTAATTAGAGAGTTCTGCTTTAGCTAACCTCATGAATAATGCAATACTCTAAAACCACAGCCCAATCTACTTCCTAAATCATTGTAAATTCCTGTATGTGGGAGCGAGCTGGCTTTTATTCTAAGTGATAGTGTGGGGGGGACTTTCTACTAATAAGTGATGTAGTCTGTCATACATAACTATAATAAGAATTCTAAACTTACTTTGCTAAGCTTGCCCTGAGATTTCTAACTCTATGTAGTAGGTAGTAATGCCTGGTTTCTTTCACTATCTTTCTTACAATACTAGAGGCAATTCTGAATGTCACTGAATAGGCAACATTCTTACTAAATTCCAAACCCATGGTCGGCTCAAGGACTACCTGGGGCATTGGTGAAGGTCAGGAAGCAAAGTTTGATTTTGCTTAGGAATTTGGCAAGTCATTGTTTGGAGGCACCTATAGCAAACAATACTGAAAGGAAGCACACAGATGCTATGGGATGCCACAGTTCCAGGAGACTAAGTTTCCATGAAACTCTTTACCTCAGGACTGCTCCAGGTTTCTAAACCTGTCAAGCAAGTCACTACTGGAGTGGATGTAGCAGCCATCCTTTGTTACTTATGCAGCTGAGGCCATGTGTACTCCTTGGTTGATGGCTTAGTCCCTGGGAACTATGGGGGTCTGGTTGATTGATATTGTTGTTCTTCCTATGGGGTTGTAAACCCCTTCAGCTCCTTCAGTCCTTTCTCTAACTCCCAGAGCCAGTTTTTTCTTTTCTTTTCTTTTCTTTTTTTCTTTCTTTCCTTTTTTTTTTTTTTTTTTTTTTTTTTTGGTGAGCTAAAACTGTATGTGATAATATATTTTTAATATTTTTATTAATCATTTTATTCATTTACATTTCAAATGACATCTCCTTCCCTGTTTCTCCTCCACTATGTCCCCCACCCCGATTCCATCTCTCCTCCTCTTTGTCTCTATGACGGTGCTCTTCCACCCAGTCACCCACTCCTGCCTCACTGCTCTAACATTCTCCTATGCTAGGATATCAAGTCTCCACAGGACCAAGGGCCTTCCCTCTCATTAGTGCCATCCTCTGCTACATATGTAGCTGATGCCATGGATATACATATATTTTAATATTATTCATACTGAAAAGGCATTTGAAGCAGACATATAAGGAACTCAATAGTGCCTTCTGTGTCTTTATAGTTGAAAATTAAAAGCAAAAATAAAAGTATTGAGGCTTGGTGGGTCAGAAATAAAGAAAAACCACAGGCAGAGAGCCAGGGAGTCCCACAAACTGAAAGAATATCCTATCTCAGTTATAGGATGCATGCTTGGAGGTTAAATGTCACTGCAGGTTCCTGTGTAACCTTCTAAATGACCTTTTGCTGCTCAAGTTGGCTTTACAGACCCTTGACATTCTCTGATAGCATTGTCAAAGGCTACCATTTCTAATCCTTCTTTGAGAGCAGATTAAGAAATGGTCTCTCTTCTCATGTCACCAAGTCTGGATTAGATGGAATTCAGCAGATTTAAACCAAGTCTTGGCCAGCTTGTCCTAGTCATGAGGTATTGGGCACTCTGATCCAGGTATCCTCCCACAGTTTATGGAGCTGTAGCTCTGCAAGAGGAGAGGATATGTTCAAAGTCCCTAAGTGTCTTATAGGAAATCAGCTCATATTCTGTATGCATTTTCCCTGTGGAAAATATCTCCTCTGGGTAAAAATAGTTTAGAATCCCTGGAGCTACAAAGAGACAAGGTTAAGTATACCTCAATATTCCCTTTCTTTGAACTACCTAAATCCTCTGGGGATAGAACAAAAGCACCAAGCTGTAGGGGTGTAGAGGAATGGTGAGCAGAGAACTTTTATCCACTGAATCAAAGACAAAGGAAGTAGGAGCAAGGTTCATTTGCATCTCCCCCTTTCCCTTCTGAAGGGGCTATCTCCTATGCTTTCTCTCCCTACTGACTGAGCAGGAGTCCTTTGCAGTTGCTGAATACCAAGGCGAAAAGACTGCAGACGCTTTACAAAAGGCTTTCAATACCTCCTGCTACTAACCACTAGCTCTCAGGGAGCTCTGGGGAGGGAGCCAGTAACAATGTTTCTTGACACATTTGTGTAATATCTTAAAATCTTGCTTAGATGTGCATATTACTCCATACCCTGCATAAGACAAAGTAAACAGAAATAATCTTGCTGTTTAGTTTCATTGTTCCATGTTTGTGACCCCAGTAATCTTGGAAAATAGCATGTGAGCTATTTCCTGGGTTTCTTACACCTCTGACTTTTCAGACGTGAGTTGTGTCTCAGTGGAATGTCACAGTGCCATGTGTACATGTGTTCAAATGAAACCACACACACGGCAGCACTGTGCTTCAGGCCAGGGCCATGTGTGTTCAAACTCAAACTGCACCAAAGCACCGTGCCATGGCGGAGTGGGTGTTAGATCATGAATGAACCTGGTCAGTGCAACAAGGAAATGAGAGCCCAGCCCTGAGCTCAGCAGAAGCAGATTGCCCTTAAGCTGAGGGGCAGCGTGCTCTCTGTGGGAAAGGAGAGGAATGGGGGAAAAGGGCTATTTGAGGTTTTGTAGAGTTTGAAATGGCAAGGGGCTACTGGGGGTTGGTGGTTGTCCAATGCAAACACTTCTAGCCTTAGGTCTGCCTCTGCAGTTTCAGATAGAAATTGTGCTGACAGTTATCCTTGAGCATGGGAGCTGCAGTTTCAGATGGGTGCTAGTGGATGTCCTTGGGCATGGGGTTTTTGAGTCAGGATTTGCTAGACTGAGATATTTTTACCCTTTAGTGGCCATACATGTTCACATTCAGACTGCTGCTCTGTGCTGCTCCAGCATCATGAGACCTTTTTTTTTTTTTTAAGAATTATTTATTATATGTAAGTACACTGTAGCTGTCTTCAGACATCCCAGAAGAGGGCATCAGATCTCATTACAGATGGTTGTGAGCCATCATGTGGTTGCTGGGACTTGAACTTACGACCTTCAGAAGAGCAGTCAGTGCTCTTACCCATTGAGCCATCTCACCAGCCCCCGAGACTTTTTATTTGCATAAGCACTGACTCATGATTTTGTGCCATGGCATTGTGAACATGGGTATATACATGCATGGTAGAATGGCCCCCTGGGCTCGTGTTTGAATGCCTGGCCCATAGAAAGTGGCACTACTAGGAGGTGTAGCCTTGTTGGAGGAAGTGTGTCACTGTGGGAGTGTGCTTTGAGATCTCAGCCAGTTCACTTCCTGCTGCCTTCTCTAACACTATGTAGACCTGATTTCCACCATGCTTTCTGTTATGACAATAATGAATTAAACCTCCAAAAGTATAAGCCAGACCCTATTAAATGTTTTTTTCATAAGAATTGCTGTGGTCATAGTGTCTCTTCACAGCAATAGAAACCCTAACTAAGACGACATGTGAGCCAAGCTAAGTGCCCTGCCATCCAGTATGCACTCATGTGTTCACATGTGAGCCATACTCTGGTGTTGCTCCATGGTGCATTGACACATGTGTTTACACACAATCATTGCCATGGCACCATGGCATCGTGACATGGGCATGCATATTCATACCTGAGATGTGCCAGGGCACTGTGTTGTGTCATGCCTTGCAGTGGCAGCATGGGTGTGAGTACATGTGAATCATGCCAAGTACAGTGGGACAGTGATGCTAACACATGTATTCAGGAGCAAACCACATCATGCCAATGCCACAGTAGTGTGTGGTTATGTATTCACACATAAGATTACACATAGTAACATGCCACTCCTAGGCGTATGCTGTCCCAGCATAGTGCTACAGGAAGGTTTGCATTTGACCAATCATGCCCATGCTGCCCACAGCATGGCACTGTGGCAAAGTGCCATGGCACACCTCATGTGGGACCATGCATGCCCATTCCACCATGGCATGGTACATCAGCACAACTCACACAGAAAAGGTGTAAACACACATGTCCATGGCATAGAGCATGACATTGAGGCACAGATCTTGTGAACATGCATAATCATATTGTGGTATGAAACCACAGCACACTGCTACAACAGGCTACCACATGATAGTGGTACAAATGTGAGCATGCAGGCCCACTCTACCACAGCATGGTGCTGCAGTGCAGTTTGTGTGTGAATAAGCATGTGAATAAGTATATTACACATTGCTAAGGCATGGTTCACATGTGAAAT
The DNA here is from genome assembly GCF_900095145.1 of Mus pahari. Lineage (NCBI taxonomy): Eukaryota > Metazoa > Chordata > Mammalia > Rodentia > Muridae > Mus > Mus pahari. The sequence goes on along the minus strand of NC_034590.1, from coordinate 27,855,190 downwards.
GCAGACACATACTGCCATAGTAAAGTAGCTTGGTTCAGCATGTGAACATACATGTCCACACAACCACACAATGTCAGATCAGTGCCATGACAGAACTTGCATTAAATATGTGTGCCCATGCCACTGTAGCATGTTCACATGTGTACACATATGCTCTTGTTTGCACAGTATAGTGCAGAAGCATAGATTATATATGTGTCAGGAGCCATTATAGAAAAAGCTAATAACAGCAGAATATCTTCCTGAGATGAGTCCACTTTAGATTATAATCCATGAGGGATTTGCTCCAGTATGCAAGGTCCAGGAAAAATTCATTTTAGGAAAGATTCATGCTATTAATATGCTTTTGCCATTATTTTTAAACATATATAACAATCACTGGGTATTAGTCCATAGAACTACAAAGGTGTACTGTTTTATAGTGATGCTATACAGACAAATAGATGATTTCTTTCTTTTTTTTTAATATTTATTTATTTATTATTATATGTAAGAACACTGTAGCTGTCTTCAGACACTCCAGAAGAGGGTGTCAGATCTTGTTATGGATGGTTGTGAGCCACCATGTGGTTGCTGGGATTTGAACTCCAGACCTTTGGAAGAGCAGTCGGGTGCTCTTACCCACTGAGCCATCTCACCAGCCCAAATAGATGATTTCTTAATTCTTAATGCTGATCCTATAAGAATATCTAAAATTTTATCAGTATCTATTAAGCTCTTTTATAGTGGGACTGCTATTAGGTTCTCTCTGATAAGAAAAACTGCATTGAGAACTCTGCCAATCTTTAGTGTCATGAGTTCATTGCTTCTGAGATAGCAAGCGGGCATCTACTATTCAGAGAACATTCCAAGAGGTTGTTAAATAATTAGCCAGTGGTCATAAAAAGGGAACTAGGAATTTATTAAAGGTACAAGGACAGAAGATAAAATAACGATTCGGTTTATCTATACTAAACTTCACTAATACCTTGGTCACAGGAGTTATGGTTTTTAATCCTCCATGAACCTGCAAAGCTGGTGACAGGTGATGGATGTTTAGCCAGATAATTTCTCCTAATGAATATGCAAGCAAACATTCTCTTTTGTAAACTTCTTATTCAATTTATGATTTGGATTTATGCGTAAACTTGTGGTGAACTTTTTACCATGTGATCATGTATTCTGAAAGATGTATAAGTGCTGAGGACAAAGAGTGGAGACAGAGCTGAGGACACCTTTTTTAGACAGAACTGAACCCAAGAAGAACTTAGAAGTAAAGATGTAGTATTGGGAGTAATGGTACTGAGAGTAAGGGCAGTACTGTGACATCAGAGCAGGGGGAGAGAGCAAGATCAAAGGAGAGTGCAGAGTGGAATAACTTAGAAACTATAAGACAACTTAAAATACTAAGAGAGCAATATGCAGAATACTAAGGAGAAGAGGAAAAAGAGGAAGCTACAGAGAGTGGAAGGAGCAGGCAGGCTTCTCCTCACCATGGGACAGAACAGGTATTTTCTTAATGGCAAGGCAGGCTTAATCTTATTAAAAAGAGCAAAGCTTTCTTCTTACAGACTTAGGTTTAATTCATTTAGCAATAAAAGGGTAGAAGCTTTTTCTTTCTCTATGCAATAAAGATTGGAGCTCATTTTCATCTGGAATGAGTGAGTTCTTCTGCACTGGCACTTGATCTTTTGCTCCACATGTATATGTAAGTATGGATGTGTATGTGTAGTATGTAATTATGAGATAGTATGAAAGCTGGGTCCAACTGGTTTGAATGGAGATTTAAGAAATGTGTATGTCATTTGAAAAAAAAATAGGATGTCTCCCATTATCCAATAGAATAAAATTAGTAAAAATTATATGTAATGCCATATTAGATTTTATTCCAGTAGAACAATATTATTACATCTGATTATAAATCACGTGAATAGACTGTGGCAACCCAAAGGAAAAATATTCATACTGTTGGTAATCATGTAACTTCCCAGATACCAGAATGTATGAGGAGTATATCCTACTTGTATCATTAAATTCTTATTATACTATAATGTACTAATCTAAAAAAAAAGAAATGTGTATGCATGAATCTATGTATGAATTTATGTGAGTTTAATCTATTTTTGCTTGTGTAAAAGTTTTTCCTTGTGCGAGCATGATTCTCCTCTCCTGGTTCAATAGTTCATTGTTCCAAACTTCCTCCTAGCCTGACAAGAGAGGCATCCCAACAAAAGGGGAAAGGCTCTAGCAATGAATCCTTTACTTAATAGTCTGCTGTTTTACCATGAGGTGCTAAATGACAGACACTGCAGTTTTGGGCCTCAAAGGAACTCAGGCAGGTCAGCCACAGTAGCAAAGTAACTTAAACTTAGAGGTGAATGTTTTATTATTATACATCAACCCTAAATATCTCACAAGACTAAGTCTTACTCCCGCCAATTCTCTTTCCCCTTTGCTGCCTCAAGAAGAACCAAGAACAACAAAGAAGACCCACCAGGGCTGGCCCCAGCATATATGAATATGTATTCCCACATTAGTGGGGTAGGTCATTGTGGCATGAAATAGAGTGGCTTAAATGTGAATATATATATATCCATTCTACCAGGGTAATGAGTCATGGTGCAGACTGTATGTGAACACATGTGACAATGTCATAGCAGTACTACATCATGGCATGGCTTGCCTTTGAATGTGTATGTCCTTGCCACCATGGAATGATGTCACAGTACCATGGCATGGTGTCAATGTGAACATTTGTGCCCAAGATAACATGAGATGATGCTGACCTGGCACTCTGGGATGGCACCATAGCATGGCTCATGTGAGAACACCATGCCTTTGTGATACAGCAACATGACACATCTAGTATGTAATCACATATACTTTCACCTACATTTTATGATTCAGTGGTGTGGGTTATATGTGAATATACATGCCCACTCACTTATGGCATGACTCTGTGGGGCTGATCATGTGTGAACACATGTGCCCATGACACCATGGCATAAAACTGTGGCACAGGGTCATGACGCAATGTTCATGTGAATATATGTACTCACGTTATCATGAAATGGCAATGCAGCATAGTACCCTGATATAGTACTATAATATGGCTCACACTTAAACATGTGTAACCATGCCACTATTTAATGTTGTCCTGTTAAGCTGAAGTGTGTGGTCATGCATGCCCACTTCTATGCAGCATGAGGCTGAGGCATGTCTCATGTGTAACATGCATGCCCCTGTCAGTCCAACACTGTGCTAGGGTGCAGCTTGCTTGTGAAAATGTGTTTCCATACCTCCACAGTGTGGCTAGCATGTGAAAATATGTGCCTGTGTCTCCACAACACAGTGCATGGCATGGCTTATAAGTGAACATGTGTGTAAATACCACAATGGCACCACAGTATGGCATGGCTCATGTTTGAACACGTATGACCACACTACTGTAGCATCACACCACAGCACAGCTCAAATGTGACCAAACATAACCAGGCCACCATGGTTTGGATCATATGTGAACCTGTGTGTCCCCCCCCATGACATGATGCTACACACAGCTTTCATGTGAACATGAATGAATGCACATGAGACTACAGCATGGTGTTGTGGAGCTGCTTACACAGGAACATGCATGCTCATGTCATTGAGGCATGATGCAGGGGTGAGACTCATGTGTGATCACAGATGTGAATGACACTGTGGCACAGTACCACGGCCTGGTGTGTACATGAACACTTGTACCCATGATGTTGTGGCATGCCACTGTACTGTGATTTGAGAGTGAGCATGAGTGACAACATCATCTTAGCCACAGTGTGACTTGCATGTGAATACATATCTGCCCATACCAATGCTGCAAGGTGAGCAGTGCAGATTACATGTGAATATGTGTCCCCATGCTGTTAAGGCTCAGGATCACAGAATAGCTTGCATACAAGCACCCCACATGGTGGCAAGGCACATCTATTTACAGATCTGCCACATCTCAATGCTGCCACATGATAGTACAGACTCATTCGTGTGTCTGCTGTGTATCAGTGCTACCACATGGTGGCAGGACACATCTATTGCATGCCTCTCATGTCCTAGAACTGCTGCATGTTGGCACAGCCATGCCTGTTAGCATTCTTGTTCTGTATCAGGGCTGTTATGTAGTAGTGTGGGCTTATCAGTTCACATGCCAGCCGTGTCTCAGTACCACCATGTGCTGGTGGGTCACACTTCTTTGCACATGTGGTATACCAGCATTGCTCTGTGATGGCTCTGACAAGCTTGTTCATATGCTTTCTGTGACCAGTGTCATCACATGGTGGCAGAACACACCTGTTGGCATACCTCCGGTGTCCTTGCATCACCATATGACACACCTGTTTTTTCTGAGGTGTCCCAGTGTGATCACATTGTAACATAGGTTCACCTGTTTGCACATCTTCTGGGCTTCACTGTCAACTCATGGCAGTGCAGCCAGGTCTGTTTGAGTGTCTGCTGAGTCCCAGTGCCACCACATGGTGGTGTGGCCACACCTGTTTGTGTGTCTGCCATGTTCCACTGCTGGATCCTTGTGGTATGTGCATACCTGTTTGCATGCCTACTATGTCTGATTTTGCCTTGTGGCAGCCTGTAATTACCCATATGCAAGCATTTTACATCCCAGCCTTGTGATGTAGAAGCATGGGCAAGCCTCTTTGCATCCCTGCCATACTGCACTGCCACCACATGTGGCTGAAGGATGCCTCTTTCCACACCTGCCATGTCTCAGTGCTATATGGTGGCCTTGACACACCTGTTCACACACCTGCTATGTTCTAGAGCTCATCTGTTCTTAAACATGCTGTGTCCTATTGTTGATATATGTCACCAGGGGTATGCTTGTTTGCATTTTTGCCATGTCCCCTGTGGCAGCATGGACATACCTGTTTGTAAGCCAGCCATGTCCAATGCCTCCACGTGGATGTGCTGGCACATCTGATTATGAGCCCACTGTGTCCCCTGCCACTGTGCCACCTTTTGGGGACAGGCCTATTTGTGCATCTGCCAAGTCCCATCACTACTGTGTGGTGGCCCAGACATACCTCTTTCACACCCTTGCCATCTCCCAGTGCTGTCATTGGCAGGATGATCTTTCCTGTTCATACCTGCAACATCCCAGCAGCATCATCTTGTGACATGGGCACGCCTGTTCACATCTCTCCCAAAGCCCAACAGCACCACATGGTGGCTTGTATCCACATCATCTCACACACCTGACATACCCCATTATTGACACTTGGTGGTGCATACAAGACTACACACCATCTGTGTTCACGAAATGACACATGGTGGTGCAGGAACAGCTGTTTATGTATTTGTCATGTTCCATGGACACCAGGTGGCAGTGTGGGCATGTTAGTTTGCATGTATTCTGTGTCCAGAACATCCATGGCATGTCTGGTCACATGCCTGATATTTTGTAGCATTGCCACTTGGCAGCATTGGCACATCTCACTTGTGGTACTCTATCATGGCCATGGAGTGTCACAGACACAAATGTTTATGCCTACTATTTCCTGGTGACAACATGTGACAGTGAGTGCATGCCTCTTTGTACAGCTACACATCCTAGCAGTTGATGGTGTGGGCAATCCCATTCATGTGCCTACTGTGTAAGAGTGTCACCTCATGGTGGCAGAACACACCTGTTTACATGCCTCTCATATCTTAGAAGTGCCATGTGGTGACACAGGGATGCTGTTAACATTCTTTTGTTTTATACCAGGGTTGCCATGTTGTGATCATACACCATGTCCTGGTACTATCACTTGGCAGCCTGGGTATACTTGTTTTATGCATGGCATGTCTGAGCACCACCATACACAGTAGGAAGGGAATGTCTGTGTCCACATGCCAGTCTGGTTACTCCTGTTAACACAACTGCCATTACCATCAAAAGTGGCCAGTTATGCCTGTTTCCCATGTCTGCCATATCACAGGGCCATCATGTGGTGGCCTGAGCATGCCAATGTGCACAGCTGCCATGTTCCAGCTACTATGTGGTGACATAGTAGCTTGCATAGGCTTGTTTGCATGCTTGTTATGTTCCAGAGCCAGCATTTGGTGGCTTGGGCACACCTGTATACATATCTGCTGTGTCCCAGGACCTGCCAATTGGTGGCCTAGGGACACCAGGTAACACATCTACATTTTCTCAGCAATACCACTGGGTACTATGAATATGCCTGGTCACATTCTTGCCGTGTTCCAGCTCCACCAGCTTGTGACCTGGGCACTGCTGTTTGCACACTCGACATGTCCTATTGTCATCATGGGCTAGTCAACCTTGTTTGTGTGCTTGTGGTGTCCCAGTGCCACCACCTGGCAGTCTAGGTACATCTATTGATATACTCACTGTGTACGGGCACAACCATGGAGCAGTGTGGGGAAAGCCCATTTGCACATTTCCAGTGCCAATGTATGGCAGCCTAAGCACACCTGTTTGCATAGTTGTCATATTTAAATGCAATCAAGTTGTGCCTTTAGCAATTATCTTAGCCATGGTGGAGTAGGCATGCTTGTTCACACGTCTGCCATGTTCTTGTGCTGCCACTTGGCCACCTCAGCCTGACTGTAAACATGATTGTCATGTGCCAGTTCTGCCACCTGACAATCTGGGAAGGTTTGTTTGCATGCATGTTTGCCATGCTCTTATGCCCCTACTTGGTGACCCGGCTCACCTATTTGCTTGCATGCCTTGTATACCATTACATGCAGACCTGCTGCACCCTTCTGCATATCTGCTCATCTGTACATGGTGGCATAAGCATGCCTATTCACACTCCTCCTGCGCCACCATGTTGCCACAAGAGAGCCTGGGCCTCCCGGTTTGCATATCTGCCATATCCCACTGTCACCACGAAGTAGCCTGGGCATGTGCAATTTCCATTTCTGCAACACAGTGGCCTGGGCACATCTGACTAGTCCCAGCATTGCCATATGGCAGCCTAGGCATGTATGTTCATTCCTCTATTATGTTCCAATGCCAACACTTGGTTATTGTTCTCACATATGGTGGCCTAGACACATGTTTTTACACACTCCCTGTCTCAGCACAGCACCACGGCAGCACAGGTATGTCTGTTTACCTGCCTGCCATGTCCCAGTGCCATTACATGTGCAGCTGGGCACACATGCTCACTCCCTTGCTATGTTTCCATGCTCTCACATGGTGACCTGGGCAGGACTCTGTTTGTACACTTGCTGAGTCCCAGGGTTGTCATGGGTTTTCCTCCACAGGCTTATTTGTGTGTTAACAGTGAGTGTCCCAGGACTGGCACATGGTGGCTCGGGCATGTCACTTTGTGCCACGGACTGGCCTCAGTTGGTCCCCCTCAATCTGCAGGAAAAATCAGGGTCCTGGTACAAGTGGGCAGGAGTTGGAGAAAAGGGTGACAAACAGACTCGGTCACAAGGAAGTGTTGTAGCTGAATGTAATTTTTCCAAGCAAGCACCAGATTTATAATACAGAATAAAAACAAGAAAGTTAGGTGAATATGTCTGCCAAGGTACATTGGGATGCATATTGGTTCTTTACACAAAGCAAAGAAAATGCATACATAAAAAGCTACGGGGAGCCAGGCAATGTTCACAACTGAGATAGGAACAGCCCTTATTTAAGATCAGCTAAACACAGGAGCCAGGTGAATGGTCTGATGCAATGCTAGTCTATTGTTAAACCCATCAGGGGTCCTTTAGTAAATACCTGATTATGCTATTCCTCTGGGCCTATTGAAAAACCTGCACCAGGGGAATTCTGTTCTACTAACCCTTTCATCAATAATACTTCAGTTCCTCCTAAAACCACAACCCACCTTCTTCCTAGGCCATTGTAAATTCCTGTGTATGGGAGTGACTCAGCTATTGTTCTAAGTATTTACTATGTAGACTAACCCTGAGATTTCTAGCTCTATTCAAGTAAATTGTAATGCCTGATTACTTTCACTGTCTCTACTAGAGGTAATTTTGAATGTTACTGAATAGGTAACATTCTTACTAAATTCCAAGCTCAGGGTTGGCTCAAGGACTGCCTAGGACATTGGAACTCTGTCCGAGTCTAATCTAACTTAGCTATATGTCAAAATCAATTTTTTTTTAAAAGATTTATTTATTATTATACATAAGTACACTGTAGCTTTCTTCAGACACCACTAGAGGGCATCAGATCTCATTACGGGTGGTTGTGAGCCACCATGTGGTTGCTGGGATTTGAACTCAGGACCTTCAAAGGGCAGTTGGTGCTCTTACCCACTGAGCCATCTCACCAACCCCCAAAATCAATTCTTAAAGGCACTTATAATAAAACAATACTGAAAGAAAGCATATAGATCCATACACCCGACTAATGTGGGGACAGGTTTGGAGCATACGTGCTATGGGAATGCAAAGGTTCCAGGAGGCTAAGTTTTCGTGAAACTCTTTGCCCCGGGATTGCTTCCAGGCTTTTAGGCCTGTCACACAGACTTCACTGGAGTGGGTGTGGCAACTTTGCATGCTTGCTATGTCCCAGTGCAACCACACAGTGGCCTGGATATGGTTTGCAGTGCTTGCTATGTCCTGGTACTGCCATATAGCAGCCTGAGGACACCCTTTTGCACCCATGCTGTGTTCCAGGGCTGCCAACTTACATGCCTGCTGTTTCTTAGTGACAACACCTGGCAGAATGGGCATGCCTATTCATCAGCTTTCCATATCCCAGTGATGCCACACCGGCTGGAGCACACCTATTCACACAACTGCCATGTCCTTGTGCCATCACTGGGTGACCTGAGAGTGTTTGTTTGTACACCTGCCGTATTCCTGGTTTTCCAGGTCTGTTTGTACTCATGCCATAGCCTAGTTCTGCTATGTGGTAACTTGGGCATGGTGCCTCTTTACCTACCTGAAAGGTCTCAGCTTTGCCCCTTGGAGGTCTGACCAGGCCTGTTCTCATGCATACCACATACCAGCACCACTACTTGGCAGCCTGGGTATTCCTGTTCACCCATCTATCATGTCCCAGTGATGCTATTTGGTGACCTGGGAACTCCTGTTTACACATTTGTCACTGTTGCCACTTGGCCACCTGGCCATGTCTCTTAGAATGACTTTTGCATGCCAGTGCCATCATGTGACATCCTGAGCATGTCTGTTCTTACTCCTGTCCTATTCCAGGGCTGCCAAGTAGTAAAGCAAAGTGATGGCATGTGCTGGCCTAGTCATATACATGCCACGTCCCAGCAAGCACTACCACACTCTGAGCTGGTTCCACACATTTGTATACTTGCTGTGTCACAGCACTGCCACACAACAGCTAGGGCATCTCTGTTTTCATGCCTGTCTTGTTCCAGTGCTGCCATTTGGTGATGTCAGCATACCTGTTCACATGTCTGCTGTGTCACAGCTACCAAGCAGTGGACTGGCATGCCTGTTTGCATGGCTGGTGTGTCCAAGGGTTGCCATATAGCAGACAAGGCATGCTTGTTCGCATACCTGCTGTGTCCCTGTGCTAAAACTTGGAGGCCTAGCTGTGCTTTTGCTCACACATGTCTTGTCTCAGCACAACGTGGTTACATAGGCATGCATGTTTGCTGTGCCTCAGCACTGCACATGGCAGCCTTGTTATGGTTGTTTGCACAATTGCCCTGTCCCAGTATTGCCACAAGGTAGTACAGGCATGCCTGCTTTCCCCTGTGCCATGTCCTAATGTAAGACTTTTGTGGGGAGCTCTTCCGACTTTAGTCTCAAGAAGGCGATGCCCAAAAACCACGAATAAACCATTTTGATGTAAAAACATGAGATAGTTTAATGGTGGAGCTCCGGGACGATGCGTACCTCACGCAGGAGGCAGAGGCACCAACCTCGTGGCCTGAAAGTTAGGGGTTTTTTATAGGGGCAGGGGTCGGGTCTAGCAAGAATTGGCGCGGTTACCCGTGATTGGCTCATTTAAACTCAGCAGAATGACCACACATTTGCAGAATGGTACGTGCAAAGGCAGGAATGCTAGGAGACCTGAGGGGCAGGTTAGCGGAACATTTGGTTCAGTCCCAGGAATGTTCCAACAATGGCCTGCCTGGGTGTGCCCAGGCCTGTCTCACTGTGCTCTCTGCCTCCGGCTTCCAAGCTTACAAACAACTATTTCTCTGGACATAAACATGAATCCCAGGCCTTAAATTTCATTTTAAATTTCATTTCCCTTCACTAGTGCCACCTGTGCTATGTCCCAACATCCCCCAATGTGACAGATTCAGAAAAGACACCCTGCTGATATAGCCCCTGATAAGACCAGGCTTGGAAATGATATGTGAGCTAACATATCCATGATCCATTTCTATGTGAACAGGATTGGAAACGCCACATGCTACAACATGCCCATACAGACCCTGCTTTATTTGATCTAGTTCAGTTCGGCATACAACCTCCAATGTGAACAGCTTCAGAATTCCCATGTGAGTCAACACGCTTGTATAGCCTCTGACAGCACCAGCCTCAGAAATGGCATGTGAGCCAACATGTCTATAATTCCGCTACATCCCTGTCATGTGACCAGGTTTGGGAAAGGCATCTGGGCCAATGGCTTTCTAGGATTGGAGCCTGCTACAAAAGGTTATGCTAGCCCTGATATACTCAAGAATAGCAAGTATCCTGGGGGGAAACTTGCTGATTTGTGCTTGGTTATGTTTCCTTGGTTATGATGATATGAATGTTCTTATGGAAATGAAATAAGGTCTCATAATTGCTGCAAACAAATATGATGATATACCTGGGATAACTGGAAGAAGGACTGCCCTCATGACAAAAATAAGGGCCACTCAAAAGGTTTTAGAGTCACTAAGACCAGAACTCAGGATATTTTATCTGCCTAACCACATGGGATCTTCCCACTGAAGGGAAATGGGGTTACAAGAATCCAAATTGGAAAAGATTATGTTATCAATACCGGCTCCACGCTGTTACGGAAATCTCAAGGGAAGCATTCATATGGGAACGTTAAAGCAAGAGCCATGTAATCAAACTATAAACCTGATGCTCAGACAAATAGAAGCTGAATCAAGTATTTCTTGTTGTAAGTAGGCCACAAACAGGCCTCTTTTCACTCAATGGAACATGAGCTTACCAGTGCCTCATTCCTCAATGGGCAGGCTCTCTAGTTTATATACAGCTAAAGTGATGAATCTCTCATTTTATCAGTAGAGGTTCCCAGGCAGGATTAAAAGAGCTTCTATTCTCATCCTCTTGGCAGGGAGGATGTAAACTACAGCTGATATAGGACTGGGTGTTGTAAGAACACTATCTTTAGAAATACATTGCAATTTTCTGTTTAATCAGGCTATACAGGACAAAGAACAGCTGTCTAAAGCATTAGGAACAATACAGAACCATGTGGAATCCCTTGCTGAAATACTCCTCTAGACTAGAAGAGGCCTAAATCCATTAACAGCAGAGAAGGGCCTCCGTGCATTCTTATACTAAAAATGCTGTTATTGGGCTCATAGAGGCTCACAGAAACTGATGAGACAAACACACACTCTGTACGGCTCTGAGCTAGGTCCTCTGCGTATACCATATGGTCGTGTAGGTTGGCATTCTTGTTGGACTCCCGACGGCGAGAGTAGGGGCATCTCTGACTCGTTTTGTCTGCTCTTGGGCCGCTTCTCCTACTGGGCCGCCACATCTAGCTGTAATATCAGGGTTTGTGCTGTCTTGTTGTATCTTGTTAGGCCATGTTCAGTGGATATGCGTGGGAGGCCTGCTCCCTGCCCCTCTCTTTTTTTTTTTTTTTTGAAGGGAAAGAGAGGGGGAGTTGGTCTGGGGGCAAGGTGAGGTTGGGGGAGGGGCTGGAAGGATGGGAGGGAGGGGAAACTGTGATTGGGATATAAGGTATGAGAGAAGAATAAAAGTCAAAAAAGAATGCTGTTATTATGATAATAGTTCAATCATAGTCAGAGATGTAGTTAAACAGCTGAAAGACAATAGCCAGAAACAAAACAAAACAAAACAAAACCCCTACAAACCTTAGATTCCTGGAATATCTACTGAAATTGGAAAACTTGATGGATACCTTTAGCAGGGCCTTTCCTCTGATCAATTTGAGTCCTTTTTTTTTTTTTTTTTTTAAAACCCCTGTATCCTAAATTGTCTAGTTCAGTTCATTATCTCTTGGAAAGAAGCTATAAGGCTACAAATGATACTGACGTCTGAACTCATTCCTTAGGTAACACAGCAGGATGACACATACTTCTGACTCCTGATGATTCAGAACTCCAAAGTTGGAGCCTTTATAGGAAATTAAAAATTTGGGAAAAAGGAGGGGCCAAAGAAAATAATAATAATAATAATAATAATAATAATAATAATAAACAAAACCAGAAAGCTTTACCATTAATTATGATTACCAAACTTCCTTGGGAGATACCAGCTGATACAGGCATCTGAAAACATAGCGTGGCTCTGTCTCAGATCCAAGACCTCCCAGCTAACACTGAACTGCTGGCTTCTGCTTTGTGGACTTGCCACCCCTTCCTCTCTTGAAAAGTGCAGTGTCTGCTCTGTTCTCTTGAGATATGACCACCACCCAGCACCCACCTAGACAGCAAGTCTTATTTGCTATAGGTGAAATCGTCTTAACTAGAAACCTGCAAATTTCAAGTTCACCCACCTGCTGGGTCCAAGTACCACCATGTAGTGACCTAGATATGCCTGCTTGTACACCTGCTGTGTCCCAGGGATACCAACTGGCAGCCTGGGCATGGCTGCCTGCATGCCTGCCTTGCGTGAGCACTGTCACTGGTGGCAAGGTGTCCTAGTTAGGGTTTCTGTTGTGAAAACACAGCATGACCGCAGCAACTCTTATAAAGGACAATGTTTAATTGGGGCCGGCTTACAGTTTCAGAGGTTTAGTCTGTTATTGTCATGGCAGGAAGCATGGTGGCGTGCAGGCAGACATGGTGCTGGAGAAAGAGCTGAGAGTTCTCCATCTTGATCCGCAGGCAGCAAAGGAGACTGTGAGCCACTAGGCGTAGCTTCTGCATATATGCCTTCAGAGTCCTCCCCACAGTGGTATACTTCCTCTAACAAGGGCACAGCTACTCTACCTAGGCCACACCTCCTAAGAGTGCCACTCCCTATGGGCAAGCATTCATATCTACCCAAACCATCACACGAGGGCACAACTGTTTATACATGAAGTGTATCCCAGTTCACATGCCTGCATGTCCCAGTGCCACCCCACAGTGGCCCGGGAATAACCTGTTTGCATACCTGATATGTCCAGGGCTGTTGTGAAGAGACACCATGACCAAGGTAACTCTTATAAGGACAACATTTAATTGGGGCCGGCCTCCAGGTTCAGAGGTTCAGTCCATTATCATCAAGGGGGAGGGGGAGCATAGCAACATCCAAGTGGGTACAGTGCAGGAGGAGCTGAGAATTCTACATCTTCACCTGAAGGCTGCTAGGAGAAGACTAGCTTCCAGGAAGCTAGGTCAAGGATCTTAAAGCCCATGCTCACAGTAACACCACACCTACTCCAACAAGGCCACACCTCCTAATAGTGTTACTCCCTGGGACAAGTGTATACAAACCATCATAGTTTCCCATTTACTATCACCACCACTTTTTGGCCTCGACTCTCCTTTTCACATGTATGCTCTGCCTCAGAGCTGCCACATGGTGGTCTAATCATGCCTTTTCACATGCCAACCATCTCCTAACCCCACCACCTGGTGGCCTAGACCCAATGCCATGGTTGATGTGTGAACAGATGGGTCTAGGCAACTACATGGTTGCTTGGGAATGCCTGTGTGTACTCCTACATGTCCCAGGGCCACCATGTAGTGGCCTAGGCATGCCTGTTACTGGACTACCATGTCTAAGTGCTGCCATTTCACTGAGCAGGCACCACAGTGCCATGTGATGGTATTTGATCACTTGTCTTCATGCCTGCTATGTTTGAGAATGACTATCTAGCAGAGCAGGGAGGGACATCTGTTTTTATGCTGCCATGTTCCTTGCCATGTGGCAAGGTGGGCACAAATCTTTGTACCTCTGCTGTGTCTTAGTGGTGCCAAAGCAAGTCCTGTTGCAGCACCACCACAAGGCAGACTGGCATGTCTGTTCACATTCCTGACCTGCCCCAACATCAAATACAGTTTAGTGCTACAGTGCTTTCTTAGCATTTACAGGGCTTCCTTTCAGGCTCAGAGAAGGCTACAATTTTTCTCCCCCTTCTCAATCTCTTTTTCTTAATCTCTCTCTCTCTCTTAATCTCTCTCTTAATCTCTCTCTCTTAATCTCTTTCTTTATCTCTCTCTCTTAATCTCTCTCTCTCTTAATATCTCTTAATCTCTCTCTCTCTCTCTTCTCTCCTCTCCCTTTTCCCCCTCTCTCTATCATCCCACCCTCTTAGGAAGGAGAAGGGAAGGTAAGGGAAAGAGAAAGAAATGAAAACAGGGAGGAAGGGAAAAAGAAGAGAGGGAGGGAGGAGAAAAGAGAAACAGTAAGAAGGGAAGGAAAAGAAAGGGAGAGGAAACATCTGAGATCACCACCACGAGGAGTATTTCCTCACACAAGTGTTTGGGTTTGCATGTGTGGTTTCTCTTTTGTTTCTTTATGCCTTGTTATTTGCTTTGGTGTTGTTGTTGTGTTTCTTGTTTCTTTGGTTTTAAGACAAGGTGGAACTGTGTATCCCTGGCTGGCTTGGAATTATGTAGAGCAGGCTGGTCTTGAACTGCCTCTGTTTCCTGAGATAGTATTTTTCAACATTATTTGATTAATCACTTTTTTTTTCATAAAGAATAGAGCATATTCCTTCTAGCATATGCTGACATTAAATAGAGTATAATACTCTTTCGCTCAGCAATACTTGTGAACATTTACTACAGGCCAGGAACTCAAGGCCAGGCTGGCCTCAAACTTATAGAAATTTGTTGACATACTTTTTGTTTGTTTGTTTTTTTTTTTAAATGAGACAGGGTTTCTTTGTGTAGCCTTGGCTATTCTGTAACTCACTCTACAGATTAGGTTAGCCTCAAACGCACAGAACTCCACCTGCATCTGCCTCCTGAGTATCCTAATTAACAAAATCAGAAATGAAAAAGGAGACATAACAATGGATACTGAGGAAATCCAAAACATCATCAGATCCTACTATAAAGGGCTATACTCAACAAAACTAGAAAACCTGAACAACTTCCTAGACAGATACCAGGTACCAAAGTTAAATCAGGATCAGATTAACAATCTTAACAGTCCTATTTCCCCTAAGAAAATAGAAGCAGTCATTAATAGTCTCCCAACCAAAAAATCCCCAGGACCAGATGGGTTTAGTGCAGAGTTCTAGTAGATCTTCAAAGAAGACGTAATTCCAACTCTCCTCAAACTATTCCACAAAATAAAAACAGAGGGTACTCTACCCAATTCGTTCTATGAAGCCACGATTACTCTGGTGCTGATTTTTGATACTCAAAAATCAAAGGCTGAAATTGGATCCCTAGCCCTGAGCCTGTCAAAAATCAAGTGAAAATGGATCAAAAGCTTGAATGTAAGAACGGCAACTTTGAGACTACTAGAGGAAAACATAAAGAAAACACAAATAATAGGCAATGACTTTCTGATGGAGGCTCTAACAGGTCTGGAAATAGTAGCAAGAATTCACAAATGCAGTTGTATGAGGTTGAAAGGCTCTGCACAGCAAAGGTGAGAGTTATTAGAGCAAAGAGGCTATGTGCAGAACGGGAGACACTGCAAGCTGTTCACCCAACATCTTTGCAGACAGAAAGTGCAGGAAACACAGAACTAAAACTATTGAACACCGAAAGAACTGACCATCTAGGGGCAAATGCACTGATAGCTCTCAAAAGAAGTACAAATGGCCAATGAATACATGAAAAATATTCAGTGTCCTCAGTTGTCAGAGAATTGCCAATCAAAACCTCATGGAGATCCTGATTGATGCAATGAGAATGGGCAGGAAACAATTGCACATCTAGCTGTATAGTTATGTTGCCTCATAAATATGTCTTATTTCTGAATTACTCAGAAAAATGTAGCTTTTCTTTTTCTTCTTTCTATTCTTTAAGCATGCTTTCTTTTTTCCCCCCTCAAATTTCTTTTTTTTAAATTTATTTTTATTATTATTATTTTCTTTATTTACATTTCAAATGCTATCCCGAAAGTTCCCTATACCTCCCCGCCCCTGCTCCCCTACCCACCCACTCCCACTATTTGGCCCAGGCCTTCCCTTGTGCTGGGTCATATAAAGTTTGCAANACCAAGGGGCCTCTNTTCCCAGTGATGGCCGATTAGGCCATCTTCTGCTACATNTGCAGCTAGAGACANAAGCTCAGGGGGTACTGGTTAGTTCATATTGTTGTTGCACCTACAGGGTTGCAGCCCCCTTCAGCTCTTTGGGTACTTTCTCTAGCTCCTCCACTGGGGACCCTGTGTTTCATCCAATAACAGACTATGAGCATCCACTTCGGTGTTTGCCAGGCACTGGCATAGCCTCACAAGAGGCCGCAATATCAGGGTCCCTTCAGCAGAATCTTGCTGGCACTAAGCATGCTTTCTTACACTCTGGGTTTCCTCAGTCTTTCTCTAAAGCCTCCCTTCCTGTTATGTGACTGCTGGACCAACTGTCTGACTTTTACAGTCAACTTTTTAAAAAAGATTTATTTATTTATTTTATGTATATGAACTGTGTATACATGATGTGAGCCATCATGTGGTTGCTGGGAATTGAACTCAGGACCTCTTGCTTTCTCTGGCCCAAAGACTTATTTATTGTTATATGTAAGTAACACTGTAGCTGTCTTCAGACACACCAGAAGAGGATGTCAGATCTCCTTACAAATGGTTGTGAGCCATCATGTGGTTGCTGGGATTTGAACTCAGGACCTTCGGAAGAGCAGTCAGTGCTCTTGACCACTGAGCCATCTCAGCAGCCCCTTTTATGGCAATTTAATTGGTATGGCTTTCTTTCCTTCTCTCACAGAGATACGCCTACCTCTTTCTCCATACTCCGCCTGGACTCTACCTTAAAAAAAATATCTGAAAGTAGAAGAGGAATAATTTAGGAAGTGGAAGGGTAGTAGCAGAAAGGGAAAGGGAGAGGAGGGGTCACAGGATGTTTGAACATGATTGGAGCACATTTTATATGCATGTAGGAAAACTAAGTGCCAAAATAAGACTCATTTGCAGTATACAATGAATACATAAAACTCATCGCTGACACGAAGGGGGAAATAGTGCTAAGTTGTGATGATAGATGGTTGTAGGCCTGCCTGATGGTGAGTTCTGAGGGTTCAAGACCAGGAGTGTGGGCACAAGACAAGGACATCTAGCACTATCTAGGCGTCTCTTAGTTCTAAAAATGGCCACACAGACTCCTGATGGACTAAGAAGGAGTGATGGAGACACCAGTAGCTTGAACGCCCAATTACTGACAGCTACATACTAAATTTATCTCATTATATATTTGCACTTCCTGTTCTTTCTAAATAGTATTCATCTGTGAAACCTCATCGTTTATCCCACCGAAGTGGGACTTTCCTTATGGGAAAGACACCAAACATACAGTCCCCACTCACTACTCTCAGCTCAGCTCATAACCTAGAACTCTCTAGTCAGCAGAAGGGTTGGGGATAAGAACTAGCCAGCCTGCGGTATGGGAGCTGAGATGACAGGAGCATGTCAACAAACTCACCCTTTCAAGCTTCTGGGCAGACACTTGTCTTTGCAATAATGGGATTATACATTTCCTTCCTATTTCTGTATTCTTCATCATGGGGCCTGGACAAAGGGCATCAACTGAACATAGAGCGAGAAAAGAGAACACTGAAGAAACTGGGGTAAATGAACCGATGGAACCCCTACAAGGTGACCCTCACCAAGTAGGTGACAAACTATGTCTCCCCTTAAACTGGCACAAGGAGTCCATTTCAGGCATTTCCAAAATCAATTGTGCTTTTTAAGCTAAAAACCAAAAAACAAAAACCCTCAGCCCAGAATTTTGGTGGGGTGTGGAGGATGCAGCTCCTTTAACTAAAGTGTAAAGTGCACGTACTTAGGTCTGGCAATTCCACTTCTTGGAGTCTACTGAACACACTCTTACAAGACCCTGACATGATCAAAGGGTGTGAATTACAGTACTGCTCAACAAACGCCAAACCAAACAAAATTTGACTCAACACAGGGAGGGGTTAATTAACTAAATGTCAGCACAGTCACACAGCTGAAAATTTTTTTTCAATATTTTATTAGATATTTTCTTCATTTACATTTCAAGTGCTATCCCAAAAGTCCCCTATACCCCCCCTGCCCTGCTCCCCTACCCACCCACTCCCGCTTCTTGGCCCTGGCTTTTCCCTGTACTGGGGCATATAAAGTTTGCAAGACCAAGGGGCCTCTTTTCCCAATGATGGCCGACTAGACCATCTTCTGCTATATATGCAGCTAGAGACACGAGCTCAGGGGGTACTGGTTAGTTCATATTGTTGTTCTACCTATAGGGATGCAAACCCCTTCAGCTCCTTGGTTACTTTCTCTGGCTCCTCCATTAAGGACCCTGTGTTCCATCCAATAGATGACTGTGAGTATCCGCTTCTGTATTTGCCAGGCACTGGCATAGCCTCACAAGAGACAGCTATATCAGGGTCCTTTCAGCAAAATCTTGCTGGCATGTGCAATAGTGCCTGCGTTTGGTGGCTGATTATAGAATGGATCCGGGTGGGGTAGTCTCTGGATGGTCCATCATTTCAACTTAGCTCCAAACTTTGTCTCTGTAACTCCTTCCATGGGTATTTTGTTCCCTATTCTAAGGAGGAATGAAGTATCCACATGTTGGTCTTCCTTTTCCTTGATTTTCTTGTGTTTTGCAAATTTTGGAAATGTGGGATTCTAAGATGGAAGACAGTGGCAGTATGTAAACTTTGATGCGTTCTTCCCTAAACCAAGATTCAGTGAAATAAACCAGAACCTGGAAAAACACCTCACACATGCCTGCCTCATCTCAGGAAGGCTCTTGTACCCCTCCCCCCCACCAGGGAAGGTATATTATTCCCCACAGCCATCCACAGATTAGGGATACAGAATACCCTTTCACTATGTAGATAGCCAGCATCTTTCCTTGTCACCAGGACAGGCTAAGAAACCACATGCTAACATTGCTCAATGTGGATCTAGTGTAGTCCATAATGAGTTACTTGACCATTTCACCCACTGTGAAAACTGCTGTCTCACTGTTGCCACACTAGTTTCTCCATCCTACATAACCTTAATATCTTACAAAACACGAGACTGTCCCTGGACTTAGTCCTCAGGGCCACTTTACCATCTGTTTTTCTGTTTAACTGTGTTTATTGATGCCAACTCTTGCACTTTCCACCCCCTACCTCCTCCAAGCTCACTTCTAGTATCATTTGAGCTTTTATGTCTGAAAGGCATATCATACTTAATATGTTTAATGCAGAAATCTTTATTTTTATTATATTATGTATATATACATATATAACATGTATATATACATACATGTATTCATGCATAGGCACATACTTGGTATTTTGTGAATATAGTGGTTAGAGAACCACCTGTTGGAGTTGGAACAACCTTTCTGCACCTTGGGGATTGGGTCCTGGGCATTTAATTCAAATAGTCAGGTTTAGCAACAAGTGCCTT
Organism: Mus pahari; assembly: GCF_900095145.1. NCBI lineage: Eukaryota > Metazoa > Chordata > Mammalia > Rodentia > Muridae > Mus > Mus pahari. The sequence continues at coordinate 27,835,525 of NC_034590.1, read as the reverse complement.
TACTGATGGAACCATCTCTGGTCCCCAACCAGAATTCTTTTTATTTTTTAAGCCTACGTGCCTCCCTGAAGTCTGACCTCATGTTGGCCCCTTTATTTCCATGCCTCAATGTCCTCTCCTCAGTAAGTACTTCCAAAAGCAGGGACATAGTATAAAATTATGTGGAAAGTTCTGGAGCTCTTGTTCTCAAGAAGAAACCACGGCAGGTCATTTAGGTGTGTAATGAACACCTGCTCATTTTTACTGTACTTTAGAGTATTGTCCTGACACTTCAGGGGCCTTTTATAATTAAAAATTATCCCAACTAAAAATAATTAACAATTATTTATGTGTCTGAGTACTGCCCTAAATGCATGCATGTGCAACACATACGTGCCTGGTGTCTTTAAGACTCAGAAGAGATTCAGATCTCATGGATCTGGAGTTGCAGACAGTTGTGAGGTATCATATTGATGCTGGGTCCTCTGCAAGAATGGTCAGTGCTCTTAACCATTTAGCTACTTCGTCAGGCCCCTAAGCCAGACTTCCTAATCCTTGCTTTCCAACCCCAGTTCCTCCTTCTCTTCCATCACCGTCTTAACTAATCAGGGGCAAAGCCTAAGAGCATCTGGATTCTTCTTTTCCTTAAACTTTTCCCAAACACTCTCCCTGTAAATTAACCAATTCCAGACAGACGACTTGAATTTATCTGTCTCCCCTAAACCCCATCACTAGATTGTCCAACCCACTGAAAGAAAGGAAGAAATCAATCAATAAAGAAAGATTCTGTACAGTTGACTTTCTGGCTCACCAGTAAGTTTTATAGTCCTGAATATAAAAATTATATGCACCAATTAAGAGCTAATTTTCCTTTAATGAATCAGCATGCACATCAGGATTACATGGTGCTTCAGTAGCATTATCAAACTTGTAAACTATCACCAGGGCACTGGAGTTGCAGATTGCCTTTGAAGAAATATCTCATATCTAGGCCTACCACCTCTACTTTCTCCTGCCTTTAAATGAATTTCTCCATGGAGCAGCCTGAGCAATGATTTAGCACATAAGCATATCTGCTTGAAGTAGTCTCCACTGTGCTTAGAATTGACAGTGTTACATAAATATTTCCAATTCAAGAAACATCTGGATTTAGCATTTTAGATTATTTCCATAGTACAGTTAATTAACTCTACTATTTTGTCTTGATCCTGGAAAGAATATATACCCTATTGATATATACAGGTTCAAATGTATTTGCGTGAGTGTGTATGTATGTGCACAGGTGTGTGTGTGTGTGTGTGTGTGTGTGTGTGTGTGTGTGTGCTTGTGACTGTGGTTTTCCACAAAGGCCAGGAGAGGGCACTGCATTCCATAGATCTGGAGTTACAGAGGTTGTGAGCTGTCTGATGGGGGTTATGCAGTAAGTAAGCATTCTTTTTTGTTTGTTTGTTTTTGCTTTTTGAGATAGGGTCTCTGTATGTAGCACTAGCTTTCTTGGAACTCACTGTGTAGAGCAGTCTGGCCTCAAACTCACAGAGATCTGCCTGCCTCTGCCTCCCGAGTACTGGGGTTGAAGCTGTGCACTAGTTCTGAGCACAAGTGCTAACATTTGCAAGTGGTAGGATCAAAGAGTAGAAAGCAAGGCTTTATTGACTCTTTTATGAGTGTAGATGAATAGCAAAAGTTAATGCTACAAACATTTAGAGTTACACATTACTCATTTGTATTAAAATTTTATAAGGTGATTCACAAAGCAGGTCAAAGTTTGATAAATAGTTCGAGGGACAACTCTGTGTTATTTGATAAGCCTTTACAGTTGTTTGTTAAGCGAGCTGGAAAACTCCTCCACCAAAAACTAAAAATATACTACTGAATTATCGGTAATAATTACATGCCATCACCCATCGAGCTATTGTTTTCTTCTTTGCCCTCCAGTCATTCTTCATACAAACAAATATAAGAAGAAAGAAAGGAAGAAATCAATCAATAAAGAAAGATTCTGCACAGTTGACTTTCTGGCTCACCAGTAAGTTTTATAGTCCTGAATATAAAAATTATATGCACTAATTAAGAGCTAATTTTCCTTTAATGAATTAGAATGCACATCAGGATTACATGGTGCTTCAGTAGCATTATCAAACTTGTAAACTATCACCGGGTCATTGGAGTTGCAGATTGCCTTTAAGAAATAGTATATTTCTAGGGGCTGGTGACATGGCCTAGCTGTTAAATGCCTGCTGCCAAGCCTTGTGACTTGAGTTTGAACCCCAGGGATTATCATGGAAGAAGAAAACTGACTATGCTTTTAAAATACAAGTAAGTAAAAGTGCACCTGTGTAGAAGTGATGTTTTGTACACAGTGTGAAGAAGTATCTCTGTCCTTTCTTACCTTTTGATTGGTGAAAATAAAAAGCCTATAGCAAAAGGCAGAACAGTAAAGTGGAACCTCTGGACAGAGTGGAACTCTGGGATAGATAGGGGCATGGGAGATTTACAACTGAGACAAGGAAAAAGTTGGACTATGAAATTGAGGAGAGGTAACTAGCCACATGGCAGCTTTAGATTAATATACATGGAATAATATAAGTTAAGAGCTAGTTGGGGAGAAAGCCTAAACTAAAGCCAAAACCGTTATAAACAGACGTAAGTCTCCATGCCATTGTTCAGAGAAAAGGCGTAGAAGCCAACTTTTACTTTCCTGTATAGAGCATATTCCACTTCCTGTATAGAGCATATTCCACTACCTACATACCAATGGAGAGCACAGGACTGATGTCGCTCTGGGTGCGAGGGTGATTCCAGGGATGAGCTAGCTTACCCTGAACTTTTCTTAGGATATTCTAACATTTTCAAATATATACATTTTTAACATTTTGGAGTTCTGATTCTTTTGTAATAACATTTTTCTTCCACCACATATGCACCCTCCCCTACAGAACCACGATGAACAAGCACAAGCCCTTCATTTCTTCCTGGTTCTTCACCTGCCACTCCGAACACTCTTACCTTCTCTCACATAGCACAAGGGATGGAACAAAGGTAGCAGGACATTTTAATGACCCTGCTTAGGTTCCAGATTCCCAGGTTCCTTTTTTCATGTTCTAAGTCCTTCAATAGACTGTATAAGACAAGCAAGAACAGTTTATGGCATTCCAATAAATTATTTCCCCCCCTCTGGAACTGGAACCAAACCCAGAGCCTTGTGCAAGCATTCTGCCACTCAGTTACATTGCAAATGCTATACATTTCTTTAAACTTGAGTTTTAAAAATATCTCCAGAAAGTGTTCCTATTATTTTCATGAGACAACCATATAGCCAGCATAATTAGAAGTGCTTACATACTTGCCAAAGGGTCCAGTTAAGATGTTCACACAGGATGCCAACCCCTGAGGAAACAGAAAACAGGGAATAAACTTAAGGAACTTTGTGGGACCACAAAACATTTAGGAAAATCAAAAGCTGATGGATAAACTGAACAATTGTTAGGACAAATGCAATTTAATGAGTTCAGTCTCTTAAAAACTATTTAAATTCTATTTAAAATACAGAATAGACATTATGAAATTTTTTTTAAAAGATTTATTTATTTTATGTATGTTTGTAGACTGTCACCATCTTCAGACACATCAGAAAAGGACATCAGATCTCATTACAGATGGTTGTGAGCCACCATGAGGTTGCAGGGACTGAATTGAAGTCAGGACCTCTGGAGGAATAGTCAGTGTTCTTAATCACTGATCCATCTCTCCAGCCCCAGTTCATAACCTGTGAAATGTTTAAAAATACTATTAAAACAATGAATGGGGGACAAGTTTTTAAAATGCATGATCCTGGAAAAGAAAACATTTGGTCTCTCTGACTGCACATAGCGTAGGAACACCTTAATCTGAACATTCTATGGAGCTTTAAATTTTTTTTAGAGAGTTTTAATAGGCATTAAGTGCATATGGCATAAAGTCCAAAGGATATAAATGCAAAGTTAGTGAAAATGAAATCTTCCCTTCCTGCCTCTTTGCTATCCAACTCCCCCCTCCCCAAATGCATCTATTCTTAGTTCTTTTGAATGGTTCGGAAAATTAATTTTCATTAGGAAATAATAATCTTTTGAGTAACTCATGTCTAACAGCTTAACGGTTTGTTTCAGAAGTTCAATTGAAGCAGTATTTTCAATCCGAGATACTTTGGAAAAGAATAAAAGTATATCAACCTGTGATCTCAGCACTTGGGGAGTAGGGGCAGGAGGAACAGAGGTTTGCAGAAAATAAAAATAAATGAATCTTAAAAAACCCCATTGAGAAATGGCTTTACATGTTTTGTGTATGTATGTATGTATGTATGTATGTATGTATGTATGTATGTATGTATGCATGTATGTATACGTATCTGTGTTCAGGAGCCTGAACACGTGGTGGTCACTGTGTATCTCATATTACTCTCTACCTTGTGTTTTGGGATAGTGCCTCTCACTGATTCAGAGCTTACTGATGGGCTAGCCTGGCTTGCCAGTGACTACCCAGGATTCTCTTTTCTCTGCCTCCCAGTGCTTCCTTTACAGGTGCAGAGAACCATAAAAAAGATTCTCTCCTTTTAAAAGGTGTGTTGGTGACTCATTATAAAATACGGGCCAAACCACCACATGCTCAACCTGTTTGGGCTCTCAAGATAGGAGAAGGAGAGATGGGGTCCCTTATCTAAGTCCTCCACTGGGGACCCTGATCTCAGTCCAATGGAATTTGCCAGGCACTGGTAGAGCCCCTCAGGAGACAGCTATATCAGCCTCTTGTCAGCAAGCACTTGTTGGCATCCATAATAGTGTCCGGGTTTGGTGACTGTCTATGGGATGGATCCCCAGGTGGGGCAGTCTCTGGATGGCCTTTCCTTCAGTCTCTGCTCCACACTTTGTCTCCATATTTCCTCCTGTGAGTATTTTGTTACTTTCCTAAGTAGAACTGAAGCATCTACACTTTGGTCTTCTTTCTTCTTGAGCTTCATGTAGTCTGTGAATTGTATCTTGGGTATTCTGGGCTTCTGGGCTAATATCCACTTATCAGTGAGTGCATACCATGTGTGTTCTTTTGTGATTGGGTTATCTCACNCAGGATGATATTTTCTAGTTCCATGCATTTGCCTAAGAATTTCATGAAGTCATTGTTTTTAATAGCTGAGTAGTACT
>NC_034590.1:27820065-27828957 GCF_900095145.1 Mus pahari | reverse complement strand
TGAAGAATTGAGTTGGAATTTTGATGGGGTTGGGTTTGCATTGAATCTGTATATTGCCTTTGTTAAGATGGCCATTTTTACTATATTAATCCTGCCAATCTAGGAGCATGGGAGGTCTTTCCATCTTCTGAGGTCTTCTTCAATTTCTTTCTTCAGAGACTTGAAGTTCTTGTATAGATCTTTCACTTGCTTGGCTAGAGTCAAACAATTTTATATTGTTTGTGACTATTGGGAAGGGTGTTGTCTCCCCAGTTTCTTTCTCAGTCCATTTATCCTTTGAGTATAGGAAGGCTACTGATTTGTTTGAATTAATTTTATATCCAGCCACGTTGGTGAAGTTGTTTATCAGGTTTAGAAGTTCTCTGGTGGAGTTTTTGGTGTCACTTAAGTGTAATATATCATCTGCAAATAGTGATATTTTGACTTCTTCCTTTCCAATTTGTTTCCCTTTGACCTCCTTTTGTTGTCTAATTGCTCTGGCTAGAACTTCAAGTACTATATTGAACAGACAGGGAGAGAGTGGGCAGCCTTGTCTTTTCCGTGATTTTAATGGGATTGCTTCAAGTTTCTTTCCATTTAATTTGTTGTTGGCTACTGGTTTGCTGTATATTGCTTTTACTATTTTTAGGTATGGGTTTTGAATTCCTGATCTTTCCAAGACTTTTACCATGAGGGGATGTTGAATTTTGGCAAATGCTTTCTCAGCATCTAATGAGATGATCATGTAGTTTTTTTCTTTGAGTCTGTTTATGTAGTGGATTATGTTGATGAATTTCCATATATTGAACCATCCCTGCATCCCCCAGATGAAGCCTACTTGATTATGGTGAATGATCATTTTGATGTGTTCTTAGATTCGGTTTGCAAGAATTTTATTGAGTATTTTTGCATCAATATTCATAAGGGGAACTGGTCTGAAGTTCTCTTTCTTTGTTGGGTCTTTGTGTGGTTTAGGTATCAAAGTAATTGAAGCTTCATAGAACGAATTGGGGAGAGTACCTGCTGTTTCTCTTTTGTGTAATAGCTTGAGGAGGGTTGGAATTAGGTCTTCTTTGAAGGCCTGATAGAACTCTGCACTAAACCCATCTGGCCCTGGGCTTTTTTCAGTTGGGAGACTTTTAATGACTATTTCTATTTCTTTAGAGGTTATAGGACAGTTTAGACGGGTTATCAGATCCTGGTTCAATTTTGGTATTTGGTATCTGTCTAGAAAATTGTCCATTTCATCCAGATATTCCAGTTTTGTTGAGTATAGCCTTTTGTAGAAGGATCTGATGATTTTTTTGAATTTCCTCAGTTTCTGTTGTTATATCTCCCTTTTCGCTTCTGATTTTTATTAATTTGGATACTGTCTCTGTGCCCTTTGGTTTGGTTAGCCTGGCTAAGGGTTTATCTATCGTGTTGATTTTCCCAAAGAACCATTTCCTGGTTTTGTTGATTCTTTGTATAGTTCTTTTTGTTTCTACTTGGTTGATTTCAGCCCTGAGTTTGATTATTTCCTACTGTATACTCCTCTTTGGTGTATTTGCTTCTTTTTGTTCTAGAGCTTTCAGGTATACTATTAAGTTGCTAGCGTATGCTCTCTATAGTTTCTTTTTGGAGGCACTTAGAGCTATGAGTTTTCCTCTTAGCACTGCTTTCATTGTGTCCCATAAGTTTTGGTATGTTTTGCCTTCATTTTCATTCAATTCTAAAAATCTTTAATTTCTTTATTGATGAAGTTATCATTGAGTAGGGCGTTGTTCAGATTCCATGTGTATGTGGGCTTTCTGTTGTTTTTGTTGTTATTGAAGACCAGTCTTAGTCCATGGTGATCTGATAGGATGCATGGGGCTATTTCAATCTTCTTGTATCTGTTGAGGCCTGATTTGTGACTGATTTTATGGTCAATTTTTGAGAAGGTACCATGAAGTACTGAGAAGAAGGTATATTCTTTTTTTTTTTTTTTTTAAGATTTATTTATTTTTTATATGTAAGTACACTGTAGCTGTCTTCAGACACTCCATGAGAGGGAGTCAGATCTTGTTACAGATGGTTATGAGCCACCATGTGGTTGCTGGGATTTGAACTCCGGACCTTTGGAAGAGCAGTTGGGTGCTCTTACCCACTGAGCCATCTCACCAGCCCAGAAGGTATATTCTTTTGTTTTAGGATAAAGTGTTCCATAGATATCTGTTAAATCCATTTGGCTCATAACTTTTGCTAGTTTAACGGTGTCTCTGTTTAGTTTCTGTTTCCAGGATCTGTCCATTGATAAGAGTGGGATGTTGAAGTCTCCCACTATTATTGTGTGGGTTGCAATGTGTGCTTTGAGCTTTTGTAAAGTTTCTTTTATTAATGTTGATACCCTTGCATTTGGAGCATAGGTGTTCAGAATTGAGAGTTCATCTTGTAAGATTTTCCCTTTGATGAGTATGAAGTCTTCTTCCACACACACACACACACACACACACACACACACACACACACACACACACACATATATGGAAAAAATATATATATTTTTGATAACTTTAGGTTGAAAATCGATTTTATTCGATATTAGAATGGCTACTCCAGCTTGTTTCTTGGAACCATTTGCTCGGAAAACTGTTTTCTAGCCCTTTACTCTGAGGTAATGCCTATCTTTGACACTGAGGTGCGTTTCCTGTATGCAGCAAACTTCTGGGTCTTGTTTACATATCCTCTCTATTAGTCTGTGTCTTTTTATTGGGGAATTGAGTCCATTGATGTTAAGAGAGATTGAGGAACAGTGATAGTTGCTTCCTGTTATTTTTGACGTTAGAGGTGGAATTATGTTTGTGTGGCTATCTTCTTTTGGTTTTGTTGAAAGAAGATTACGTTCTTGCTTTTTCTAGGGTGTGGTTTCCCTCTGTGTGTTGGTGTTTTCCATCCATTATCCTTTGTAGGTCTGGATTTGTGGAGAGATAGTGTGTAAATTTGTTTTTGTCATGGAATATCTTGGTTTCTCCATCTATGTGATTGAAAAATTTGCTGGGTATAGTAGCCAGGGCTGGCATTTGTGCTCTCTTAGAGTCTCTATGACATCTGTCCAGAATCTTCTAGCTTTCCTAGTCTCTGGTGAAATGTCTGGTGTAATTCTGATAGGTCTGCCTTTATTTATTACTTGACTTTTTTCCTTACTTCTTTTAATATTCTTTCTTTGTTTTGTGCATTTGGTGTTTTGATTGTTATGTGACAGGAGGAATTTCTTTTCTGGTCCAGCCTATTTGGAGTTCTGTAGGCCTCTTATATGTTCATGGGCATCTCTTTCTTTAGGTTAGGGAAGTTTTCTTCTATAATTTTGTTGAAGATATTTACGAGCCCTTTAAGTTGGGAATCTTCACCCCCTTCTATACTTATTATCCTTAGATTTGGTCTTCTCATTGTGTCCTGGATTTCCTGGATGTTTTGGGTTAGGAATTTTTTGCTTTTTGCATTTTCTTTCACTGTTGTGTCAATGTTTTCTATGGTATCTTCTGCACCTGAGATTCTCTCTTCTATCTCTTGTATTCTGTTGGTGATGCTTGCATCTACGACTCCTGATTTCTTTTCTAGGTTTTCTATCTCCAGAGTTGTCTCCCTTTGTGATTTCTTTATTGTTTCTATTTCCATTTCTAGATCCTGGATGGTTTTGTTTATTTCCTTCACCTGTTTGGTTGTGTTTTCCTGTAATTCTTTACAGGATTTTTGTGTTACCTCTTTAAGGGCTTCTACCTGTTTACCTGTGTTCTCCTGTATTTCTTTAAAGGAGTTATTTATGTCCTTCTTTAAGTCTTCTCTCATCATCATGAGACGTGATTTTAAATCAGAGTTGATTTTCTGGTGTGCTGGGGTATCCAGGGCTCTCTGTGGTGGGAGAACTGGGTTCTGATGATGCCAAGTAGGCTTGGTTTCTGTTGCTCATGTTCTTGCCCTTGCTTATCACCATCTGATCATCTGTGGTGTTAGCTAACCTTGCTGTCTCTGACTTTGCCTTGTCCTTCCTGCAACTGGCTGTGTCAGTACTCCTGGGAGAACAGTTCTCTCTGGGAGGAATTTGGGTATGGAGAGCTGAGGCACATGGTCAGCTTTGGGGTGCAGACAGATACCAGAAGGATCCTGTCCCAGGCTGCTCCTCGGTTCCTGTGTCCTGATGGCTCTGGGCAGGTCCCTCTTGAGCAGGTACTTGAGCAGGAGTGGCGGTCTTACCTATGCTCTCAGAAGTCTCAGCACTCCTGGGAGATCTGCTCTCTTCTGGCGGGATCTGGGTAAGGAGAGCTGTGGCACAGGTTCAGCTCTGGGCACAGACAGAAAGCCCCTTCCCTCAGTTTTAGAAATATGTGTTTTCAGGTTCAGGAATGAAGGGTTAACCACCTAAGAGCCTCAGGCGGACTCAGAAGCTCAGGACAGAAGGGTTGACATGACCAATAACACCTGTGGAAGCTCCATACAGCAAACCCACTAGTACTGTTACTTTAAGACTGCAGGAGAGCTAATGTGCTGATGGACTCTTTCACTGCAAAGTCCTCTCCCTGCTGTCCTATAAAACCCTGAGAGCCCATGCGTACGCACATCCTCTTGCATCTTGTAGAGAAACTACAGCTCTTCATGTGTTCTGATTGAAGAACAAGTCTTCAGATTCCTGTCTGACTTCCCTTATTTCCACACCACCTCTGTAAATCCTCATCTCACAGGAATATTCTAAGTAGGCATCACTATGCAAACATAAGTTTATTTTTAATGTTTAAAGCAATGGTTGGCTACCCAAAAAAGCAAGAGCCTTGTCCAATGGGAAAACATAAAAGACTAAAATTTAATCATAGATTTTAATGTTAATTGAGTAAAGTGATGCTAAGAACTATTCAATACTTAAGAAAAAATTGTAGAAAAGCAATCATTAATTTTTCTCTCAGGGTATTAAATTAACTTTAAGTATTTAATAGTCTTTATTCATCTCCACAAGTGAGAAAGGCAGGAGGAAGTATTCTTTGAAAGTTGATCACTTCATAAGTCATGACTCTATCAAAAGGACTATCCACTAGTGGGCAAGCCTTCTCCCTTATTTTCTAAAACTGAAAATAGATTTTTCATACAATGTATTCTGATTACGTATGCCCATCCACCAATTCCTCCCATATTCTTCCCACCTCTTTACCTACCAAAACCCACATCCATTCTTTCTCTCTCTCATTGGATATCAAGCAGACATTAAAAAAATAATAAAATGAGACCCCCCCCAAAAAACAAAAAAAAAAAGAATCCTAACAGATGTGATAGGACAAAACAAACGAACAAATAGAAACACAAAGAGCCACACAAATAAAATAAGAAAACCATACAGACACATACTGGCATTCACATAAATCCTCTAGAAATAGAGGAAACCATAGCATATAAACAAAAGACCTCTAAGTAGGGAGTGGGAAGGTCCAACAAAGCATTGTTAGACCAACAGGTCTGGTGCACCCTTCCTTGCTCCGTGGATCATTTTTGTTCTTTTCTAGGACGCCCTTCCATTATTGCACAGACACAATCAGAGCTGCAACTACATACACCCCAGACTTTCTCCACAAACGACAAATGGCAGAACACTATGCACATCCCTGTGCTCCTTGCTTTGTTATGGTCTGAACATCCCTCCTCGCTCGCCTCTGACGGTGTATGTAATGTGTATATTTGCCACTAGGTGGGAGAAGAGGATCAGTTTTAGAGGAAGGAATAGGTCCAGATCCAGAAAGTTTTCATAGCGAGTGCCTATGAGTCTGAGGAAACTGGACATGTGAGATTTTTTTTTTCCCTCCCGAGGTTAGCAGCCAGCAGGACCCTGCCCAGCTCCTTCGTGTGGGTTTCGAGTTTGCCAGGAACAGCTCTTGCTTCCGTGTCTGCTAGATACCACTTGGAGCAGGAGCATGCGTGGAAGTAAAGAAATGAGAGTACTCCCCGTTAGACAGAAAACCACCAACTAATCTTTTTAAAGTGGTCAAAGACGAGTGGTTAATTACACCAATGGGACACAAATTCCTACAAACACCAAAGCTCAAACAGACTTCACAGGAAAACTGTGGCTTTGAATGAGACAACTGTACACGACATTGCTCATAAGAAATGCCCAGATTAACTCATTATTGAAACACAAAAATCAAACAAATGGAACAGAATAGAATACCCAGATACTAAGACCCAGCCTCTTCCCACCCCCCAATTTCTGACAAAGATAAAAACATACACACTGAAGGAAAAGGCAGCCTCTTCGATGAATGGTTTTGGGAAGCTTGATGTGCAGATGAAGGGGACTAACTCTTTATCTCCTGTTCTGAACAAAGAGCTACTCAAACTAATTAAAGGCCTCAGTGTAAGACCAGAAACTCTGAAATTCCCTAGAGGTAAAAGAAGAAAAACATTTCAAAATATAGGCATAAGCTAGTTTAACCCCTTGTCTGCCGAGTGGTCTTGAATCGAGTGAAGGCTTGTTAGATGTGATCTTACAATTTAACCAGTTATAGTTATTCATATTAGAAAAAAAATATGTATGAAAGGACAGCAGAACCTTCCATAGGCTTCTAAAGGGCTTCAAGTGGCCACTTGGGCTGTGTGACCTGCCCAGGGACTTATCCCTGTTTTGTCTAACCTAGGTATGTCATACCCACAAGCTTCTTATTGGTCTTCCTCAGCACTTCTAACCCTTAATTTTCCTAGTAACTCCAGCTGCTGTTCTCTCTGGTGTTCTCTCTGGATCATCTACCAGTGGCTTCAAGTTTTCACCCTGGGCCCCTTCCTTGAAATAATAATAACTCCTGCCTCCATATGACTACTGATGTCTGCCCCCAGGGACTCTCAGTCAACATGTCTGAGAGACTCTTGCACACCAGTGTTTATTGCAGCACTATTGACAACAGCTAAGCTATGGAGACTGCCTAGCTATCCTACAAAAGAAGAACAGATAAAGGCGATGTGGTTTAAGTCGGCTAGTCAGTACAAATGGTCATTCTAAAAACACACATACAAGTTCTACACACTGAGCAGGTTACACTTAAGAGTATTGTGTATTCTATTGCATATGCCAGCAAGATTTTGCTGAAAGGACCCTGATATAGCTTTGTGAGGCTATGCCAGTGCCTGGCAAACACAGAAGTGGATGCTCATAGTCTGTTATTGGATGAAACACAGGGCCCCCAATGGAGGAGCTAGAGAAAGTACCCAAGGAGCTGAAGGGGTCTGCAACCCTATAGGTGGAACAACAATATGAACTAACCAGCACCCCCAGAGCTCATGTCTCTAGCTGCATATGTAGCAGAAGATGGCCTAGTCAGCCATCATTGGGAAGAGAGGCCCCTTGGTCTTGCAAACTTTATATGCCCCAGTACAGGGGAATGCCAGGGCCAAGAAGTGGTAGTAGGTAGGTAGGGGAATGGGGGGGGGGAGGGTATAGGGACCTTTCGGTATAGCATTTGAAATGTAAATGGAGAAAATATCTAAAAAAATTTGGAAAAGAGTATTGTGTATGTACATATATGCATCTAACAACAATTAATGAAAAAAGAGTTCTTGAATTTAAAAGAGAGCAAGGAGGGGGGAGTTTATGAGAATTTGGAAAGAAGAATTATATTATATTGTATCATATTATATTATTGTATTATAATCGCAAAAGAAAATGGATGCAACTGGAGATAACCTTATTGTGGGAATAAGCCTGCCTCAGAGAGACAAATATCATATGCTTTTGCTTTGTTTTATTTTGCTTCTTTTTTTTTTTTAACATGTATGGGTACTTTACCTGTATGTATGTCTGTGCTCCAAGTGTATGCCTGGTGCTCAAAGAGGTCAAAAGAGGGCATCGGAGCCCTGAAACTGTAATTACAGATAGTTAGCTGCTGGCCTCTGTGTGGGTGCTGGGAGCTGCACTCACGTCTTCTCAAGCGCAGCAAGTGCTATTAACCTCTGAGACACCTTTCCAACATATTTATCACGTGTTTTATCCCATATGCAGTTACTACATTTTGTAGAGCAATGTGAAAGCATGTATGTTTATAGGACATTAAAGCAGAAGCCAAATTGTCCAGAGGGATAAAGAGGAATAATAACAGGAGAGGTGGAAAAAGGGTGATAATAGATTTCATGGGGAGGATATGCCCAACATATTGTATATACTTGTATGAAAATTATATGCATAGCAATAAAAGTACAACACATAGTAATAAGTAAAAATATCTAAAAGCTTAATAAATCTTAGGGAGGTGGAGGTGCAGCGTCAGCAGTTGGAGAGAATCACTTTCAGCTAACTGAGGGTGTAGCTCACTGATAGAGCGTCTAATCAATACACTGAAAGTGTTGATCTGGATGCCTGGAAAGAGCATGGTCATGATCTGTGACAAGGACAAACCAAGGCAAGCCAGACAAGTAGCTCAGAAACTATGCCAACTCGTAAGTAACATACCACTGCTGCCACCACTAGCAAGCTGTGGAAAAAAAACCAATATAGAATTTAGAAATGCCATAATAGTGACATTAATTTTTAAAGGAAGAAGAAAAGAAAAAAATCACAGACAGAGAAAAATTGAAACCATAAAAAGGGCTGGAGAGTTGTCCCGGCAGACAGGAGAACTAGCTGCTCTTCAAGAGGACCTGGGTTTGAATCCCTGCACCCACGTGGCAGGATACAACTGCAACTCTAGTCCCTGGAAACCTAGTGTCCTCTTCTGTCCTCCAAGGTTACCAAGAACGCACATGGTACACAGACCTCATACATTTAGGTATAACACTAACAAACATAAAATAATGAAATAAATAAATCTAAGAAAAATTATGAAGAGAAAAAGGAGAGATCAGAATTAAGGTACAGACAGATGAAAATGGACAGGAAGGTGTAGTATAGTACTGCACCTCAGTATTATATATCATATATATATATAT
>NC_034590.1:27815524-27818420 GCF_900095145.1 Mus pahari | reverse complement strand
TTCCCCTGTACTGGGGCTTATAAAGTTTGCAAGACCAAGGGGCCTCTCTTCCCAATGATGGCCAACTAGGCCATCTTCTGCCACACATGTCCCTGATCCTTCCAGTGCTGTTCTTCACCATCCCCCGTTCTCTCGCAACGCTCTTGCCCGCTTTCCCTTTCCACGTCTCGTCTTTAGAGCATGTCCCCTAGAAACCGTTCCTTCCTCTTCCAGTTTCCTGACATAAAAACCACCCAGTACTCTATAAAAGAGTGAGGCATATGAGAGAGAATTTGCTGTATTGACTAAGTCCGCTCAGTCAGTCAACAGGTTCTCCAGTGCGGGAGTGAGGATTAAAAAGAAAAAAAGACAGTTAGACAACATTGTAGCGTGACCCCAGTCAATTCTGGGACTGAAGGCAAATTTTTATTTTCTAACCCACTTTTTAATACCACATTAATTACATGCACGCATTTTGGGCAAGTAATACAATAAGGAACAAAACAACAGTATGATAAGGAACTACTAACAAAGCAGCAAGGGAACTCCTGTGATTATTCCTGATAGTTGTTACAAAGGACTTATAATGACCGAAATACTTGAGCCCACTCCCTCATCCAAGCCCAAAAATCTTGTCTGAGGCCTAGTTCCACCCTAAGACTAAAATTCCTGCCTTATCCTACTTCCCTATCACAGCCTAAAGTTAGATTCTCGCCTTATCTTGCCCTAATGTCAGATTCCTGCCTGAGCTTACTTCCTTGTCCTAGGCCAAAGTCAGATTCCTGTCTGAAACCCACTTTGTCCTTAGCCAATGTCAGATTCCTGCCAAGCGGTACCCCAAAAGGCTTTCCACACTGTATCTTCTTCCTGTGTCTGGATTGCCTCACGTATAGATTTTCTACTTCTATCTGCCACAGTGTGAATTTCATCGTTTCAGTTTGGGACTAAACATAGTGTCAGTGTTTTCATGCACCACATTTCCTGAGTGTTCCTTACTGTAGTTTATTATTATTATTTATTATTTATTATTATTATATACTAGCTTTTTGGGCTGAATATCTGTTGAGCTAGTCTGCTAGCAAACTGGACAAGGGAGGACGGATATTTTGCTCTCTAAGCCCGTGGCACAGAGCTGGTTGCCAAGCAGCTTCTGAATCCTCCTGACACTTTCACCTCAAAAGTGCCACAATTCTTTGTCACAATCATGATCAGTCCTGACCTACCCAAGTGAAGACAGTTGCTCTGTGGAATAATTCTCCTCTCTGAATGTGCACTTGACCCTGCAGGATGACATGGCTTTAACCAAGCACTGAATACTTGCTGAATGAGAGAAGGAAAGAGATGCTTCACGCAGCTGTGTGTTGCAGATTCCGGAACACATTTTTAAAGCCGTTAGATGACCTTTTTACATAAAAGGCAGGGAGAGAGGTGAGAGAGAATATGCCAGGAGAAAATAACCAGGTAGTTTTAAATTTCTCAGTCTTGTATTAAGTCCACCAGATTGTACTCTCGATGGGAAGACAGTGCTATGCTAGGGAGAGGTACGGCAGTGAGCTTTACTGGGGGGTACGACAGGGATAAGCTTGAGGCTAGCTGGTCAGGCCCTGATTGGTTGTTGGATGGAGCATTTCCAAGTAAAGGCATGGGAGCACGCTTTCTGACGTGACCCGGGGCAGAGTTATGAATGCAGAAGACAATCCACTAGGCTTGTCTTTCCAGGAATGATGTGCCCACTGGAGGAATTGACACCTCTTACCTTCTTGTAAGGAAGTTGTTGATAGATTGAAACAAAATGGTGTCATCAGTGTTAAGCTCTATCAGGAGGGGGCCTTATAGGGAAGAGCCAGTGCCTCTGTCGGGCGAGTCAGCTACTTCTCTGGTGTCTCATGCTATGTCAAGAGCTGAGGAGGATGGCCTATGGGAGGGTTCAGGGTCTACCTCTTATCTGCTCTTTGCTCCATGGTGCACTGTAGCTTCCCATGTTCTTGTTGGAGACTCTACTTCCTTCATCCTTTCTTCCTTGTGCCCCCTTTTCTTCTTTCTGCCACTCTAGTGACCCCTCTTCCCTGCCTTGGCTGGGTATCTGGTTTCAGTTGTCCTTTATTCGCTTGAGAAGTTCCAAGGTCTGTCTGTCTGATTTTAGCCAGGATGACAGATATTCAGAGAGAGTTGGCTCTCTGGCTGCCCGCTTGCTGTGGAACTGAGGGGAATGTCAGGACCCCCGAGCTGAGCAGTCCCACAGGAAGATGTCCGTAATGATAGCTTTGGAGCTTGCAGGCTGGTTCTCCTCTGTTCTTGGCCTACTCCTCTTCCATCTGGATTACAGAGACTTTCTGCTGGGGACACTAGAGTGGGTATGTGCCTTGGGTATTTGGCCAAGCTGGGGCCACATTGGTGAGCTCTTTCTGGGCAAGTTTCTGGCCACCAGAACTCTAGCCACTTTACAGACACAAGAGCCAAAGGGAAAAATCAGACCCTCCCCTCCAGACAGTAATAGATGATAAAAACAGAGAGCAAGGAGTGAAAGAAAGGGAAAGAGATGACTGGAAAGAAAGATCCCTATGTACTACCAAGTGCCATGTACTACCAATGGAGAAAATGAGATACTGAGAACTATTTCAATGCAGACAAACTACAGCTCAATTCATAACATCTGCAGGAGCCCTTCCCATCTCACAGATGATGACGGGAATGATAATCAGAACATTCAAATATATGGGCCTATGTGGGCTATTCTTACTCAAACTACCACAGTGACTAAGACAATATTATGCTAAAATTTCTAAAGTCTCCACTCGCTGCTAGATTGTGTGTTTCTGTGCCACGCCACTTGAGTGTGTCTGCATGGGCAGAAAACACTTTGGACTAGGTTCATACTGAAGGGCTAAACATCCTAAGATAAGAATGAGCTGCAAGA
>NC_034590.1:27813926-27815227 GCF_900095145.1 Mus pahari | reverse complement strand
AAAAAAAAAAAAAAAAGAATGAGCTGCAAGGAAAAAACGAATGCCCTGGTGGTTTCCGCCGATCAGAGCATTATTTATTAATCAGACAAGGGAGAACCCTTAGCCCTCCCCTGAGTCTCTCTGTCTCTCTCTAAGGCACGTGGTCCGATCATGCAGAGCTGTGTATGGAAGGTGGGTCCGAACAAGTGGGCGGTGACAGTGGGTGGTGATGAGGACGATGTAGGGCGGTCTGACGACGCAGCACCCTGGGAGATCTGGGGAGGTCCTCTCAGCAGCAATCCCGTCCATCTGCAGGGGGCGCAATACAATGTTTAGAGGGAGAGTGGTTAGTGGAGGCGAGAGACCCCAACAATTCCGCCTTTAATATTTAAAAATTTAAATTTTTTGGACTGGCACAAAAAATATATTTGTGTCCTATTGACCTGCCCAGGAGTAGCTTGAGGAAGAAATTTGGTGTAAGGCCAGTCAGAATTTAATTTTACTACCAGGGATCCTTTAGTAAATCCTCAATTAGGAAAACCTGATTTGGGGGGTTTTGTTCTAACAGATCTCGTGAAAAATGCAATGTCACCTCTCCCCTATTTCCCAGGCCTAGGTAGATACTAGAATATGAATGTAACTTTTACATGATATTTTTTAACATTTTGGCCTAACGCCCCAGCATTACTAAATAAGACCAAACCACAATAATGTTTAGATGCTGAAAGGTTTTTGTCACGGCTTCTGTAGTGAGGTGAATTCGAATGGCACTTGCTGCGCTCCATCCAGTCTGGGTGTAGCTGACCTGCCTGAGAGAAAAGCCAAACAGTTGAATGGGAACAGGATAACAAACTTTCTTGGGAAAGCCAGCTAGTACTCCAATTGGTTGTAATTTAGCAAGTCTCGGTTCAGACCATAGCCCCAGGTGTGTGGGGGAAGGGGCGGCTTGAGAGTTACAGAACCGCTGTGAGCTCCTTATCGAAGGAGATCGAGACAGACTTTGCCCAGTTAATAAGGATTTTTAGCTTTCTTTATTAATATTGGAATTATTACTAGACCAGTCTAAGATTGAATTTAGAGTAACTGGTCACAATGGAGGAAGGAGGGGAATTATTATAACTCCTCCTAAAACTGATCTTTATAAGTCAGATTTCACAGTTTCTAATGTTCTTAATTTAAAAGTTAAAAGCTTGAAACAAGGCAGCTTAGCTTGTCCAATTTTGGACCAAGATAGGCAAGCAAGGGAGTGTTAAAAATATAACTTTAAGTTAGTTTTATTGTACTCACTGAGAGTTGGCTTGGCATACAGACCTTTTGAAAGT
>NC_034590.1:27787639-27813203 GCF_900095145.1 Mus pahari | reverse complement strand
ACAATTGATAGCAATTAGAAAAGCTTATTTTGTTTTTTGCAAGGACTTTTGTTTTTTACCAATGAAATTGCATCTCTTAAAATAAATTATAAAGGTTTAAATTAATTTGAAGCCTTAAAACAAGATCTTAGCCCATTAACATGTCTTGGAAGCCTGAAAAAAAAACATTTTGAAGTAATTTAATTTTTTGCTGTAAAATTTTATATATCACAATTTTATTTAGCATAACTAAAACCTTAAACATGAAAAGGATATGGTCTCTGAGAGCAGGATTCCAGGTAAACTTTCGTATAGGTCGTAGCTAATACTTACTATGCTGAAAATTTAAACTCTTAGCTTATTGTATTAAAGCAGAGACAATAAAAATTATTTTTATAAAATGTAAGCTGTATAAGCTATATTTAGAGGTAAAACATATTAATGATAACCAGTTTACCAAAAGCAAACCCTTAACATTTATCAAGTAAAAATAAACTCTTTAATAATTTTATATGAAGTAGGCAAGCTACCCTGCAATGTTTGATTGACCTCCTATAAATTTTGAATTAAATCTTTACTATTAGCAACACGTGGACAGCCTCCCTGAAGGTAGGGNGTGTGGCCACAAGAACTTTTTTGGCGCGGTTTTTGAAACAAAAGAAAAAGTCCATGGTTTGTGAGACAAAGGAAAAGCCCAACAAGGCCATTTTGAGCTTAATCTTCACCACGTGGGAAGGTAAAACCCAATTTTAAAACACCTTTTCAAACTCTGAATGACTCAAACCCTGAGTTAACCAATTTAAAGCTAACTGTTTGTAACCAAAGTTATAACCTTTAATGAACATCAATAACTTAAGCCATGTAGAGTATTTTTTATAACCTTAAAGCAGTCAGAGACTGAAATGAAGCGGCTACAGGAATTTTAAATTTAGACCACAGAACTTTAGACTCTTTAAAAAGCAGTTTTTTGCAGGAGCCCTCCTGCTGGGTTTAATTCCTTGCTAAGCCACAGCCTCCTCAGGGTTGCAGTGGCAAGATTGCGAAAGCAAACACGAATTTAGCAAGCTCTAATATTTTTTAAACATGGAACACAGAACGGCCATGCATACAGACAACGAAACAAGAACGCACATGACTGGACACATAGACAATTGGTACACCAGACATAAGCATACACAGAAGGTATCAAACTTTTCCTGTAGGAGTCCAGAGCGAAAGCCAGATGTCTCTGTACTTTGGTCTGTCTCCAGGAGAATATTACCCTACATTTACTCTCTAGGCCGTGGCCAGGAGGATTTAAAAAATTTTTCTTTTAAACCCAATTTTTCCTTGCCTCAGTACAGTCTGTAGGACTGCAGACAAATGCCTGAACGTCCCATCCTTGTGCACTGCCCCCTGAGGAATGAGGTGTCAGGTTAAACACTTCATTGCTCAATTCAAATTCGTGCCTATAAATACCTTTTTACCCCGGGGTGCATGATATCATACTCACTACACGCGCGGAGCTCCACGACAGCGCCTGACGTTTCAGCCTCATTGCCCCACGTTGGGCGCCACATGTGTGTTTCTGCGCCATGCCACTTGTGTGTGTCTGCGTAGGCAGAAAACACTTTGGACTGGGTTCTTACTGAAGGGCTAAACATCCTAAGATAAGAATGAGCTGCAAGGAAAAAACGAATGCCCTGGCAGTTTGCGCCGATCAGAGCATTATTTATTAATCGGACAAGGGAGAACCCTTAGCCCTCCCCTGAGTCTCTCTGTCTCTCTCTAAGGCACGTGGTCTGATCATGTGGAGCTGTGTCTGGAAGGCGGGTCCGAATGAGTGGGCGGGGACAGTGGGCAGTGATGACGATGATGTAGGGCAGTCTGACAACGCCTCACCCTGGGAGATCTGGGGAGGTTCTCTCAGCAGCAATCCCATCCGTCTGCAGGGGGCGCAATACAATGTTTAGAGGGGGAGTGGTTAGTGGAGGCGAGAGACCCCAACACTAGATGAAGCCTCTCAGAAGACAGTTATGCTAGGCTCCTGTCTGCAAGAATAGCAGAGTACTGTTAGTAGTGTCAGGGTACCTGGGTATCTGGTTTCTCCCATGGGATGAGTTTCAAGTTGGGGCAGTCATTGGCTGGCTGTTCCCTCAGTCTCTGCTCCACCATGGTCCCTGAACATCTTGTAAACAAGACACATTTTGGGTTGAAGATGTGGGTGGATGTCCCCTTCTTCCTCTGAAGGTCCTGCCTGGCTACAGGAGGTGGCCACTTCAGTCTCTGTTACACAACTCAGCTAGGGTTCCCCCTTAGACTCTGTCTTAGTGAGGGTTTTACTGCTGTGAACAGACACCATGACCAAGGCAACTCTTATAAGAACAAAATTGAATTGAGGCTGGCTTACAGGTTCAGAGGTTCAGTCCATTATCATCAAGGCGGGAGCATGGCAGCATCCAGGCAGGCATGGTGCAGGAGGAGCTGAGAGGTCTACATCTTAACCTGAAGGCTGCTAGTGGAAGACTGACTTCCAGGCAGCTAGAACAAAGGTGTTAAATCCTACTCCCACAATGGTACACCTTCTCCAACAAGGCTACATCCCTAATAGTTATACTCCCTGGGCCAAGCATATATAAACTATCACGGGCTCCCTGTATCCTTGACTGTCCCAGGCCTCCAGCTACTCACCAGAGATGCCCCCCCCATTTCCATTTTCATTCCCAACCCTCTCTTGTCCCCCCCACATACCTGAGTGCCACCCCATCCCCCTCCTCTTCTCCTCTTTTACTAAGTTCCCTCTCTTCATCTTCCTCCAAAGACTATTTAGTTTCCCTTCTGAGTGAGATTCACCCATTCTCCATTGACACCTCCTTACTTCCAAGTTACTTTGGTTCTGTGGATTGTAACATGGTTGAACTGCACTTTATGGCTAATGTCCATTTATAAGTGAGTACCTACCGCACATGCCTATCTGACTTAGGGTTACCTCACTCAGAATGATATTCTCAAGTTCCATCCATTTGCCTGCAAAATTCATGATGTCTTTGTTTTTAATAGCTGAATACTATTCCATTGTATAGAATACTATACAATGGAATACTATTTAATCTTTTAAATCTATTCTTTGGTTGAGGGACATCTAGGTTGTTTCTAGTTTCTGAATATTATGAACAAAGCTGCTATGAACATAGTTAAGCAACTGTCTTTGTGGGATGGTGGAACATCTTTTTGGTATATGCCCAGGAGTGGTATAGCTGGGCCTTGAGGTAGAACTATTTCCAGTATTCTTAGAAACTGCCAAATTGATTTCCAAAGTGGTTATGCAAGTTTGCACTCCCACCAGTAATGGAAGAGTGTATCTCTTGCCAGCATGTGCTATCATTTAAGTATTTGATCTTATCCATTCTGACTGGTATAAGAGAGAATCTCAGGGTCCTTCTGATTTGCATTTTCCTGATGACTGAGGATGCTGAAAAATTCTTTACTTCTTGGCCATTTGAGATTCCACTGCTGAGAATTCTCTTTTTATTTCTGTACCCCATTTTTAAATTGGGTTATTTGGATTGTTGGTTTCTAATTTATTTTTAAAATTAATTAATTAATGAATTCACTTTGCATCCCAGTTGCTGTCCTCTTCCTGATCCCTCCCTTGCACAGTCCTTCTCCCTCCCCTCTCCCCTTCTCCTCTGAGAGGGTGGAGTCCCCCTCTGGGCATCCCCCCCCACCCTGTCACATCATATCTCTACAGGACTAGGCACAACCTCTCTTACTGAGGCCAGACACGGCAAGCCCAGTTAGGGTAATATATTCCATAGATAGACAACAGCTTTAGGGAACAGCGTTTGCACCCACTCTAGTTGTTGGAGGACCCACATGAAGACCAAGATGCACATCTGTTATATATGTACAGGGGGCCTAGGTCTAGCCTGAGTATGCTGTTTGGTTGATGGTTCAGTCCCTTAGAGCACCCAAGTGTCCAGGTTAGTTGACTCTGTTGGTCTTCCTGTGGAGTTCTTATCCCCTTCAGGGCCCTAAATTCTTCCCCCAACTCTTCTGTAACAGTACCTGAACTTTCAGTGTTTGGCTGTGTATCTCTGCATCTGTTTTAGTCAGCTGCTGGGTGGAGTCTCTCAAAGAACAGTGATGCTAGGCTCCTGCCTATAAGCATAACAGAATATCATTAATAGTTTAAGGATTGGTGCTTGCCCATGGGATGTATCTTAAGTTGGACCAGTCATTGGTTGGCCATTCCCTCCATACATTCTGGGTTGAAAGTTTTGTGGGTGAGTTGCTCTCCTTATCTCTCTACTGGGAGTCTTGCCTGGCTATAGAAGGTGACTACTTCAGGCTCCATCTTCTCCAGTCTTAGGAGTCTCAGCTAGAGTCACTCCCATAGACTCCCTGGGGCCTTGCCCCATCCCAGTGCCAAGGACTAGCCTCAACTTGGGATTGGGTCCTGAGGAAGGTGTTTAGGAGTGGTGGAAGAAACAACTCAAAGTCAATGATGGGCTGCAAGCTGACAGCTCTGCTGTCTGCTTACTAGATAGCTCTCTAGGTAGCTCAGAAAGCCAGTTAGAAAGATTGTAAAAATGTTGTGTTAGCCCTCTGGATAGCTTTTCAGTTTTCCATCCAAAGTCTGAAAACCTACTAGACAAAAATTCTGAAGATGTGTTAGCTCTCTAGATATCTCTTGGATTTTCCAAACAAACTCAGGAAACCTGCTAGAAAAATTCTAAAAGAGCTGAAATCGCTCTCTGGATAGCTCAGCTCTTACATACCAAAGGCCAGTATTTTATTTACAAAGCAATTCAGAAATTTACCCAAGGTTCCCTTTTGATTAACCCATGAAGCAGCATTTTATGACCTTAGTCCCATAGAAAAAACAGCAGGTACATCTTTTAACATAATAGTGAACTCAGAGATTACAAACAATAAGTATATCTGGGTGGAATCCTACACTAAGATCACTGATCACCACTCCCCTGCTTCCTGGTGCTGCTTTTATTACTTGAACCGTGAGCCTTGTTTTATTTATTTATTTATTTATTTATTTATTTATTTATTTATTTATTTATTTATCTTTCTGTTCCTCTCCCTTTTACTGACTCATTAGTGCAGCTGCCTCTGTTCTTTTGGTGAAACCCCTCATACAATTTATATTGCATCCTTATATGCATCCTTATGTTTCTACATAGTTGAGAAATTCTGTTTATATGTTCTTAAACTCATGTTCTCAGAGTTCTTTCTCATAGTCTTAAGGGCTGTCCTGAAGGCCACAACACTGCCATTTTGCTGCGGAACATTAGACATAGCCTTGCCTCCTGGAATTGTACTGTTTCTGATTATTATGGAGTCATTATCCTTGGTAGAGGGAACATTCCATGATAACTTTGGCAAGGAGAACATTCTCTGAAAGAGGAACATGAAGACCCAGCCCTGCTGGCCTTGCTCCAGGGGTGAGAACCATGTCACTCCATCCCTCTGTAGCCATGCTGGACACATGATCTGTGTTATGTCCCAGATCTGTGGCATGTCCTAGAGATTCTTTCCTCCCACCACTGATTTCTGGTTTCCTTCTCTTGCTTTCCCTACATGTGATACACCCATTTGGCGACCTTCCCCCCACCTAGTCCTTTTAACATACCTGCTAGCAAGACATAAATACAAATATTCATTGTAGTTTAGACAATGAATCTTAACTGTTTATTTTTACATTTTCTATTTGACTTCTCATTTCTGAAGGAAAATCTCTGAAGATTACCTCTATTTAGCATCATAACACAAGTTGGGGAAGATGACAAGACACAGTTTCTAAATATGAGTAGACAATGCTAATTTTAAATTTATTTTCTCTTGAAAACTGATACTTTATTAATTTCCACAGTTTCAAGCAAGTGTCATGCTTTGAAAAAAGAATCACATAATTTATCTTTTATATTTAAATTTTCTTACTTTATTTTTCAATACTTGCAATGAAACTGAGACACCAAAAAAATGTACTTCTAAATTTTGATCTACACTGTCAATAATGAAAGCAGAATTCACATGAGGCAATCAATTTAAAGGACTGGATAAAGCTGTTGGTGTGTGTATCTATTCTTTGTAACGATTACTAAGCCATTCATGTCTACAGAGAATGGTTGTGTTTGTGCTGCTCCAAACCTTATTCTCTCCTCTAGAAGGAAGCCCTTCCTCCAGCTGGAGGGCAACAGCGAGCTGAAGAAGAGACTTCTTTTCCAGCTTTTGTTCCTATAGCTCCTCTTAAAAATTATTTAAGTTATTTCCTTTGCATTCCAATCATAGCTTCCCTTACCTCTTCTCCTCCCTGTCCCTCCCTCTCACCTTCCCTCCCAGACATCCTTCTGTCCTTCATTTCTCCTCAAAAAAGGCTCAGGAAAAAGGGGGATCTCCCATGGATATGTCAACACACCTTGGCATATCAAGTTGTAGTAGGACTAGGTGCATCTTCTACTGTGGCTAGGCAAAGCAGTCCAGTTAGGGGAAAGGGATCCAAAGGCTAGTAACGAAGTCAGAGGCAGACTTTGCTCTTGCTTTTACGAGTCTCACAAGAAGACCCAGCAGCTTGTGCCAAGGGCCTAGGTCCACGCTCTCTGTTGGGTTGTTCAGTCTCTGTAGGCTCCAATGGGCCTAGGTTAGTTGATTCCGTGTTTCCTTGTGGTGCCCTTGACCTATCTGGCTTCTTCTATCTTTTACCCTCTCTTCCATAGATTTCTCTGAGTGTCACCAAATGTTTGGCTCTCAGTTTCTGCATCTGTTTCCTCCAGGTGCTATTCCCCCCCCTCCCCCCCAGGTTTTTAAAAGAATATTTCACAATATATTTATTTCTCAGAAAATATTGAACCAGAGGTATTGATCAGATATCACAGGAGCATGATGAGCAAGTCACAGTGTAGATTATCATTTAGGAATTTTTTTTTGGCTAAGGATGGAATTCTCTATGTAAGTACAATACTGTATCTAAGAGTTTCTTAACGCCATTCATTCTTGATTTGGAGTGCAATCAGCACTGGGGTTGACAGTTTAACCCATGGGAAGATGGTGAAAACACACAATTTTATCCTTGTCTCCTCCTGATCATCATATTGATGGATGCATCTGAGCTTCCAGGAATTACTCTAAACATGTCAGGTGTGGCAACTCACACATCCCAGCTTTTCTCAGTAGAAATACTTTCATTTCCATTTTACTCGTGTTTGACTGATGTGCAAATACATAAAAGTGACTTGTTCAATATTTACATATATGAGTTCCATCCACACAATTTCACTCCAGATTTCATCCCCCCCCTTAAAAATTTTTTTTTCAGTCCTGAATATAAGTGTAGTTCTGAGTGTGGGAATGTAGACAAGATGAATAGTATCTGGAATTGCAGTCATTGTGAGATGTGCGATATGGGTGCTAGCAATAGAAATGGAGAGCTCAGCATAAGCAGTATCTATTCTTAACTGCTGAGCCATCTCTCTAACTCTCAGATTTCATCTCTGCATCATTGCACTGTTTCATCTTCTTAGAAATAATTAGTACAGGCAGGTAAACCCAGTATCTCATGCTTAGTAGTCGAGAATCCTTACACTGTTTTACTTGCCTTTTGATTGCTTCGATAAGACACAATGACAAAGGTAACTTATAAAGGAAGACAGTTAATTTGGGGGTCATGGTTCTAAAAGGTTAGAGTCCATAACCATTATGGTGGGGGAAATGTATCTGGCATGCAGCAGGCAAGCACACATAGTGCTGGTGGAGTACCTGGGAGTATACATCTGACCTAGACCAAAAGTCTGTCTTCAGTGTCACAGCCCTAAGTGAATGGCTGAGGATGAGAGAAGAGATGGGCTAGATTGCTTTTTGCCAACTCGATACAAGCTAGAGTCAGCAGAGACGGGGGAACCTCAATTGAGAAGATGCTTCTAAAAGATCGGACTGTACACAAACCTGTAGGGCATTTTCATAACTAGTGATTGATGTGGGAGGGTCCAGCTCATTGTGGATGGCAGGGGTGCATCCCTGGGCTGGTGATCCTGGGCTCTATAAAAAAGCAGGCTGAACAAGCCATGGGAAATAAGCCAGTGTACTGACTGGTTTTATATGTCAACTCAACACAAGCTAGAGTCATCAGAGAGGAAGGTGCCTCATTTGAGGAAATGCCTCCATGAGATTCAGCTGTTGGGCATTTTTTTTCAACAGTGATCATTGTTGGTGGTGCCATTCCTGGGAGGGTGGTCTTGGTTCCTGTAAAAAAGCAGGCTGAGCAAACCACATGAAGCAAGCCAGTAAAGAGCACCCCTCCATGGCCCCTGCATCATCTCTTGCTCCCAGGATTCTACCTTGTTTGAATTCCTGTGCTGACTTCCTTTGGTGATGAACAGCAATGCAGAAATGTAAGTCAAATAAACTCTTCCCTCTCCGATTTGAATTTTGGTCATGGTTTTGTAGCAGCAATAGAAATCTAACAAAACCAGCCAGTAAGCAGCACTCCTCTATGGCTTCTGTATCAGCTCTTCCCTATAGAATTCTGTCCAGTTTGAGTTCTTGTCTTGATTTACTTCGATGATGAACAGTGATATGAGGAAGTATAAGCCACTCTCCAAGTGTTTCATCACAGTAAGAGTAGAACAGTAGAGATGATGATGTCTATTAAGGTTATTAAGAAGTACAGTTTATTATATACTATTTGAAGTAGAAAAAAAAATGGGTCAAGGTCAGCAGAAAGCAAAAACAATGTTTGCAAAGAGAATATGGGATACTTCAAACACAGTTGCTTTAGGACTGATAGTCACAGCTCTTCATGAGGCAAAGCTGGTTTCCCAAGAATGTAAACCTTAACTCCTTTAAGACGCTGAGCCCAGTGCCAGACGGGACCTTGCCAATTCTGCCCCTGAGCAAGGACATAGAACAAGAGTCTCCTTTGTCCTTTGATCAGTTCCTCCGAGAAAAATTGTGAATTTGTATGGCTCTCAAAATATACTTATCTAAGTCACAAGCATGAGGCATAGAGAAAAGGCCAACTGAAATGGCTTGGGTTTTTGAAACATCAAAACCTACTCCCTGTGCTACATTTCCTCCAATAAAGCCACGCTGCTCTAAGAAGGCCATAGCCCCTAATTCTTCCCAAACAGATCCACAAACTGGGGACCAATTATTATTAAAATTTCCGTGTTCTACTTTATACCAATCAGATCAAACCCACAGGT
This sequence comes from Mus pahari, assembly GCF_900095145.1. Lineage (NCBI taxonomy): Eukaryota > Metazoa > Chordata > Mammalia > Rodentia > Muridae > Mus > Mus pahari. The sequence goes on along the minus strand of NC_034590.1, from coordinate 27,804,030 downwards.
GACAACACATGTTGGAAAGGATGTGGAGAAAGAGGAACACCCCTCCATTGCTGGTGGGATTGCAAACTGGTACAACCACTCTGGAAATCAATCTGGAGGTTGTTCAGAAAATTAGAAATAGATCTACCCGAAGACTCAGCTACACCACTCGAGAATATATCCAAAAGATGCCCCACCATGACACAGGGGCACATGTTCCACTGTGTTCATAGCGGCCTTATTTGTGATAGCCAGAAGCTGGAAACAACCCAGATGTCCCATGACAGAAGAATGGATACAGAAAATGTGGTTCATTTACACAATGGAGTACTACTCAGCTATTAATTTCAGTCATTATTAGTAAAATAGTATTTGAATTTCAAAACTGGAGTGAGGAAAGTCACAAAGTAAAGCTTAAAGTTAGATCACAGCCATTGGTTTTGGCTATTTGGCAGCTTTTGGTCCAGAATGTCCCTCTGTCCCCCACCGTGGCGGTGCTGGTGACATTGTCCTAAAAAGAAGGACTTTGGCTGGGTAAACAGAAGAATTGTTATAGGGTATTTACCTATAAGCCTAAAGATGGGGTTTTGTTTATCAGAAGAGCAGATCTTCTAAGACAGAAACCTCCTCTAACCTTGTCCTGAAAGCCAACTATCTTGGGCAAGGGCACTTAGTTCCTTGTCAATCCGGAATGTCTGGATTAGCTCAGATCCCCACTGTGCTGACTGTATGTAGATCTGCTGGCGTTCCTACCATTTTGCTCTTCTCTGTGCCTGCAGAGAGATAGACTTGGTAGTTTGATCTCCAATAGGTCTTTCTACCCACGGAGTGGTTTAGTTTGGCAGTTTCTCTGCACCATCACTTACAGGCAAGGCTTTCCTTTCACTTTTTATTGTTCACATTTCCCCATTTCTCCTTTCTCTTCACCATCCATCCAATAATGCCAAGTCATCTGCATCTTCTGATACACACCATCTTCCTTTTCATAGAGCATCCATTGAGGTGAAAAGACTGGTTTCCAGATTAATTTTGACTCTGAAAAAAGGCTAGAAAATACTCTAAGTTCTATAAAAGGTAGAAAATACTTGATTTTATAACAGTTTTTTTTTTATTTTCAAGCTAATAATCATGTAAGATAACATAATTCTACAATTATTTTTCTCTTAGTTTCTATCCAGAGATTTTCTTCCTCTATAGAAATAAATAAATAAAAAGAAGCAGATTTGTCCCTGTAAGTTATTTGAGTTGCTTTGGGAACAACTGTGGTCCCTGAGAATTTTATTTATGGGGAGTGACACCATCTCTCAATATAGTGATTATCAGTTATCAAAAGGGAGAAGCGAGGCAGAAAAATGAATTCTGTTTAACATCCTGGGAAAGGAATGAGTTTTAGATTATAAAAGTCAATTTTAGAAAGAGAAGAAGATAGTGGTCCTAAGGATGCATTTTTGAAAATCTGTTTAGCAAATTCAACAGAAGAAGCTGTTGAAAAGTTACAGAAGTCCCTTTTAAATGTCCAGTGGGAGTGAGTGGGTAGGGGAGCAGGGGGGAGGGTATAGGAGACTTTGGGAATAGCATTTGAAATGTAAATGAAGTAAATACCTAATAAAAAATTTGAAAAAAAAAAGTCCAGTGGGAACAGTGTATATACAAAGCTTTACTTAGACATTACTACTGTATAAAATGCATAACAATACTAGTTTTTGAGAATCTGAGACAGCTTATAGAATATAAAATATTGTCTTCTTTCTTAACAAAACTATGTATATCCTTATTTAAGAGTTGTTATGCAGCTGTAGTAATGAATTTATGCATATCAATGAGAATTTGCCCTTAACAAATATTCTAATACATAGATGATCACAAAGAAAGAGAAATTAATGGAGCAAAATACTGCCAGAATTCCAATTAAGTGAGTTGGAACAAGCTCTAACTCTACTGTATCAAAAGTATCCAGATGTAGCTTTGACAAAAGGAAGTGCTTATTATATTTCACCTGTCCCATCATGGATGGAAAACTCTATTCAAATGCATCTTCTCCAAGAGGAAAGCAGTTCTCCAGCAAGAGTGATGAGGATTCATTGGCAAATATCACCATAAATGTTGGGACTTCATGTAGCTTGATCTTGTGAAGTTTCTGTACATGTTAACACTAGCTGCTGTCTGATCATGCGTACAGTTGTGCTATGTCTGTTAAATATTTTTTCCCCCACTACAGATATCTCCTTCCTCTGGATCTTGCAAGTTTCCTGTCCCTTCTTCCGCAGTGATGGCTGAGTCTTAAGCTTCTTTCTGTAGGAGATAGCTGTTAAGGCAGAGACCCACATTGGATAATGTGCAAATAAAGAGACCGAGCATGCTCAACTCTAAATAGGACACACACAGCGTGTTCTTGACTTCCCATTATTTTCTGAATGCTGTAACGAATGCTGGGGTTGGTTTTTATCTAAGGGTAGTATACTGGCTAATTTTGTGTCAACTTGACACAGGCTGGAGTTATCACAGAGAAAGGAGCTTCAGTTGGGGAAATGCCTCCACAAGATTCAGCTGTAAGGCATTTTTTCAATTAGTGATCAAAGGGGAGGTCCCCTTGTGGGTGGTGCCATCTCTGGGCTGGTAGTCTTGGGTTCTATAAGAGAGCAGGCTGAGCAAGCCAGGGGAAACAAGCCAGTAAAGGACATCCTGCCATGGCTTCTGCATCAGCTCCTGCTTTCTGACCTGCTTGAGTTCCAGTCCTGTATCATTTGGTGATCAACAGCANTNTGGAAATGTAAGCCGAATAATCCCTTTCCTCCCCAACTTGCTTCTTGGCCATGATGTTTGTGCAGGAATAGAAACCCTGACTAAGACAGGTAGTTAGATATGAGTAATTTAACTTATTATGAAAGAGATAGCTTAAATAAAAGATTATATTGTAATGAATGTGTATCCATATTTGGAAATACATTCAAATGAGAGAAGTACAAGATGTGACATCATACACTGAATTTCTTTTATCAAAGAAAAGAAAATGAAGTATTATTTGAAATAGAAAATTAGTGTATTCATAAATATAGAAGCATTCCTGTTACTTATCACTTGTACAAAACAATATGTATTTTTACTGTAAAATAGGAAATATTTGGAACAATTTGAGGACTTTATGATGGTGATTATTATTATTATTATTTATTATTTTCACCACCTTTATAAGTTCATATTAATCTTTTTGCAATGGGAAACCAACCATTACAGGTATGCATATATTTGCATCAGTTAGAATTAAAAAGAGCAAACCAGAGATACCAAAAGTGTTTCCAGTGCTGATTGCATCATATAATTGTGGCAGAGACTTAGCAAGTGAAATTATGAAGCCAAATATGAAGTTGATATCTGGAATGCACAAAATCCTTCTACCTTTAGCCATGTTTCAATAGGACTTTAAAGGCCTCCTGTGGTGATTGACTGCTATAGCCCAAGAGCCTTCCTAACATCAGTTAAGCCAGTTCTAATGGATCCTAGACGGAGTAGAATTCCAGGAAAGGCATTTCTCAGCCAAAATGATTTTATAATAACACATTTAACAATTCAACTCTGCACTTTTTGAAGACAATGACAGTATATGCCAGACATCATGCAACCCAGAGTCTCAATTATTAATGCTTAATGGATATGATTTGTAGATAATTATAAAATATTAAAGTATTGGATTAATTTTATTCATTAATTACATAGAAATATTTGCAATATCCACTAAAGCACAGAGTGACCCACTTCTGGAATACCAAATATTCGTGAAATTGAAATGCTATTACCTATAACAGACCTACATCCATAAAGTAACCAATTTTCTTTGTGTATATCTGCAGCTCCTCAGTTTTAATTATTTTTTTCTATTGCCTCATTCTCCCTGCATGTCTTCCCCATGCTGAGTTGACTGGATCAAGTATGCAGCATGATAGATGGTGGAACAAACACATAACTCTACCTAGATACCCCAAATGATGAATAAGGCCCAGATGAGGATTATTATAAATAAAGATTGCATCATTATATGTAAAGCAGGAAAGCAATAGGACATGACGTTTCCCTGATTTCCAGACAGAAAAATACGAAGAAAATGTGTTCAGTTTGAAACTGATGAAGAGTAGTAGCCAATGCTGAATTTTGAGAGACACAGAGACCAATGAGAAACATCTCAACATTTTAGTTATCTTTTACCTTAAAAAATTCTCCTTGAGATAAATTTCTTTTTTAGGCTTACACGAACATTTTCCTCTAAGATATTTCCCCAATGTGAATCATCTGGCTTGGATTGGCTTCTACTATAAATCTCCTAAATAATATATGTCTAATATAAGTCCCATAAGTAATTTATCCACATCTTAAATTCTGCAAATCAGCAAAATAGCAATGGCTGCAATTGGAAAGCCATTTTTCAAATTCTTTTTATACTGTAGTAGACAGCAAAACAGAGCAATTGTGCAAAGTGCATTTCTAATGCATCCTTAAAACGAGAAAATCATCATTAAGCCTATACAGAAAAGAGAGAACAAATTTTCTACACATTTGTAATATAGTAGTTATTAGGATGAAATTCTAGTTCTGGAAGACCTGTATTTCAATGATCATGATTTTTGTAATTTGGACAATTTACCCCATAGATTTGTCCCTTATCTCATTTATTTTTTAAAATATAAGTAATAATAATCTTTTCACATTCCCCTTTAGGTGATAGCCCAGACTTGCACCATTAATTCCATCTTCCCTGTTGATGTAGAGGGTGATGCTTCCACAGTATTGTTTGGAGGGTAGCCCTACCCAATCTTAAGCACCCACGTTCAGAAGCACCTTTAACTGTTATATTAATGAGTTGTGTATCTTACAAGGTGATGTCCAGGGAGTGATGCTTTAGAGATTCAGGTTTGTTAATGTTAACAAATCCTGAAGCAATGCCATTTTTCTTGGAATCTAGCATAGTATATGTGATAGCAGAGACAATAAGCTTGTATAGTTTCTTCTCTCCACCCGATAGTAAACATTAAATTGATTTTAAGTCACTTATATTATTTATTTTATGTCAACAGAGGTCTATATGAAAGAATATACAAATATAGAGAAAATAATAGATGTTTTTAGCTTGGAGAATACAGATGAGACTCGTAGTAACTGTTGGGTGTATCCTAGTGGATCTTGAGCAGTGGGGTAGATAATAAAATCTATGATAATTGTAGCATGTGGAGATCAGATTGATGGGCGAATATTTTATTGTTGTTTTTTTTCATGCAATTCTATAACCATGATACTGCAAAATTTCAGCTTAAAACTAAGAATCTCTAGGGATTTATTACTGCTAACACAATAGTTACTTGTTGGTTTGACTAGCTATCTGATAAAAAAAATAACTTAAAGAGCCAGGAAGTATGCCTTTCCTGAATACCCAGGCTGAGTAAAATAAGAAGCTAAGCTGAACTTAGGAGGTGGATCTCTGAAGCTGAGCCCTCTGCCCCCCACCCCCCAGTCTACAAGAAGAGTTCTAGGACCATGGCTACATAGAGAAACCCTGTCTCAAAAAAACCAAAACCCAAACCTAAAAACCCAAACCAAACCAAACCAAACCTAAAAACAAAAACAAAAGCAAAACCAAACACAAATAAAACCAAAAAACCGTAAAGGGGGAAGGCTTTATTTGCAATCACAGTTTGAAGTCACAGTATATCATGAATGTGAAAACATGGTGGCAAGGATGGGCAGCCGCTAACCACATTGCGTACACACTCAGAAATCAGAGTGATGAATGATGGAGTTCAGCTAAGCTTCTTATTTTACTCAGCCTGGGTATTCAGCCCATGTAATGGTGCCTTTCACATTCATGTTGAATCTTCATTCCTCAGCTAGACATTTCTGGACATTGTCATATTGCCATACTTTTAAGTATGTTTTCATAGTGCTTTTAAATCCAGTCATGTTGAGAATGAAGGTTAACCAGAGCACCTAACAGTCCCTGGACTCTGGAAATTGTGAAGGCAATGGGCAAACAATTTTGAAGAGGGGTATGAACTCACCAGAATCCAATGAGACAATGCCTTAACCATGTGTAAAATAGTTTAGAGGGTGAAGAATAGGGAACATGGAGCTGTGTTGGAAGTTATGCATGTAGTTAGTGTGAGAACCAATGTCTTGATGTTAAAGAATTAAAAAAGAAGTCTGGCATATAACAATGAAAGGAAATAAATAAGAAGACACAAATTCTGGTAAGTGGTAACAACACCCTTCACAACAGCTACAAGTAATATAAAATACCCTGGAGTAACTCTAATTAAGCAAGGGAAAGACCTGTATGACAAGAACTTCAAGTCTTTGAAAAAGGAAATTAAAGAAGACACCTGACTATGTGAGAGATCCCACGCTCATGGATTGGTAGGAGTAACGCAGTGAAAATGGCCATCTTACCAAAAGGTGGATCTACAGATTCAATGTAATTCCCATCAAAATTCCAACACTTTTTTTTTTTACAGGCCTTGGAAGAGTAATTTTCACCTACATCTGGAAAAACCAAAAAAACACAGGATAGCTAAAACAATCCTGAACAGTAAAAGAACTTCTGGAGGTATCTCCATCCCTGATTTTAAGTTGCATGGCTCAACAATAGTAATGAAAACTGCATGGTATTGGTGTAGAAACAGACAGGGTGATCAGTGGAACTGAACTGAAGCCTAGAAATTAACCCACATATCTACGGTCATTTGATTTTTGACAAAGAAGCCAAAAACCATATAAAGAAAAAAGAAAGCATCTTCAACAAATGGTGCTTGTCTACCTGGATGTCTGTATGTAGAAGAATACAAATAGATCCATATTTATCAACATGTACAAAACTCAAGGCCAAGTGGATCAAAGACCTCAATTGTGTATACTAAATCTAATAGAAGAGAAAGTGGGGAATACCCTTGAATGCATAGGTACAGGAGTCAACAGAATACAAATGGCTCAGGCTCTAAGTTCAACAATAGATAAATGAGACCTCATGAAACTGAAAAAATTCTGTAAGGCAAAGGACACTGTCAATAGGACACAGTAGCAGCCTACAGATTGGGAAAAGATGTTCACTAATTCTATATCTGACAGAGGGCTAATATCCAAAACATGTAAAGAACTCAAGAGGCTATACGGCAAAAAAAAAAAAAAAAAAAAAAAAAAAAAAAAAAACCCAAATAACCAAATTAAAAAATTGGGTACAGAGTTAAACAGAGATTTCTCAACAGAGGAATCTCCAATGGCCAAGAAGCACTTAAAGAAATGTTCAAAGTCCTTAGTTACCAGAAAAATGCAAATCAAAATGACTCTGAGATTTTATCCTACAACCATCAGAATGGCTAAGATCAAAAACTGAAGTGACAGCACATGCTGGGGAGGATGTGTGTCAGAGGCTAGCTCCAGTGTTCTTGCTCTCTCTTGAAGGTACCTGAGAGGAAAGAGCATCAGTGCAGGTAAGACCAAGTCTTGAGGGATATTAGGGCTGCTTTTATTACAATAATAACGTTTACTGATCTTGATTCTAAGTGACTTTGCAGAGTCAACTAACCTTGACTCTTGGGGGCTCTCAGAGACTGAACCACTAACCAAGGAGGACACATGGGCTGAACTGCACATGGGACCACTGCACATATGTAGCAGACCCACTCCAGCACCTGGAGCAGGCTATCCCTAAAGCTGTTGCCTGTCTGTGAAGCCCATTTCCGTGGCAGGGTTGCCTTGTCTGACCTCAGTGGGAGAGAGTGCACTTAGCCCTGCAGAGACTTCTGCCAGGGTGGGAGGATATGAATGGGGGGGGGGGCTCCACTCACTCAGAGGGGAAGGGGATGGACTGCGGGAGGGGAATACCTGAATGGGGGCCAGCAACCAGTATGTAAAGTTAATTAATAAATTAATGGGGGGAGGAAGACATACTAAAATTAAAAAAGAAAACTCAACAATTCAACAAAAAAATAACTCAACAAACGATCTCACTTTAGAAGACTTGAATTTTGTGATTCTAGCATTTACTAAATGTGATCATGAATAACTCATACAGTTTGATTTATGGTTATGATGGTATTAGTTAGCTAATTTTTACAAAGTGAAACATTCTCTTTAGAAGAGAGGAGTGAGGCTTATAAAGCTCACGAAGGAAAAAAAAAAAAAAAAAAAACTCAGAAAGCTAGGAACTCTTGAAATTAACCTCAAAAAACCCACTGCTTCATTAAACTAGATTTAGTGGGATGGCTGTTTTGGTTTAACCTCGGTGTCCTGTCTGTGTACATAGATGTTCCCAGTTCATATGAACATAGTTGTTCATACTCTCCTGTGGTGGTTTGAAAGAAAATGGCTCCCATAGGCCCATAGGGAGTGGCACTATTAGGAAGTGGCCTTGTTAGAGGAAGTATGTCACTGTGCAGGCAGGCTTGAGTTCCCTCTGCTAAAGCTATGCCCAGTGTGGCAGTTTCTTTCTGCTGCCTGTGGATCACAATGCAGAACTCTCAGCTCCTTCTCCAGCATGATGTCTACCTGTACACCACCATGCTTATCACCATGATGATAATGGACTAAACCTCTGAAAGAGTAGTCCAACCCTGATCAAATGTTTACTTTTATTAGGGTTTCCATGGCCATGATGTCTTTTCACAGCAATAAAACCCTAACTAAGACACCCCCTTAGAAAATGTAATACATGCAAATAGATGCAATGAAGAGATGATTGGTGAATCATGAAGTTTAAAGGTCCACTAAATAGTAGGGCATACAGAATGCTGTATATTATTATAATGTATGTCTTAGTGAAGTTAATATTCTAAGACAATTGTCTTCATTTTCTTAGTAAAATTGCATGAGAATCGTTGTAGGATGTTTGCGATGTGACAGAGATAAGAGAAGCTGACAGAAAATCCCAGGTCCTTTCCCTATCTCTAACAGGCAATTTAGTATCTGAGGCCCAGGAAGAAATGAAAAAAGACGGGCTGGTGAGATGGCTCAGTGGGTAAGAGCACCCGACTGCTCTTCTGAAGGTCCGGAGTTCAAATCCCAGCAACCACATGGTGGCTCACAACCATCCGTAACAAGATCTGATGCCCTCTTCTGGAGTGTCTGAAGACAGCTACAGTGTACTTACATATAATAAATAAATAAATCTTAAAAAAAAAGAAAAAAAAAAAGAAATGAAAAAAGACATCAGTCTTTGCTGTTTCATTCCTGGAAGGAGAATGTTCTCCTAAGCTTTATCCTTGTAACCCTGTCAATCCCAAGGCAATGGGCTGCCATTTGGAATCCCTTGATAAGTGGAATCATGCATGGTCGAGCTTCTCCTCTGCAGAAGTGGTTTTGAATTGTGGGGAGCAGTACACAGGAATCACAGATTTCTTTTGTCTGCACCGTCTCTGTAAGTAGCAGATGTGCTCCTTGGAATCTACTGCTTTTGAATGTGTGTGTTTTTTTTCCCTTTTGGAATTAGAAAATTGGTAAGCTAGGAACAGTAAATTTTCTTCTTAGAATTTTAAAAAATATGCTAAGGTCTTTAATTTTGTCTGCAAAATAATAAAAAGCCTTAGTATATAATGCATCTTATGAGAAAATAGATTGACTTGAGAGGCCTCACAATTTATATTAGACAGTCAAATTGCAAATGATGGGACTTAGGGTCTCAAGCTGTGAATAAACTATATCTTTACTTATCAGCTCATAATTGAGAGTATTTAAGTATATGCTTTGGTCTTAAAAATAATTATGGCAATTTGTACACTCAGTTGTTCAATATCCTGCCCATTAAAGATGAAATAGTCAATTAGAGAGTAAGACATAAAAATGCAGATTAATTCAAAATAGGCATCAGATAGTGCATGATACTAAAAGAAAGTAATTTAAAAGGATTTCATGCTCTTGCTCTAAGAGATTGGCCTTTTACTGACTCCATGGATATCATATTGATCAGCAGCCTGGCAGGAGCAATCCAATTATGTAAGTTAGAAATAAATGTCGATATTGTATAAGCAAATGTAGCAATGCATTCTTACAGTGACCTCTGCTGAGAACATGGTTTCTTTAAAATATTTTTTCCACTGTGACAGCCTAGTCTTATTACAGAAAATGTTACAGTACATGGATAAATAGCAAAGGAATATTGATAGTGCTGAGGGACCCCCCAATCTCTGGATCCTTTATCAAGATTCTAAGTAGAAATGAAATAGTATACTGAATCTTTATCCATATAATCTATGCAAATTATTGAAATTACTAAAATTGTTTTTTAAATCAAAGATTGTAATTGTACAATAGTTAATTGCAAAATTGAGATATAGGTGAAGATACATACTGAACCAAAGTAGCATAGTACAGACAGCCACTGCATGAGATAGATGTCATGTTGACTGTGTACAGATTGGACATTTCTGATAAAAGCAAATACATATTTATCACAATGAATTATTGAAGTTCTACTTCCATGCTTATCAGTGACTACTATGTCATATCTGACACACTTTAATTCTATAGTCGGTAAAAATGAGGACAGTTTTCTTTATAAATGGTTGTAACAAGGATCCAATGTATTTTTCTATGAAAGCCAAAACTATGCCACCATTTTCCCAATATGGCATTTTCCTCTGATTAAGAAACTCATTCTCAAGCCGGGCCTGGTGGCGCAGGCCTTTAATCCCAGCCCTCGGGAGGCAGAGGCAGGTGGATTTCTGAGTTCGAGGTCAGCCTGGTCTACCAAGTGAGTTCCAGGACAGCCAAAGCTATACAGAGAAACCCTGTCTCGAAAAACCACGAAAAACCACGAAAAACCAAAAAAAAAAAAAAAGAAACTCATTCTCCATTAAGGTATCTTCTTGTTTTTTATGAAGGATAGAAACATAGTTTTATGACTGTATATGAATATATGTATATTACATACCTACATTTTTTTTTTTTGACACAGAGTCTTACTGTATAGACCAGGCTGGCATTCAGCTCACAGTCCTCCTACCTTCCAAGACCTGGACTCTGTCTGACTTACTTAGGTACCATATAATGATATGCTATGTGCTACATATCTGATCGAAGCATTTGGTGGTACCTCTAATATGAGTATTTGCCGTATTGCAATTGTTGCCTGTGCAGATTTTCTTACCTCTACTTATATTTTAAAGACATTGGCTCCATGTACAGTTGCATTTTTAATACCACAGTTAATATTTTAATATATGAACATTTTTAGAGAGAGCACAACTTAACTTATTACAAACCAGCCCTCTAATTGCCATATCTTTATATCTTTGTATAGCTTCAACTTCCTTTGTGGCTTTTAATGGTACAAGGACCACTGTGGGCATCAGGGAGAACTCTCTATAAAGAACCCTTTCCCTGCTAACATTTGTAGCTCTATCGAAGAGACACTAACCCACTAGAGAATGTGGCTCTGACAGGCCTCACCCTTCTCCATTCCCTCTGCTTTGCTAAAAAACAGACTACATCCCTAAAGCAAGCCAACAAAGTTTATTCCCTTATTTATCCATTTCCTCCTTCTGAAGCTGACTACCAAGGCACAGTTATCAAAGTTGAACAATCAAAAATCCCCTTTGGCTGCTCTAATTAACATTCTCAGTTACAATTAAACACCCCATTCTAACACAGGGTTTCCCCTTTTATCTTTATAGACTTCCATTTGTCTATGTGCCACGTCTGTCTCCCTTCTGTCCAGAGGCAGTCTCTTGTCCCCTAGGGACAAATATCCCTCTTCCTCTCCTTTGTTTTCTTCCCATCTCTCTCTTCATCTGTCTTCCCTTTTTGTCCCTTTCCCTGTCCTCCATCTCTCTGGAGCAAATAAATCTCCTCTGTCCTGAGAACTTGGTTTTAGGGGTCTTGAGCCAATCCTTTCATACATCATATCCAGCTTTCTGGAAAAAAAATTAATCTAAAGTACAGAAGTCCTGAAATTTCAAATGACTATCAAAATATGGGTAATTAAAAAAAAACAAACTAAGAAGGACAAGTAATACAAATATCAATACCTTTCTGTAATTCAGAATCATTCTGTTCTCAAAAATTTCATGTTTTTTTCTTGGTTGCTCTCATCATCTTGGTGCACCAGGTAATAATACACAAATTTGTATACTACTTCTGTGCTGGCTGCAGTCATTGCACTATACTACATACCCTTTTCCTCCCACTAGGTTGCCTTGATATGAGAGTTTGTGCCTAGTCTCATTGAAAGTTATTATACAGCTGAGGGGGTTTGCAATCCCATAGGAAGAACAACAATATCAACCAACCAGACCCCCCTCAAAGCCCTCAGGGATTAAACCACCTTCCAAAGAGTAAACATGGGGGGACCCATGGCTCCAGCTGCATATGTAGCAGAGGATTGCCTTATCTAGCATCACTGGAAGGGGAGCCCCTTGGTCCTGTGGAGGCTTGATGACCCAGGGTAGGGGAATGCTAGGGCTCTGAGGCAAGAGTGGGTGGGAAGCTGAGGGAACACCCTCGTAGAGGCAGGAGGGAGCTGGGAGGAGGTAGGGGGTTGTGGAGGGGAAATTGGGAAGGGGGATAATATTCGAAATGTAAATAAATAAAATAACCAATAAAAATTAAAAAAAAAGAAAGTGATTATGCTGTGTTCTGTTGATATCCCTGGGAAGCCTAATCTTTTCTGAAGAAGGAGGAGTGGGTCTGAGGGGAGGGGAGTTGTGTGTGTGTGTGTGTGAGGGAAAAGGAAGGAGTGGAGGGAGAGGCAATTGGGAATGTGATAAAAGACAGTACAACCCAACATGAGTGTTTTATTATAGAAAATGATTTCTTAAAACGTATTAATCATTCCCAAATTAATCATATTTATAATGAAAATGTGAGATATTTTAAACAAAGTAGTAATTATTTGTTGCACAAATAAAGTGTCTCCACCCACTGTCATCTCCAAAATGAGTCACCTGAGGACCATCTATTGGGTTACCTTGCATTGTAAAGCCCAGAAATACATTGGTCTCTCTTAAGACTTACTGACTTCCTTTCAGAGACTGGTTATGGTATATATTCAGTTATCCCTCTCTAGTCAACATAGACACCCCAACATTATAGAACACAGGGAAACAATGGTTCAATAATTAATGCCAGTTCTTACCTGTCTTAATAAAATGTTTAAGAAGTTAGTTCTTAGATAATCAAGGTAATTTTACAAATTTGTAATGATCATAGTCTTTGAGAGAATACACTGTAGAAATATTATGAACAGGCATATATTGCTCCTCAGTTATTTCTTTTTTCCATTTGTTTGCTCATTCATTCATTCATTTTTTTACATCCTAATTAGAGCCCCACTCCTATCCCCAGTCCTATCCTTACAAACCCCTCCTCTCACAGCCCACTCCTCATTCTCCTCATAGAAGATGTAGTATACCGCCTGGGCAACACCCCACCCTGGGACATCAAGACACAGTAGGACTAAGTGTTCCCTCTCTCACTGAGGCCTAACCAGGCCATCCAGGTAGGGAAAGGGGATCCAATGGCAGGCAACAGAGTCAAGTCTTAGTCTGCTCAATTACTTCTTTATTAATGCCACAGAGACAAGAACTGACAGGGAACATTTGGGGATCGATGAGACCTCCTGCATGATGGACACGATTAAGCAAACACCTTCTGGATGAGAGTGACAGAGCTTCCTGTCTGTACTGCCTATGCCAGAAGGGCCTGACTTTTGCTAACTGACATAAAATGGAGATGTGAACAGCAATTCAAAATGGACAAGGAAAAGAATTATGTAACTTCTCATTACATGTATTTTCTGCCACAAAGTGAAATTGCTGAAAGTTACATATTTTCTATATGTATTATATATGTATACACACACACACACACACACACACACACACACACACACACACACACACACAAACATTTAATTTGTTTCAAGAAAATGTAAAACCAGTGGAAGAAGCATTCTTTCTTTGTTTTTTTTCTCATTTGATTTTATGTTACTCAATAGTTCCTTTTATATTTTGAGATTGTAATATATTTACACCATTACTGAACTCTGTTATCTGTTTATGAAACCAGTTGTCTTTGTAGGCTAAACAAAAATAACAATAAAAGTTTTAAATATTATAATCTTGGAACTCTCAGATATCAAGTCTTCTGAAGTCTTTGTTTGGTAAAGATGAAAGAAAACTTTGAGCTCTGAAAATTAAGTGAATATTTCATGGCAACAGGAAGATGAGGAACACAGCATTGCTCATCCGAGCTGAGTTTTTCCTTGGAGGTTTGGATTCTTTTTAGACATAAAATTTAACAGTGAAATACAATGAAGATTTAAAAGCCATCACATAAGACTTGTTAGTCTTTCCTCATCACTTCTCCACAACCTTCTCTAAAGGTTCTCAACTTGCCATTCAATACATGTAAACATTTCAAACTGACTTGTAGACATGTCTATTATCTTGAATATTTGCTACTCTATCCCACAGCTTTGCATGACCCATTGGCTATGTTTTAGCCCACGAACTCTTGGCGCTTCATAACTTTTATCAACATTAGCTTCCAAATTATTTTCTTTAATATTAAATTCCTTAAAATTTTTGTCTCAAATATTTTTAAATTTCATTTTACTCTTTCATATATTACATCCTGAATGCAGCTCCCCCCCCAACCCTTCCCCTAGTCTCTCCACCCTACCTCCCTTTCCCTCTAGATCCACATTCCTCCTCCTCCTCCCCTCAGAAAAGATCAGGCCTCCTAGGGACATCAACTAAACATGGCATAACAAGCTACAGTAAGATCAGGCACTTATCAAAGCTGGGCGTGGCAGCTCAGTAGGAGGAGAAAGGATCCATAAGCAGACAAAAGAGTCAGAGACAGCCCCTGTTCCCACTCTTAGGAATATGTTATATACATACGTTAGCTATAGCGTGTATATATAGAGGATCTAGGGTCAGACTCCTACAGGCTTCCTGACCTCTGCAAGGCCCCAGGAGTCTGGGTCAGTTGATTTACTGAGGGCCCTGCTATTATCCTGTTTTCCTGACTCCTCTGGTTTCTCCAGTCCTTCCCCCTCCTTCTCTTCTGCAGGACTCCCCAAGCTATGCCTAATGTTTGGCTGTGGCACTCTGCATTCGCTCCCATCAGTTGCTGAATGAAGAAGTCTCTCTGATGAAGATTCTACTAGACTCTGGTCCCAGGATATTCTGAAGGTAGAGCAAATGTAGGTCAAAGGTTTTGTGGCTTGGTTGGTGTCCCAATCCTTCCACTTGAGGCTCTGATTATGGAGGATGAT
Organism: Mus pahari; assembly: GCF_900095145.1. Lineage (NCBI taxonomy): Eukaryota > Metazoa > Chordata > Mammalia > Rodentia > Muridae > Mus > Mus pahari. The sequence continues at coordinate 27,788,798 of NC_034590.1, read as the reverse complement.
CAGTTCAGGCTCCTTGTTCTCCATTACTAGGGGCCCTTGCTAGAGTTACTCTAATAGATTCCATGGAGTTTCCATTGCATTAGGATTCTTCATCACCCCTGAACTGCCCCAATTGCAGTTTTTTTGCCCAGTATTTTCTCCCCCCCCCCAACCCCGACCTGATCCCTCCTGTTCCCAAACCTGCCCAGGACCTGAGTTTACCAGTGAAATCTATTCTATGTCCCCTTTCTAAGGAGATCCTTGTATCCTCCCTTAACCCCTCCTTGTTACTTAGCCTCTCTGGGTTTGTGCATTGTAACATGATTGTCTTTTACTTTACAGCTAATATCCACTTATCAGTGAGTACATACCATACCACGTTTGTCTTTCTCAGTCTGGGTTACTTCACTGAGAATGATTTTCCTTATCCATTATTTAGTTGAGGGACATCTACACTATTTCGAATAAAATTGAGCAAGAGTCCTTGGGGGTAGGATGAAGCATCTTTTGGGTATATGCCTAGGAGTGGTATACTTGAGTCTTGAGGTAGATTTATTTCCAATTATCTGATAAACTGTCTTATTGATTTCCAAGTGGCTGTACAAGTTTGTGTCCTCACCAGCAATGGTTCCCTCTGTTACACCCTCACCAGCATATGCTGCCATTTGTGCTTTTAATCATAGCTATTCTGATAGTATAAGATGGAATCTCAAAGTCATTTTGATCAGCATTTCCCTGACAGCTAAGGATGTTGAACATTTCTTGAAATGATTCTTGGCCATTTGAGATTCCTCTATTGAGAATCTTCTATTTAGTTCTGTACCCCAGCTTTAATTGATTTATTTAGTTTGTGATGTCTAGTTTCTTGAGTCCTTTATATATTTTAGATAGTAGCCCTCTGTAGGTTGTGGAGTTGATAAAAAAATCTTTTTTAAAAAAATATTTTATTAGATATTTTCTTCATTTACATTTCAAATGCTATCCCGAATGTCACCTCTACCCTCCCCCCACCCTGCTCGCCTGCCCACTCACTTCCACTTCTTGTCCCTGGTGTTACTCTCCCTGTATGGGGCATATAAAGTTTGCAAGACCCCATGCCTGACCTTAAGCTGTACTACAGAGCAATTGTGATAAAAACTGCATGGTACTGGTACAGCGACAGACATGTAGATCAATGGAA
>NC_034590.1:27774445-27785839 GCF_900095145.1 Mus pahari | reverse complement strand
AAAGTACCCAAGGAGTTGTAGGGGGCTGCAACCCTGTAGGTGGAACAACAATATGAACTAACCAGTACCCCCTGAGCTCGTGTCTCTAGCTGCATATACAGCAGAAGATGGCCTAATTGGCCATCATTGGGAAGAGAGGCCCCTTTGGTACTCCTCAGTTGAGAATTCTTTTTTTAGCTCTGTACCCCATTGTTTAATGGGGTTATTTGAATTTCTGGAGTCCAGCTTCTTGAGCTCTTTGAATATATGGGATATTAGTCCTCTATCAGATTTAGGATTGGTAAAAATCCTTTCCCAATCTGTTGGTGGCCTTTTTGTATTTTGACAGTATCTTTTGCCCTACAGAAGCTTTGCAGTTTTATGAGGTTCCATTTGTTGATTCTTTCTTTTCTTTTTTTTATTATTACTTTCTTTATTTACATTTCAAATGCTATCCCAAAAGTTCCCTATACCCTCCCCCACTGCCCTCTCTCCCCTACCCACCCACTCCCACTACTTGGCCCAGGCCTTTCCTTGTGCTGGGTCATATAAAGTTTGCAAGACCAAGGGGCCTCTCTTCCCAGTAGAATTATTTTAAGTTTCTCTCGATTTAATTTGATATTGGCTATAGGCTTGCTGTATATTGCTTTTTCTATATTCATTTATGTTCCTTGCATCCCTGATCTCTACAAAACTTTTATCATGAAAGGACGTTAGATTTTTGCCAAAGCATTTTTCAGTATCTAATGAGATGATTATGTTTTTTTCTTTCAGGTTGTTTATATGGCAGATTACATTGACAGATTTTCGTATGGTGAACTATCCCTGAATCTCTTGGATGATCATGTTGGATGACCTTTTTGATGTCTTCTTGGATTCAGTTTTTGAGTACTTTATTGAATAATTTTGCTTCAATATTCCTGCGGAAAATCGGTATGTAATTCTCTTTCTTTGTTGAATCTTTGTGTGGTTTGGGCATCATGGTGATTGTGGCCTCATAAAATGAATTTGGCAATGTTTCTTCTGTTTCTATTTTGTGGAGTAATTTTAGAAGTATTGGTATTAGCTCTTTTTGAAAGTCTGGTAGAATTGTATACTAAAGCCACCTGGCCCTGAGCTTTTTTTATTTAGTTGAGACTTTTAATGGCTGCTTCTATTTCATTAGGGGCTATAGGTCCATTTACATTATTTATCTGATCTTGATTTACCTTTGGTAAGTGTAATCTGTTGAGAAAATTGTGCATTTCTTTCAGGTTTTCCAATTTTGTGGAACACAGGATTTTGAAGTATTGCTCTAAAGATTTGTTGGATATCATAAGTGACCATTGTCATGTTTCCATTTGCTTCTGATTTTATTAATTTGAATATTGTCTATCCACCTTTTAGCTAGTTTGGATAAGGGTCTGCCTATCTTGTTGATTTTCTCAAAAATCAACTCTGTGTTTCATAAATTCTTTGAATTGTTCTCTTTGTTTTTATTTATTTGATTTCAGCCCGGAGTTTGATTACACTCCTCTTGAATGTGTTTGCTTCTTTTTGTTCTAGAGCTTTTAGGTGTGCTGCTAAGTTGCTAGTATGAGATATCTCCAATATCTTTATGAAGGCATTTAGTGCTATAAAATTTCTTCTTAGCACTCTTTTCATTGTGTCCTATAATGTTGGTTATGTTATGCATTCATTTTCATTGAAGTGTAGAAAGTCTTTAATTTCCTCCCTATAGGGAATTTTTTAGTTCCTGTGAGTTTGTTGGCTTTTTGGTGCTTCTGTTGTTGAAGTCCAGCTTTAATCTCTGGTTTCCTGGCAGGATACAGGAGGTTATGTCAATTTTCTTTTATCTGTTGAGACTTGCTTTGTGATTGAGTATGTGGTCAACTTTAGAGAATTTTCTGTCAGGTGCTGAGAAAAAGGTGTATTCTTTTGTGCTTGGATGAAATGTTCCGTAGATATTTATTAGGTCTATTTGAGTCATAACATCTTTTATCGCCTTTATTTCTCTGTTTACTTTTTGTGTGGATGACATGTCTATTGCTGAGATTGATGCATTGAATTCTCCCACTATTAATGTGTGAAGGTCAATGTCTGATTTAAGTTTTACTAAATTTTCTTTTACAAATGTGAGTGGCTTTGTGTTTGGGGCATAGATGTTTTTCTTTGATCAGTATGAAATGTTCTTCTCCATTTCTCTTTCTTAATTTTGGCTTGAAGTCTATTTTGTTAAATATGAGAATAGCTATACCAGCTTGCTTCTTGGGTCTGTTGGCTTGGAAAATCTTATCCCTCCTCCCCCTGTCCTTTACTCTGAGGTAATGCCTAATGCCTATCTTTGATTTTGAGGTGTGTTTCTTGTTTGTGGTAGAAGGATGGATCCTGTTTTTCCATCCATTCTGTTAGCTTGTGTCTTTTATTGGGGAACTGAGTCCATTGATATTGAGAGACATTAATTCCTGTTATTTGTTGTTGTTGTTGTTGTTATTATTATTATTATTATTATTATTAGTAGTAGTAGTAGTAGTAGCAGTAGAAGCAGCAGCAGTAGTAATAGTAGTGTATGCATGTGTGTATGTGTGTGTTTCCCTTCTTTGGATTTTGCTGGTGTGCAATTATATATTGCCTGTGTTTTTATAGGTGTATTTAACCTCCTTGGGTTGGAGTTTAACTTCTAGTACGTTCTGTAGGTTGGATTTGTGGATAGATTTGCTTAAATTTGACTTTGTCATGAAATATCTTGTTTTCTACATCTATGATGATAGGGAGTTTTGCTGGATATTGTAGTCTGGACTGGCATCAGTGTTCTTTTAAGGTGTGCAAGATATCTGTCCAGGTGTTTTTGGCTTTTAGAATCTTTGCTGAGAAATAGGAGTAATTCTAATAGATCTGCCTTTATATGGTACTAGGCCTTTTAGCTTTGAAGATTTTAATATTCTTTCTTTGTTCTGCACATTTAGTTTTTTGATTATTATGTAATGCTGGGCTTTGCTTTTCTGGTGTTCAATCTACTTGGTGTTCTGTAAACTTGTACCTTTATACACATGTCTTTCCTTATGTTAGAAAAATTTTCTGTGATTTTGTAAAATATACTTTCTGGGTTTTTGACCTGTGATTCTTCTCCTTCTATTCCTATTATTCTTAGGTTTGGTCTTTTCATAGTATCCCAGATTTCCTGGATGATTTATTTTTTATTTTTAGGTACTTTTCTGATTTTACGTTTTCTTTGACCGATGAATCTGCTTCTACTGTATCTTCAATGCTTGAGATCGTTTCTTTCATTTCTTGTTTTATGTTAGTGATATTTATATTTATAGCTCCTGTTCACTTACTTAGATTTTTTTTCCATTTCCAGAATTCCCTCATTTTGCGTTTTCTTTATTGCTTCTATTTTCATTTTCATTTCCAGGTCCTGATCAGTTTTCTTCATTTGTTTTTTGTGGGGGCAGGCAGGAAGCTTTCCTGGCATTCTTCAAGGGATTTATTAATTTCCTCCAATTTCTTGTTTGTCTATTTCTCGATTTCTTTAAGGGATTCCACCCCTATTTTCTCTTTAAGGATCTCAATAATCTTCATAAAGTAGGTTTTGAGGTCATTTTCTTTTGCTTCAGCTGTGCTATATTTTTAGGTTGCTGGAGGAGCATAACTGCACTCCGTTGGTGCCATGTTGCTATGGCTGTTGTTGCTTGTGGTCTTATACTGGTATTTAAGCATCTGGGTTTGGTATGATTATAGGTCTAGGTGCTGACTTCTGAGTTTAACTTTGTTTTATGGGCGCTTTATTCTTGGTTTCTGTCTCCTCTTTTATCTTCTGATCTCTGTGGCCAGGATTTCTGGCAGCTGACATGACTTCTGAACCAGTAGGGAATTTCTGTCTAAATTGGGGGTTGGATTTCTGGAGGCTAACTTGACCTTTGATACAGCAGGAAGTCTCTGCCCAAGTTGGGGTGGGGCGGGACAAGGTGATTAGGAGAGGAGTGGGGATTGGGTATACTGAGTGGAATTGGTCCACTGGTGGGCTCCTACCTGAGGTTCTGGAGTTCAGTATGATAACTGGTGTATGAGGAAATTTCTGAGTTCACCTATCTGTTTTCTGGCTTGGTTGGCCTATACCTGTTCGTCAAACTGTTGTGACCTTCACCAGTTCTCCTGACTAGAGTGCTCTGCTCCTGAGCAGCAGAAATCCACCCGAGGTGCAGCATCAGGAGGAAACAGAGGTGAGGTGGGACAGAAGGAGCAGTGGAATGGGTCTTTGGGAACTGATTCTGGAAAGTGGGGCAGTTCAGCCACATGTTCTGACTGGTGTGGCCCGCACCTGAGCAATGCAGAAAAGCATCAAGATTTAAGAAGAGAGTCAGAAGAACAGGTGAGTGACCTCACCCCTGTCTCCAGGTGTCCAGTTGGGTGGCAAGCGGGCATAGTGGAATAGATCTTTGGGCTGAGCCAAGGGAGTGGGGCACTTCAGTTGGCAGGTGGGTCACTCAGCTGTTTTTATGACAGGTATTATTGGCGCCTGGGAAGTGGGAGTCTACCTGATTTGGGGCCTGGGAGAGGGGCTGTATACAACCATATTGCAGGGGACAGTGGCGAGGTGGGCCAGGTATTGGCTGCAGTGGAATGGGTCTTTGGGAACCAAATCTCGGAAGTGGGATAGCTCAGCTGTCAGGCAGTTTCCGACTCTCTTCTAAAATCTTGATGCTTCTCTGCATTCACTGGTTTTTACTGTTATTTTTTTTCCTCTTTGAAGTATGTTTGAATGTTTAATAATGTCACCAAATTCACAATAACAATTGAAAAAGAATAAATCCCCCCCCCCCCGTGATTGTATGTGCCTGTGTGTGTATAAGCTCAGGACACATAAAGACAAGAGAAGGACATTGGTTGTTCCTCTCTGTCTCTTTTTCCCATACACTCCTGATACAGCATCTTTCATTGAATCTGGAGCTAGACTGATGGTACATAGCTCTTAGCAATCCTCCCACGTCCATCTTTCACATGGGTGGAGATACAGGTGCACTTTGCCACACGAAGCTTAGATTTTGAGGATCTGTCCTTAGGCCTTCATGCTAGAGCCCCAAACTCCTTTTTCCACTGAGTCATTCCATAAACATATGAATAAGTAACATTTTAAAAATTAGAAAATAGATTTTTCTCTCATACACTATATCCCAGCCACACAGATTGTAGTTTTACTTGTACATATAATATAAAAATAATCTCACTGGTGAAATGCAAAGGCAGATTGGTTAGATATGAAAGAGGCAAATTGTGATGCCATCAGTCACTTTGAAGTTCTCATTTCATTCAAAGACCAGGCTCATTTTCAGGCTCATTCCTATTCTTAGAATAGTTTTGCAAAGATAGCTTTAGGAACATTGAAGGCTAGATATCTTCATGGAGTGAAATGTACAGATATTTCAAGCCTGGTTACTGTAGAGGACATATCCCTGTGCTACAGCCAGCCAAGTTCTGTTGTATCCCACTGGCATATTGTATCGCTGCCAGCAGGATGGAACACATTTTGTCTTTCTTTAGTCACTGTTCCTGTGATGCTGGAGTCATGTTCTCCAGGATGCACCCCACAGCTGTATAAGACCTTCTCAGCATCCCAGTACTTCATGGCTTACTCTTTGGCACAAAAGGGTCCTTAGGCATGCAATTAATTTATCATAGGTTCATGTTTATGGGCAAAATCTTTTAGATTTGTTTTTTTAAGACTGGTGAGCACAGAAGGCAGTGTAAAGGGTGCATATCAATAACCTCAGCCCTTCTAGTCGCTGCAGAGATAAAGACACACATTTGAGTTCTCTTATATTCAAGTTCATTTCCTTCATCCCTTACATTTTTCTGCCTCTTCCATTTTCTCTCCTATCTGATAGGACCTTACCTTATACTAGTTTCTGGTATTCTTTGTTAATGTTTATCCTAAAATTTTCACTGATGTAGATTTTGATATAGAAAGAACTTTTAAACTTTAAGGACTATATGACTGACTAAACAATACTATGATTTCAACATTTTCATATTTTGATGAATTTATTTTTAGGAAGTTGACATTTAATTGCATGTATTTATTATTTTGTGTTAATAATCTATATATTCCAAGGGCTATGGATTACTTTGGCTTAAAAAATAAGAAGCTTTATAGAATGAAGCATTTAAACATAAAAGAATAACAACATAATAGAGTAATAACATAATAGAATAATTTATGTCAAATTTTGTCCATTGATTATTTAAATATGTTTGTTTTGGCAGCAGATAAACAACAATTATTTCTTTTTGAAAGACAATTTTATTAATTATTTGAGAATTTCATATACATATATGATATATTTACATGACATTCATCTCAACTCCTTGTCCAAGCCTGTTCAGATCCATACCTACTTCTATATTCCCTTCCAACTTTGTGTCTTCTTTTTAAATATACAAATGGAGTTTTCTGGACCCAGTGTGTGCTGTCCAAATATCTACAAGTATAGAACCATCCAATAGAGAGTAGATGACCTATCAGGAGCTATGATATAAAGAAAACTGATAACTGTAAATTGTCAATAGTTCATCAGCCAGGGGTGGGGTTTATAAGACTCTCTTCCACTTCAGGATAGAATGTTACCTAACTGGTGAGTTCATGTGTACAAGGGTGGGGTTCATAAGACTCTCTTCCGCTTCAGGATAGAATGTTACCTAATTGGTGAGTTCATGTGTACAAGGTTCCTGTCATTCTAGAAGATATGGTTACAATCGGGTGCTCCCTGAGATCTGGCTCTTACCTCTTATCTACCTCCTTTAACACAATAGCCCCTGAGCCTCTGAGAAGAGGCAGGACACTTACAGGTCTCCAGCTTCCCTCTCCTGGCCCCGTGGTAAAGCAGATAAAAACATTGGGTTGTTTGTTAAATAATGTAGTTGATGGCATAAACTCTGAATTAGTTGATTTGCATATGAAAGTCATATTCTGAGGCAAGGTGGTAGATTCATAAATTAGCTACCCTGGAGAGGAAGCCTGTCTTCTAATCAGTAAGGTCATTTGTGTCACAAAAATTAAGAATGCAGAAAACATGGTCAGCACAATGATCTCTGTGATGAAATAACTACAAAGAAACAAATGCAGAATATAAGACAACATATAAAACAACCATTTGTTTCTTCATATTTATGGAGCTAACAAAAGTCTGTATATTTTTCCATTTTAATTCACTCATTTTAATCATAGTGATCTCACAGTAAGAACAAGGAGAGCCCTGAAAGATAATAGCAATGATGCTAACACACAGAGAAACTGTATTGTGTATTACTTTTAAAGTACTGACCTATGTTGGAGTCCCTGGTCCTGCTGCAACTGGGGGTTGTGTTGATGTCTATGGCTTGTGTTACCTCTGAAGAATATGTGGATATCTGTGGTCTGTGGTGCCATCCCATCTGAAGCCATACTGATGTCTATGGGCAGCATTACTGCCAGGGATCAGAGTGGTGTCAATGGTCCATGTTGCCCTGGAGGCTATGTTGATGCCTTTGCCTTCTGCTGTGGCAGAGGGACATGTTAATGACCAAGGTCTGTTCTGCAGTAGAGACCATGCTGAGGAATGGTCTGAGCTGGTACTGGAGACCATGTGGATGTTTGTGGTCCATGCTCCCACTGACTGGAAAGGTCCAGAAAGCTACTTTTGCAGTGGTATTTATGACTCAGATTCATAGCTGAGAAAGGTAGACATAGAAGGTGCTCTGACAACACCCTATCTCCCCATCCCCACAAAAGTAACAGTTAGACAGGAAACAATCAAGGAGAACTCTTAAAATTTGTGATAAGGATGCTGAAGTAGAGCTCTCCAAAACGGATGGCTTCTGGCAGGGGTGTGGATGGGGAAGAACTCAGTTTTCTATAAGGGGCTGGCCACTGGGTGTTTGACCAAGCTCCAGTGAGCACTGGTAATGCAAATTGGACTTGTTTTATTCCCTTCTGTTTCTTTTTTTGGTCTGGGGTGGGGGGTGGGGAAGGAGGGCTGGTCACAAGGGTTGGGGGATGGACCTGAGAAGACTGGGAATATGGATATGGATACATGAAGTGAATTCCTAAATAACCAATAAAAATAATATGCCGGAAAAAGTACTGACATATATCTTATTTTATCTATCTCCACTGAAATTGCTGTAGGTAGAGTGATATTTTATATAGTATAGCATTAATGAAAGCAAAGTTCAAGAAGATCAGTTAACTAAGCAAGAAAGTACAGAGGCTAAATTTCATACTCACAGTTTTTATATTCAAATTGCCTGATAATATTACATGGTAAAGCATGGATTGGACATTTTTCACAAATGTCTTCCAGTCTCAAGTCTTTCCCATTATGGTTATCTTCCCTGAGACAGTCCCCCTTCACACCTCTTCAAATGACTCTGTCTACTACCAACAGTATTAGTATTCACTCTTAAATTTCATCAGGAACAAATTTATTCTCTTTTGTTAAAACATGCTCTGTCACCCTGATGGTTTTGTTTTAGATATGATCTATTTACCATGGGAGATGGTAGTGTAGTGTCTGTATTTCATGGCTAGCTAGCTTCTTCCTGTTTTGTATGTATGCTCTTTGTAAATGCTACTTTTCATTTCTTCCTCTAGACAATAGCTTGTAAGTGGTCTTTATATAGATTCTCCTCCAAATGACTGTCAGTCTTCTACATGTCATCTACATCTTTAGTCATCTACATTGGTTCTTCTGTATTGAGTTCATTATCCAATATAAAAATTCAGTGTTTGGTGTCAAAGATGTTACAAATTTGTTGAAGTTATAAAACATAAGTGCAAAGAGAATTAAAAATTTCAAAGAACTTGTTACGTAATCTGAGACTCTAGGAACAGACTACTAGACTTAATTGAGATTATAATTGGCTAAATTCATTAAAACTGCTAGCAGGGCCACAGTCTATCCCAAATCAGAGATGTGCTACCCAGAGGTGGGTGAAAGAAGGACTTTTGAAGGTGAAAACCACAAGAGCTGTTTTGTTTAATTAAATTTGCCATGATTAGATGGTCAACATGACTTCAAAATTGTCTTTAAATATCTGCATAAGCAGGTTACATAAACCAAAATCAGCAGTTAGTCATATCATAACAAGTAGATGATCAAGGGTGTACATTTTTGAGTGAAGATCAAGGGGTCAAGGTTGTTGGGTGTTTATCTTTCAGGAACTTGAGTCAGAGACACGTGCCTACTAGGTAGATGCTTAGCACAAAGTGGAGTTTCTTTAGTTATCACAAACTAAAATATTTCAGAGATAGAAAAAGACAGTGTAAATTTTGGGAATGTTGTGGGAGCTAAGCTTTTTTGATGTTAGTGAACAGGATATTTATTGTCTGACATTGTTTTCAAATGTCAAGGTCATAGCATTGTAAGAAATACTTTGAGTTGTTAGTAAGGAAACTGAGAAGTATAATGTTGAATATTTTGTTTCAAGTCTTGTAGCTAATAAAGGACATAGTAAAACATTTTTTCCTAGGAAAAATTTTAATTCATATTTTTATAACTCTCAATGATAATTTGATGGGTTAGGACTGAGGGAAATCTGCCAGTTTCAAAATCAGATGTTTTGTGCTCATAACTATCCCGGAAAAGGTCCTGAGAGTCATTTGAAATTTTGACTGATGGAGAGAATGGAGAAATGGGCTAGAGAGAATATGATGCCTAGCCCTACTTCAGGAGAGTAAACACATCGATTCTTTGTCTCAGCAGTAATAACATTCTCAGGACCTGGGCTTTGAAAGCTTGGTGAGGCTTAAATACTGGTGAGTTGACTACACGTCTTTATATTTGCTGTGGCTAGTTAGTGTGTGGAATTAAGGCATTTTGATTAGAAAAACATTAAATTACTCAGGTTGATCACGAACTGGACTCAAATGCCTCAGGAGAACTTGTAAATAATAACAGACAACAGAAATCTCATTATTTCCTCTGCTCACTGAATTTAGGGCAAAAGAAATAATTTGTAGTCCAGAGAAACGCAATGAGTTTTTCTTTCCCAAACTGCAAAATTCATTATTCTTTTTGGGGGCAGCTTCCCACCTTGGGTCTTCCCCCCCCCTCCAAACAGAAATGTTTATGGAAAACATTAGGGATGGCTTAGATCACTGTTTGATGTAGTGACTTGTTCACAATGCTCTACTGCAGCAAATGTCAAGGCCTGGGTGACAAAAGCTTGTGATCCCGTGAAGGCAGAGCCTCACAGTGTAGACCTTGGCATTCTCCACCACAGTGATTCGTTTCCTTTAGTAATTAAATGCAGGACGTTGCTGAGCAGTGTCTCTGGAAGAAAACAAGCCATTGTCAGCAACTGCTTTAGGACTGTTCAGTGGCGGAAGATGAATCCCTTGTACAAATTTCTCAGAAAATAAATTTATTTTCAGGGTACTAGTGGACACTAACAAAGGTAGAGATTTTGTTTAAATATAAAAAAAATAAATTACATTTTGATAAGAGACAAAGTATTTTCATATAAAAATGAAATATTATTTTTTTCAAAATGAGCTATAATGCGCAATTATGCTTGCATGAACATTCTTCCTTCATGTTTGAATTTCTATGCATTGGTTCATAAAACTACAATTAACCTAAGTAGCCTAATCTGTTAAACATATACACAACTGACAAAGTTATGTGACACAAATATTCAGTATAAACAGAGAGTGTGGAAAACATAACTTTATGCAGTATAGGGAGTTTTCTTGCCCTATTATTTTGTAGCATATTAATTTCTAGCTTGATCATTTTTTCTCATGTGGTTTGCAACAGTGTAGTCAACATGGGGCCCAGGGATACCTTTGTTTTAATATGAAGGCTAAATCCCTGTCTATTTCTACCCTCTATCAATTTCTATTTGAAGAAGTAAAGAAAACAGAGATGCAAAATTATGGATTAAGTATTCCAGGGTAACTTGAGAGTCTGTAGGAGTCATAATGTATATTAAAGAAGACAAACATATATGTAACCTATCAGACTTACAAAATTCACCATGGGGAAGAGAACAGGATTAGATATGTATCTTATTTTAAAGTGACACTGGATTCATTTGTAAACACATTTGTTCACGTTGAGGCTCTGAATAGTAGATCATTTTCATCTTTAAAGAAAACCGCTGTATTTGTGGAAGTGAACATTTATTTCAGTATTCACACTCAAGGGAGTAGACCTCTTGGATGTTTGCATCCTGTTAATCACATCCTGCCCAAAGAGTCCTGTAACTACAGAGTATTTTCTATATACCAAATTTTTTCTTATGAGTTTGCATACATGAGGCCTTTTAATGCTAATGCTAATCCTATGAGGCCATCATTCTGATGATCTAGGCACAGTTGGGTCTCACTTGGGGGCAGTGATCTGTGACCTTTGAGTGCTTGGCTCCAGATCACTATTTTTTTTTCTTTTTTTTTTT